>NC_137657.1:18199763-18562763 GCF_963422515.1 Blennius ocellaris | reverse complement strand
ACCACCTCTTTCCCATTATTTATTTGAAAAAAAGATCCATGGGGAGTTTTGCACTGATGCAGCCCTGAGTAGATAATGTGATACAGACCATCTGACATCAAACTAATCAGAATGTATTCATCTTCAGCTGGGGTAACTTAATGAACTTCAGCAGTATCTGATGCAACACTTCTCCAACATTAATAAAAGCTTCATCTCCTGTCTGATTTGCATAATTGTTCGAATGAATCTACTGTTGCGCTGCTCTTTTTTTTTTCCTTCTTCCTTTTTAATAAAGTGATGATTTGTGTTAAAGTGAGCCGTGGCTTGCTGTTGAGAGTGGAGTGGAGACGAAGGGAGGCATAAGGGAGGGAGCAGGAAAGAAGAAGAAGAGAAGAGTGGGATTTGCCAGGGGCCTAAGGTGATTTGTCACCATTTTGATTCAGTCATGTAATGAAGCGTACACTGTTGTACAAAGTGTTATTGGTTTGAAGAGATATTTCATGTGGCCTCATGGCCGCGGATATGGTTTGGAATGCGTTTCTCATTTTGTGTAACCTAATATCTCCCCTGTCTTGTCTGCCTATGTCATCGACTGAGACATCAACACGTTTCCCTTTGCCTTTAATCTCCTTATTGTCCATTCCAAACTCTGAGCAGCCCATTTCAGATGTAATAGATTAGATCTGATATTGATTCTGTCATCTGTCAGCAATCACTTATATTGTTTTATAAATGTGTCCTAAATGTGTACTGTGAACTGACGTACTTGCGGTCATAATTCCCATTAGTTGTTCAGGTGTGTGTGTGTTTTCTTGTTTTCTGTTTGTACGCTGCATTATTACCTTAAACAATAATAATAACAATAGTAATAATAGTAACTATTTGTATAGCACTTTTCGACACTCAGTTACCGAGTGCTTTACATTAAAACCACAATAAAATGTACAACTCCCCAGGAGAAGCATGTACATAGAAAATAAAAGGGAGCCCAAAACAGACCCCTGAGGGACGCCACAAAAAAAATACAATAACGCTGCTCTGAAAGTCACCAAATTTATTGATGTAATGTTTTTTTTTTCTATTGACAAAATCTGAATACACTATGATATAGTCTCCTTAATGTTTGAGATTAGTAACTAATAATTAGTAATCATATTGTTTTTTCATGATAAATGTGGCAACACTAGTCCGTAAGAACTGAATAAAGTCGTCCAAATTTTTTATAAAAAAAAAAAAAAAGCCCCCCCTTTGTTCTTTTTTGTGCTGTAGCCCTTACTGCCCGTCATTTAGATGAGGAGGCATAAGGTGTAATTATTACATTTTGCACGACTTAGGGTGGGGGCATATTTAATTCACACCTGGATGTCTTGAGTTTAAATTTCTTTAAATAAAATATCTGATTGCTTTTGACACTCTGAACAGACCTGCTGGGTGTGTTTGAGCAGGGGAAATTCACTAACACTTTAACAATACAGAAAATAGATGGCAGAGACACTCACAATTAGTTTTCACAAACTAATTATTCAGAGGTTGCTTTGTTGCAATGATCACATATGAATAACGTGGAAAGCCATGCTTTGTCAAAATTGAATTGGCTCCAAACAGACACAGGAATAATAAACTGTGTTTGTTTTCCCTTTGTTGGAGAAATTGTCATTTGGCATTCTCAAGGTTAAGGAGTTGTGTACTTCCTTGAACAGTACATGGAGATAGACTGATTATGTTTTTCAGATGTATTTTGTTGTGCAGCTTTTACCTCAAATATTATACTCGATTTTTATTTTTTTAAATTTAGAGTAAGACAGCTGTGATCTTGTCTTTTACTCATTACCTGAAATATTTTTTCCTTTGTAAACTAATGTTACACATTTAGAGTTTTATCAAGTTAGTTTAGATAAAATTTTTTTTGGGGGGGGTTGCACTTTATTTATTGTTCACAAATGATTTTCCAGCTCTGGACCAAAGCGGACCACCCACAAAAGCATGCTGACAACTGTTCAGATTTACCATATTGCAAATTGGAAATTAATGTTCATTCCTCATTCAGTATTATCAGGGAGGTGTTGACAACCTCAGAGTTTACCCCGCAGCATGAGACAACAATCCCCAGCATACAGTCAATGCTATTGGGATCTATCTTCAGTATGAACAAGAACGAGGAGTCCCGAAAGAGAGAACGTGGCCTCCACAGGCGCATGACCTCGACGTCATCAAGTCTGTCTTGGACTACACAGAGCTGGAGAGAGAGAGACAAATTAGTACACTGTGGTTAGTTCTCACAAAAAGTTTTGGGAAAACAAAATCCTTATTGGCTTTCGTAAGAGACTCTGTGGAAGCTTACCCAGAAAAATTGCTAACAGAGGGTGGTCACACCAAAGGATTTATTTACTTTGCCCTTTGTTGATTGATAAAACCAAAACATTTCAACATGTTGTTTTTCTACTTCTGCCGAAAACCTTTTACTCAATGCTGTATATTTTTCAACAATTCTTTTTCAACAGCACACTGTGCAGGACAGAATGCAAGACAGGGTATGTGGGATCACTGTGGTCGTGTTTTTAGATCATAAAGAATATAAAGGAGTCAAACCAGTAGCAGAAATTTAATTTTGGTCCTTTTGGTTTCTGAAGCTTCAAGTTTAAGTTGAACACAAGTTACACAAGCCTCAGTAATGTTAAAAAAACAACAACAAAAAAACCCAAAACAGCTTAAATCAAAAAAACAAGCAACAGAATTATAAAACACTGATCAGTTGATGAAAATGCATTTTATTAATATCCTGACACTATTCACAGGATTTTACATATCTGTCTCCTCTGACCACGATGCAGACGTATGCTAGATTAATCCTGCAAAACCCCTCAAAATATCACTATTTTTCCCACTCGCTGATAATGGCACAGTGATAGCGGCATTGAAAATCACACTCACTAGCTAAACAGTGTTTTGAGCATTAGTATGAATTTCAACATGTTAGGTGTATTTTCCTGGCAAAGAATCAAGGATACGGCAGTTTTAATCACTGTTATTTGTTGGTGCAAATCTCGATAGATGCAGAGGAAGCAAGGCTTTTTGTTCGTGTGTAGAAACAAACGTCCTCAATGCTCTGGCAGGAAAACTTTCCCACCTGATTTGGGCGTGTCCTAAATTTCAATGATACTATAATTTACCGTGATTTATCACATTGACCTGATCACTGTTGTCATGTTGAACAGCTCATAATAAATTGCAAACTCTAATGCAAACACCAATCAAATCTATTATTGCGGGCTATAAATTAACTACAGTGCAGGCATCCCAGTAAAGAAAGTCGGCATATTTTATCTTTTTACAGGAACTTTTTTTAGAGTTGCAACTTGTTTCCAACGTTTTCACAGTCAAGCAGGTAGAAGAGTGTTACAATGGTCTATTGAGCCATACTTGATGTTTAAGCCTGCATCAGTCCAATTGAGCCCAACATCTTTTTTGTACCATACACACACAGTGGGAGCAATTTGAGGCTGTAGAACAAAAGGATATATATATATATATATATAAAATACTCCACCATCCTCACAGTGGAGGACAAGCTCTATGACCTCAGTTACTGCTTCTGAGACTGAGGAAGAATTGTGCATTATCTTTCATCAAGATCATCTCTGGTGTTGACCAGCTGCCAATAAAGTGGAAGCATGTAATTTGGCTTTGTTGCAGGTATGAATGGGAAATTGCTTCTATTTTCTTATTTTGTATAGGCCTAAGTTATTTGATTTCCTGGCAGGAAGGAACCTAGAACAGTTTATTCTACCTTCTCTGCAGTGCCTGTGCTTGTATCTCAAGGGACTCACAAAGAGAAAGATTCCCTCATGCTGTGTGTGGCAATTGGATGTAATAGTCCATTTACCACTGTAAATCTACCGTCTGCAAATACAACAGTGTGGTGTGTGTGTGTGTGTGTGTGTGTACGTGTGATAATATCCTGGCTGGTGTTTTCCCTGAAAACCAACCAGAACGGCTTCTGTAAAAGAGAACTATCGTCATCATGACCTCCTCTGTTTTCCCAGCTGTATCTGAGCTAAGATGTCAGGCTTTTACACTTTTTTTTCCTCCTTTCTGGCTCAGTGTTTGTTACACATCTGGCGGTCAGCGATGAGAGGAACACATCCCCGAGTCGCAGCGTGGCCTTTCCTGCACCATTTGAAAACGTCTTTGATGATGGGGAGCTTTAGAAACACAGTGTCAATGAAAACACTTTGGTAGTTTGTTCCAGCGGTCAGTTTTTGCCTGGTATTTGTCAAATAGTGGACACAGAGACCTGTCTTTCCTTAGAAGAAGCCTCTCTTTTTAAAGGGGAAGAAGAATGAATGCTAATTCAGCAGACGCACAATTGAGTCTTTAGAAACTTGTAGGCAATTACATTGTGTTCAGGACATAATGGTTGTGCTTAAGTCGTAATATAAGTCTGTTTGATATTAAAATTAAGGCAATTAACCAGCGTGTATTTACTACCATGATTATGGCTGTCCTGTCACGAGGCAAAGTAATTAGGAAGCTTTATTATGGCAGCGTATGGAGTGAGATGTAAAGATAGTGCTGCTCATAATAAGACTGTACTGTGCCGTGGAAAGAACCTATTGTCCTTTGTTTTTGCAACGTGCCATGTCGGCAGATTTCTGCAGATTTCATGAAAACTTCAGGCTGATGTGTTGCTCCAAACATAGTACATACACACACACACGCATGCACACACACACACACAGGCTGAACTCCCCATGTTCCTCACGGTTTGTTCTTCCAAACATAGCGCCTCTCATTGAATATATAACCTTCTCCATCAAACTGCCTCTCTCTGTGTGCGAATAACCCCGCTGACTGCAAGGAATTGGGAATGTAGCCTCCTTAACTAAAAGTGCAATAAAATCAATAGAGTCTTTTTTGCTTGCAGCATCCTCACAACTTGCTTATATCTTTCACTATGAAATTCAGGCATAGAAAGCTCGGGCAATAAGTCTGAGTGAAGGATGACTTTTATCTAGTTTTGAACAGCTTATTTTGTCAATTCGCAAAGAGCCTGTGACTGCTTCGAAATCAACATACATTCTTTGCCAGTTTAGACTGTGTTTGAATATGTGAATTTTGGTGTTATCATGTTAATTGCATATTTGTGTCAGATGTACCTAGATGGCTTTCACTAAGTCACTGTACACATTCAATTAGACTTGCCACTAGGGGATGCACCAATAACACTTTTTTAAAGGACGAGTACTAACCTTTAGCTACTTTGCTGATGCTGAGTGCCGATACAAGTACTTATTAAATGCCATAAAGCCTACTTCATACTCCATGCACAAGCAACACGCAAAGGCTATGTGTTTCTACAAACAACCTTCACACAGCCTCTGTGTCGATCTAGGCACTGCCCTCTGGGTACCGTAGACCGACATCATTACAACACACACACATACGCACACACAGCTCAATGTTAATGAGTGTATCAGTCATACTTTAATCATGTTTAGCATGTTGCTTCAATGGCTTGTGAGCCTTGAAACCATTTAGCATGTAGCATTTAGTATGGCTCGGAGTTGCAGAGCGACGTTGGGCGAACTCACCGGTGACCAAGTTGCTTGTGTTGTACAAATTAGCTTTCACCCCCGGTCTTGATGTTTTAGCAGATCATAGTTTACTACAGTCTGCCTTACTATCTTGTTACTTGGGATATTTTGCTTCTTTGCTTATGTACATTATTATTTTATTTACTAATTGACTAAACCACCTCGAAACTACAGATAATCCTTTTTGCACAAGTCAGCCATTGTTTTGTTTCAATTGCCTGACATGTTGAAATAGAGGCTAAGATTATTGATTTTTTTAAGTTGCTATTGCTGCCAATCAGCATTGTCAAACAAATTCATTGTGGACATGTTAACAATTTAGCATTGGTGTCATATTTCTGTTTATATTAATTAACTTCCTGCCCTGGGTCTCATCACAATGCAGTTGATATTTATTTAAAAGCAGCCTTGTCTTTTAAGTGCATTTGTCATAGATAGAACCTGCGTCACTTTACACAAAAGAGCATATCAGATGCTGTGTTTTGGGCCTGTCTTTAATGACTTGTCATCTGACGGCTTCAATCTGGCCGCCACCGCTGTGCACATGAGCTGACTGACTCACAGCCTTGAATTCCAGTTGAAGTTGACTGTTGTCACTGTAATCTGAGCAGCCTTTTACCTGATGACTAACTTCATTCTTGCACTCACAACTAATGTGAATACGCTGTTACGGATAATCATAGTGTTATCAGTTATCACACATCCCATTATCTCTTTTTTTAACCCCTCCCAAAAAAATGACATCATCTCAATATTACTCAACTGGTACTGAACTGGAAAACCAGGTGTGTTTTCATGAAGTTAAAGGAAATCAAATGCTTTTTGTAGATTGAAATCTAAACAACACTTGCTATTGTTAAACATAATCTGAATGACTAAAATTAAATTCCATCCTTCTTTTCTTAATTCAATTGCGTGAGGTGATACAGCTGACTATCGGTGAGGGCCAGAATGTGAGAATAGCTACACACATGCACAGGGAGGCAACGTGAACTCGACAATGGCCCCCAAGCACTGTTTCAAAGTGGGGATATTCTCACTGTGAGGCCGGAGTACTAACCACTACCCGGTAAATACACACAAGTCTCAAATGTATCCATACACATTCCTGTGGAGAGATTCCTTTAAACATGATATGAATGCGCTCAGTTCATCTCACGGTTAACAAGGCAGTAGAGATGAAAATGAAAACACGCGTAGTGAATGCATTCTTGCCTCAGGGCGAGTTGTTACTGTTTTACTGTGTTATAGGTTGTGACTCAAAGCTGCACTAGCACACCAGTGCTGAGTTAAGTTTGGCAAGATTTAAGTAAAAACGTCCCCCGATTAACTGAAAACCCAATTAACACAGTAGCAAATGATAGCGACAGCGCTGTAGCCTGTAATCACGCAGTTGGTTAAGAAAATAAGCTGTAAACACTGTCATCATCAGCGGTGTACAATGTTTACCCACTTCTCAAGTCTGGAGTAGCATTTGTGCTCATCCCCCAGGGCGTTTTTGCATACATTACAAAGGTAAGAATATTTGGAGCGCGCTGGTGCCAGTGTAATTGCTCCTTCTCATCTTTTTTGTTCTGTATTAATATAGATCAGTCATGCTTTCTTTCCTTTTATTGTGCCGGGCAGTCAAGCCAACAGAGTTGTCAGATGTAAGAGTAATCAAGTAAAAAATTTCAACATTTCATGAATAAACTAAATGTTTTCTTCAACTATATGCTGCCCTCAAAGATTTTTTTTTTTTTTACTGTTAATATAGCTCCGATCTAAACATATGACCATTGTGTAAGCTGATAGACGAATTCAGCAAAACTATGGAAAGACACGTGGGCGTGGGGGCAAACAAACCAACAAAAAACCCCTCTCAGACAAGTGCACAATGGTACAAAGACAGTGATGTGTTTTCGCATCACGAGCTGTAAAGTAGTTTAATTGCCCACAAGAAATGAAGCCCTTATCTTTGAGGAGGTTTTGTATTTGCATTCGGTTCTCGTGCCCCCCTTTCCACTGCAGTGAACTCTTATTGTCTGCCAACCCTTGTCTCACACACACACACACACACACACACACACACACACACACACACACACACACACACACACACACACACACACACACACACACACACACACACACACACACACACACACACACACACACACACACACACACACAGCTGTAGTTGGAGGGCAGAGCAGTCTTTTCATGCATGGCTCACTGTGCTTATGTAAGAGCACTACTTAAACCTGGTTACATCACATAACGGGCAGCACTGTGTCAGTGGGTCACTGTGCCACAGAGCCGCTGAACTACATACACACTCCATGTTGGGCCCTTCACCGGGCACGTTTGAGCGGCGCATCATTGTGAAAGATTCAGGCGCACGCACCTAAGGGTCAGTCACACCGGTGGGCTTTGTTTGTTGACTGCAAGCAGTAGGGTGACGTATAATCCAAAATTACAGGAGACAATAGCTGATATAAAATGGAAAATATGAGTAATATGTTGCTCAGTCAACACATTGCTGCGCCCGCAGCATGCCAGTAGGGGGGCCTCTATGTTTCCAGATTATATTCATTTTGTATCCTCCTCTCACCCTTTACCCCAGCTTTAACTTTTGGTACTCCCGCCCACCTCCAGCAACCCACAAGACAACCCAATGCTGTCTTCTTTCTCTTTCTCTCTCAGTTTCAATTTAGCCCAAACACACACACACACACGCACGCACGCACACACGCACGCACGCACGCATGCACGCACGCACACACACACCAGAGCTCAGAGAAGGGCAGGGCCAGACACTCCCACTGTTCTATAGTTCCATGATAAACACGGAGGGAGAGCGACACAGACGGAGTGAGAGAAAGAGAGAGCGAGGGAGGAGCGTAGCTGCGCTGAAGCCGAGCCCCTCTATGTCTCAGCACGCAGAGTGGAGCAGACGCCAACAGCCACACAAACACACTCCCCTCTCAGTTACATGCACAGTCACACACATACCACACACAACCACCACTGCCGCCGCCGCCGCCACCACCACCACCACCACACACACAGTGACGGCTGCCAGGCGCAGTGGGAAGCAAGCCGTCAGGGAGAGAGCTTGAGAAGAAAGAGAGGGATCGCAGAGGGGAAGAAAAGAGAAGAGAGTTGGAGGGGGAACCTTGTGGATCAGAAGGGATTTTCCTCTGTGAGTGCACGTCTGGATAAGGGTATCTGCTTCTTCCTCAGCAAGAGGAGTTTTCACCGAGGCTTTTCCTTTTTGCTCATCCTCCACGCCGGGCTCCAGCGATATCTACCTATCTATCCCCGGAGCTTAACAAAAGAGGGAGGGAGTAAGAGAGAGTGTAAGAAAAAAGGCAGTCACAGCTTCAGCTCCAGACCACCCTCTCTCCTCCTCCTCCTCCTCCTCCTCCTCCTCCTCCTCCTCCTTCTCCTCCTCCTCCTCCTCCTGCTCCTTCTCCTCTCTCCCCAGCTCCACATCCATGTGTGAGTTCATCGCTGATTTCACTGTCTTTTGAGGATAGAGCAGAGGACAGCGTGTGTTCTCCAGGATACAGCCGAGCTCCCAGTGGGATCAGGGTCTCGTCTGGTGTGAGAGAGAGAGGGGGAGGAAGAACGAGACAGGGAAACGGATACACGGGAAAAGAGAAGCCAGAGAGACACAAGAAAGAGAGACAGACGCTGGAAAGCAAATTGAGGGCCATGTTCAGGGCAGCAGAGAAGAAGAGGGAGTCGAATTTTTAGAACAGAGAGTGCAAGGAACCGGCAACTGGATTCCAAGCCTTCATCCTTCCTCCTCTTCATCACCCACTTCTTTCCTCTCCTTCAACCCTCTCTCAGTCCTGCTCTTCAATTCACTCTATTGTTTCCTGTATTGCACCTTTTTATATCATCCTTTCTTTCACCTTCCTCTTCCCCAGTTCTTCTCTGCTGCCGCTATCCTTCCCACGAGAAGGTTTTGTGAGGGTCCCCGACAAGTAGACAGACTGAAATCCCAAATAGCGTCTGTCCGTCTATCCATCCCTTCTTCTGCGCAACCATCACCTTCACCAGCGAGAGGAGAGTGTTCTCTCTGCATCCTTCACACTTGGAAACAACCATCCGAAGGATCCCGGCCAGCCCCTTGACGTGATCACATCCCACCTGTGAGCTTCTATCTCCAGCCTCCAGGACCTTCAATTGGATTCCAGCTACATGGGAAAACGTTTGGAGCAGCAGCCAATGTACCCCCACTACACCTACTACTACCCCCACTATCTCCAGACCAAGGTAGGATGGTCAGCAAGGTTGACCTATTTTACTTTATTGCTTCAAATGTTAAAAACACATTTGTGTGTTGGAAAACGCAAGTCAGTGTTTCATCTTGCTGATGTCTCTTTATCATGCTGCAACTCCTCTTTTAATGAACTTCAAACCTTTTTTTTTTCTATTTGTTACCTCAGTAAAACTTCTTCCCGGTACCCGGAAGAAAAAAAAACAAGTTTGGAGTTGAGTGTTTCCTGTGGTAGATTTCTCTTTTGGTTCCCTAATTCGTCTGATAGGAACCACTGACGGTCTCATTGCAGAAAACGTACCCTCTTTAGGTTCTGTATTGTTACAGTGTGATAAGGTATCAAGACAAATGTTGGAATTGCCTTGCCACAGCTTGCTAAATAGCACTGTGTCCCCTGTCCCCCATCTGTCTCAGAGCAGGGAGATATTGATGTCACTCAGCTGGGTTTTTCCTTTTTCCATCCGCTCCGAACGCTTGACCCGGTCCTCCCCTCGCCGACCCCACCAGCTCCAAGTTCAAGTTCAGGGCAGGAGGCCCACCCTTCCCGCAGTCCTTGTTTTCCCTTCGACGTTGTCCCTCTTCTATTCGTCCACCCACCCCCACTGTGCACACCTCCCTTTCCCTTCGCTGGCCATCCTCAGCCAATTCTCCCAGCTTGTACTACTCACCCGTGATTGCATGCTGTCGAATTGATTGATGGAACCTGATATTCTTCTCAAATTTCCTTGGAATACACAAAACTGAGCACATTTCTTTTTCGTGGTTGGTCTGAAAGTTTTTTTTTTTTTTCTCCCATTGTTTTTCTCCCACTGTATGCATGCAGACAAGTTTGATAAATCCATTTCTCACATGAGCACAATGATTCTTCCACCACCACCTAGAAGAAAATGGATTACAAAGGCCTGATCGATTGCTCCGGCATCATATCACCCGCCATTCTCTTTGTCTCCGGTGATTCATTTGTTTATTATTGTTCAGTGTGCGATAGCAAATGAGCACTTGGCAGGTTTTCTGTGATATTTAGTAAATGTGCACATGTCAGTAGGTGAGAGAAATGTAGAGAGAAGCCAAAGAAGTGTGGGAGTGGGATGTTGTGAGAATAGAGAGATCATGTTGTGGGCTGGACACAGTGTGGGAAGAGCAGGTAAGAAAATTATTGTTCCACAGTTAAAAATATGCTGAACTGTGAACTGAACAGAAATTGCATCATGCATTCAAAGGCCAGCAGCAAAATAGTCTTGCGGAGTCCTGAAGGTTGCCATCAGTAACAGCACAATGTTGTTTCAATCACTTCATTATATTTGAATTGGAAGAAGGATTTACAATTATGAAGTGGTTGCAAGCATCATCAACAATTGAAGTAGATAATAATGAGATAACTGGTAAAGAAAAAATTTAATCGCATACATACACTGTGATAGTATATTTGTCTCTTCTAATTACAAATGGGCAGATACCATCTGAATTGCCTGCATGCTGAGAAGATTCCTGTTCCTGCTGCTCTAAAATCACAGATCAAAAGTGGATGTTTTCAACAGTTAAATTCTCAAATTTAAATTGGCAGCACATTGGAGACATTTCCAGTTCTTGTAGTCTTTATATCACTGCTACAGGTTGTGGACCATATCAGTTTATGACAGTTAGAACACAGAAAAAAGCTTGAGGAGTCCAAATAAACAACTAATGTCATTGGTTTCAGTTTTATGTTTATTCCACTGTACAGGACTTTAGCATAGCAGAGAATGATCCTCTAAAATATGATGTCAATTCAAGATGATCAGTCTTCTAATTGTTGGGTTGATTCGGTAATATAGTGTTTGATAGATGGTAATTTTGACATAATTATTCAGTTGTTGTCCGCGTGCAAAATCTAATAACACTGATTCAGCTCAGTCAAGCACACGCTGACTAAAATGCATTTTACTCATTGGCTTAAACAAATCTACTGCAGCAGCTCCTCTGTTTTAGAAAAATAAAATGCACTTTCCCAATTAACTGCGTGACATATTTGCAGATGACACATGCAGATTGTGTTTGTGCCGTCTCGACATTAGCCACTTATCCGCTGATCTCAGAGCTGCACACATTCGCATCTGGGAGCTGTCTGATGTTTTTAAGAATGTGTTCAAGATGAACAAACAGAAGCTGTGATCTATTTGTTCAAGCACATCTGTGATTTTGTTGTAATGAAACTGATGAGCATTATTTATTTATTTATTTATTTATTTTATTTTATTTATTTATGTTTTCTGTTTTGAATGAATAAATATTTTAAATGTTTTAAGATAATATTCTTTTAAGACATATATTCATCTGTTGGCACTAGTGTTTTTCATATTTAGTCTACAAAAGGATGACTTCAACCTGAAAACATGAAACGATTAGGTGTAGCTAGTAGTATTCATGCAACAGTCACATTTGTAAGGAATGGTTGTGATTGTGTCAGTGTTACAGTGAACTGAAGATATAATCTTGTTTGATTCTCTCACAATAAAACAGCAGTATTTCAATCTGCATCTCAGTGCATCCAGGAGCATCCAATGGAAACTGCTGCTTTATTTATACATTTATTGTATCAGATCCGCTGCTGCATGCTCACGAAGGCGAGATTAACTTCAACATTTGATGCATACATGTCACACAGCTTTATGTGTACAGATGTCACCACGTCGTACTGCTGTCTCTTGTGCCATGATTTATCTCCATCAGTTCAAGGTCATCTCATTTCTCTCAAGTATCTGCAACAGGCATCTGGCCCAGACCATCACTTCATTCCTTACACTCCATCCATCCCTCCCTCTCCCTCTCCTTCCCTATTTCCCTCTCCCTGCTGTCAAGGTCAAATCAAATTGGATCCTGCCTTCCCCAGCGTACCCCCTCGGCTGCGCCAGCGCTGCGATGCTCACATATGCATTCATATACGGATAAAAAACTAGCAACACTATATCAGCTTTGGATCCGTGACCGTACATCAGCTTGTAACTTTGTCAGTTCACATGTGAGCGTGAACAGAATTTATTTGCTCACGTTTGTATGGATGTGTGCAGGCGTGGATCCTGTGTGTGGTAATGTGAGAGTGTGTGTGGCCTGTGAACACTGACTCCCCCCTGCCTGACCCCTTTTCAGTGCAGCTTGCTGTCATTAAAGCTCCCCGGGTCCCAAAAGAACAGTTCTGTGTGTGTGTGTGTGTGTGTGTGTGTGTGTGTGTGTGTGTGTGTGTGTGTGTGTGTGTGTGTGTGTGTGTGTGTGTGTGTGTGTGTGTGTGTGTGTGCGTGCGTGCGTGCGTGCGTGCGTGCGTGCGTGCGTGCGTGCGTGCGTGCGTGTCAGGCCCCATAGAATAGTTCACTTGCACATCTATATGGAGCCTGACAACAAACTCGTGTTTGATCTGCTTGTTCTCCTTCAAATAGCAGTAGTATCTGTAACTGGGTGTAAATGCTTGTGGATGTGAATGCATCTGCAGGTGCTTTGCAGGCTCCTTTTTCTATGTGTACAATGGACAAAAGCAGACAAAGACTAAACCGTCTGCACTTATTGTGCGATTTCTCACATTTTACACCTCTCTTTCTTCCTCCTTTTCCTTACTGATCTGATTGGCATCCTATTAATCTCGATTCCGGCAAGTGGAGGTCCTCCTTCTTTGGAAATCCATCATGTGTGTAAATGACGCTGCCTCATAATAGCAATCTTTCGAAGGACTCACTTCCTCACACTCATGTGCATAGACACCACCATCACACAAAGGCAGTTATAGAATGACTGGCTTAAACTAACAATTAGCCAGATGACAGAGTGTGTGTAAAAGCGTGGCTGTTAAACAGAGATTTGCTCTTGCTCTGCCTACATAATGGGCTATAGGTACAGTTAGCGTACATTAGAAGGGGGTGGGGAAGGAACAGCATGCTCTCTTATTCGAGCCTAGTGGCCCTTAATCATGGCTGTAAGAGGGTATGAGGGGATCAGGGGGAGGGCTAATGCCCAAACGCAGCTGCATTGTTACCTTCTGTGTGTGATTTGTTAAGATTTAACCAGAGGCTGTACTGTTGCTGGAGGGACAACCTATAGTTCAAATCTATCGTTCCGAACTACAAGAAATGTTAGATATTCAAATAATTGCCCCTGTGAGCAGGTTTTACTTAGTTTATTTTGGATGCTTCTTCTGTCTCCTACCAGTGATGATTAATTATTGACTAAAAGCATTATTTTTTTTCCCTCAGAAAATCTACACAGTAAAATCCCCGACTGGACCAGATGAGTGTGCAAAACAGATTATAGAAGCTTGTAATTGTTGCAGGGATTTCTGAGGGTTTGCCTGTGGTTGTGTAATGTGTCATCACACTAAATTTCACAGCAATCACTAAATCTGACATGTCTTCTTGAAAAGACAGCCCACTGATAAAAACATGACTGTTGGTTTTGAGGTCATGTGCATTTTTTTCTTCCTCTTGTATCTTTCTCATTGTAAGGAGCTCCATATGAGGCTGTCACCTCTGTCTGGGTTTTTCTCACTGTTGAGAGGGAGTTTTTCTTCATTTACATTGCCTGTGTCTGGTCCTGTGGGATTATTGGGTTTTCCCCTTTTTTAATTGAGGAAATATCTTCCGGGAAAATTTGAGGACTTTTTTTTTTTCTTCTTTAATCTCTGGGGATAAGATCTATCCTCCCCTTACCAACCAGCTGGACAAAACACCAAAATAAATATTTCTATTAAAAACATTGGTGCCAGCTCTCAATGAAACTGCTTTGTTTTTAATGACTTTTTGGACCAACCAAAGACAATTAAATACATCATCAGATGTGCAAGAGGCTTTAACTTGAAAAGTGTAGATTAAGTAAGAAAGAACATTAAATGCAGACTAACTGTTTGCATAGTTTTGCACTATTATTTGTACAATTTATTTGTCTCCGAATACAGTTCCTTCACACATCGTACATCAAAATAACGTTGTAATTTGTCTGATCTTAAGCAATTGTTGCTCGACTCTGGATTTGCAGGTAATCTTATTTCTCACTGTTTTTCTCCTTCTAAACTTGCTTCTAGATGCATGCAAAGGTGGTGCCTTTTAATGTTGTAGAGCTATTCAAGTTTTTTTCTCCCCCTCCAACATCTTTTAAGCTTCTGATGATTGAGTGAGGATGTGAATCTTTGATGATAATCACTAAGAGCCAGATAAGAGAGGCTAACAGAAAAAAAAGTCACATTATCAACCAGTCGATCATTAGTTTGCCGCAGATCAGTGTGCTAATATGCTCAGCGGCACACAAGGAGCTTTAATTAGGGTAATGAGAAACAGCATTCAGCTGATATCAAAGTAATGACACATGCAGACACGCCTGGACATCTAAATAGAATATCCCATCCCTTCAAAAATTAGCTTTTCACATTCAATTACTCTCTATTATGTGCTATATAAATGTGGTCAGCAGTTGGCTTGGCTGTGGCGAGTAAATAGGTGCAGCAAAAAAAGAGGAACACACACACACACATACACAAATCATGCAAATACACATGTGTAAACACAATGAAGTCATCCCCCCAAAAAATAAATTTGACTCATCCACTCTTCTTCCATTTCATATCTCCTGCTTCAATCATCCCTTGACTTCTTCCAAGCTTCTGTTCCTCCTCTTGTCAAACATGGAGTGCTACGCCCTAGCAGAAACGGCCACCATAAATTATGCAGCGCACATCTCGCACACACATGCAGACACTGAATGGTGTGTGTTTAACGTGCAAAGTAAACGGTGGGTACGAGGTTTATAGCTCGGCATGCATTCTGCTCATGCCCTGTTTCTCCTCACACATCTGCCTGCCTGGATCAGTTGTGCTATTACAACCGTCAATATCATTATGTAGGTGTTGTTTAAAAACCAGTTATTCTGTTCGGATCTCAGCTCTGATCTTGATAGCATCTTACGCCTATCTAGAGAAGGCAGAATGGCCTTATGTCACCTTCTTCTAAAGCCCTACCGAACACAATCCCTGCTTTTTCTCAGCCTCCCTCTCTTTTCCTGCTGGCTCTCATGTACTCTCTCTCTCTCTCTCTCTCTCTCTCTCTCTCTCTCTCTCTCTCTCTCTCTCTCTCTCTCTCTCTCTCTCTCTCTCTCTCTCTCTCTCTCTCTCTCTCTCTCTCTCTCCTCTCTCTCTCTCTCTCTCTCTCTCTCTCTCTCTCTCTCTCTCTCTCTCTCTCTCCTCAACCATCTGTTCAGTTCGCAGGGCCTGGGTAGTTTTTACTGCTTAAAAGGGACTCTCCTAACCACCCATATATGTCCATTTATTATTCTCCGTGGACTGTTCTATTCTTGTCCCAGTACAGTAGTGGACGCTGACCAAAGCCTGGCTATGTTAAATAGGAGTGATAAAGCTATGGTGGGTCAACATATGCACAGAGATGTGAGACGGAAAACTCTGTGCCTTTTGCAATAGAAAAATATGTGAAGGAGAGAGAGAGAGAAAGGAGGGAATAGGAGGAAAAATGCGATTTGAGAAATGTTGAGTGAAACGTATCAAAAAGAGAACAGATGGCTGTAGCAAAAAGAATTCAAAAGAAGGGAAAAAAAGATAGCAATCCAAAGGGAAATAAATACCGATGCAGTGGAGGAGACAGAAGTTGTAGGCTGGGTCAGGGAATAATGGTGCTGCTGCATTTTTAATAGTTGGCCACTTTGTAGCGACCCTTGTCTAATGGATTCGCTGCCTCTTAAAAGCTCCTGTCAGAGCCCTCTACCTCAAACAGTTACACCACGGAAATTGCTGAGGGCTCGGACAGTCCCCAACACTTCCTGATACAATGTCCAACAATCTAATAATGTCTGGCAGCAAACATAATTCTACTCAGTACGCAGATGTTTTGGCAAACCAGGTTTAGAGCTTAATTTACCGAGAGGGAACGGGCAGCTAAAGTGGAAGGAGAAGAGACAAAAAAAAAAAAAAAAAAAAGCAGAGACTCGTACAGATATGACAAATCTTTGAGCTGTACAACTCTAGTCAGGAGTGTGCTGCCTTTTGGAGCGCAGTGCTAAAGCGCATGACAAATATTTTATTGGTGGGATGAGAAGTCTGACAAAGAGCACGGCCTCTTGCTGGTAGCTATTTGAAGCCTCTGTGGATTGTGTGTGCATGTGCCAGAGACTACTTGAAGTGTGTGTGTGCGTGCGTGTGTGTGTGCGTGTGTGTGTGTGTGTGTGTGCGTGCGTGTGTGCGTGCGTGTGCGTGCTATGTTACCATAGAGGCTATGGCATATTGCCATGTTTGTCAATGTAGTGTCTGGTGATGGGAAATGATCATGTTGAGGTTTTCAGAAATGCCATTATTTTTGTTTTTAATGGACAGCAGCCTTGCAATCCACAATAAATCAAATGATGGTCACTCACTGCTTTTGAGGCGAAGTGTCTAATAAAGAAGAAAAAGAGGAATGCACAATAAAACCATCCATGCAGAATATTATGATACAGTATCTTCACTGCAAGACAAGATGAAGTCCAACACCTTCTACTTGTTCTATTCAAATAAACTTTCCCAAAGAATATATGTCTTATATCGCAAGGGGTCCCAGAGTTGTGGAGCTGGATATGTGTGATGGAACTGCCGAATGCTGACTGTGAGTCCACCAGTAGCTGCCAATAGTCAACGGTTTTGACAATAATAAAAATAGTTGCCAGCAAATCTGATTATTGACACACATTTTCCCAATGCTTGTTTCTGCACTTGAGAACAATGACTGAAGTTATGAATTGAAGTCTGTGACTGTCGTTCTCTCTGTGTATTCCCTGTGATGGACTGGTGAATGGCCCTCCATTTCCCCATAGTCAGCTTGGAGAGTCTCCAGTGCGTCACGACCCCGAGTTTGATAAAGCAATACAGAAGATGGATGGATGTCACACCTCCTTGCTTCTTTGCGTTCTCTTTTGTTCGAGGATTGTTTAAGTTTTAACACTTAAATATTTATTTTTATGCCATGCCCTTGTCTCAAAAATTTAGTCTTATGTACTCTGAGCTGTTGTAAGTAGATAAAGGAATACATATTTTCAAAGATTTAGAAAGTAAGAGAGAAGAAGAACAACAACAATTAAAAACTAGTATAGCTCACAAACTCCTAGATTATCTATTCTCTTTGACTCTGGATCTCTCTTCTTAAAAGCTGTGCATTGATTAGCACAGTTTAGCACATTAATTAGCAGAGTTTTAAAAACCCTCTAAACGCACGTTTTCTCTGTTTGTTTGCTTCCACGTTTCAAACTGACATCATAAAATAATGTGTCTGAATATTAAACGTCGAAAAGGATTGATTCAATGTGTTTGAATTTCATAGCAGGCAACCATCTGTGAGAGGAATCTTACAAAATGGCCAAAACCCGGGCTTCAAAATGTGAGGTATGGTCTGTTGTAATCAAGAATGTTTATTCAGCTTTTAGTGCAGCGCTCCAGTTTATTTGAAGTTGCAAATTTCATTTATTCTCACCTTTCTAGACTTTATTGCTGTCCACATCTCTTCATCCAGTGTTTCCTCCAGACGCTTGCTTCTTCAGCACAAATGCTGAAAAGAGTGTGAAAAAAGTGCGGAAAAAGCAAAGCAAACAGTTTTGAAGTTGCTTTCGCTTTAGTGTCCGTACTAAATTTGAGGGTTACACTGTCAACATGCCTCAGATTACAGTCTACCTGTTGTCTAATTTATTGTTGGATAATTAATTCAAGTAGCACTTTAAAAAAATGTGTGAGATGTTATTCATCTGTTTTAGTGTCGGACGAATCTGTTGACTGACGTTTCCAGCTATTCCCCCCCCCCAAAAAAGATATGCTGTATTTAGTGGGTGATTCAGGCCAACTAAAATGTCTCTTGAGTAAGCTGTTGTTTACTTGCTGTCAGAGTGACATATCTGCCTTTGCAATTGAGTTTTTTGTCATAACAAAATTAAGTAACAGACAAGATGTAATTACTCTGGCTTCTTGAGGAATAAAATTAGTTGAGCTGATTATATCCAAACTCAGGCAAAATTGGTTATTTAAAAAAAAAAAAAAAAAAAAGGAAAATATATTAAAAAGTTGTTAGCTGACTGACTAAATGTATTTGTGAAGCCATAAGACAATATTGTTGTTCCTTTCCAATCCTGGTGTGTGAATGAATATTTCTTGTTTTTTACCATGTGTAAACTCCCTGGTGGCGGCGTGATAGGGTGTGGTGTAAGGGTGTGTGTTTGGGGTGCAGAGTGATCCAGACACAGGGGACCAGGGAGATAATTGAAAGAATGGCCTGAGGGATTTCCCCCATATGTTGTTCCTCATCCCAGTTAGCTGTTGCTTCCTTATATATGTTTTTTTTCTTTTTCTTTCTTGTATTTTTCTGTGGCTTTTATTGTCTTGAAAACATGCAGGATAAATAGGATATTTTTCCCCCCATTTTTATTCAGCTGTTTTCCTTATTTTCCATCTTTTAATATACTTTGCAAACAACAAGACCAGATATATATGGGGGTTAAAGAAAATCCATCCATCTGTCATCTTTCCCACTTTGTTAAACTGAAGGTTGCAGGGTGCTGCAGCCTGTCCCAGTGGGTGAGACTGTGAGTGAAAGCAGAGCACACCCTTGGCCCTCTCAGTGTCTTTACAGCGGCGGACATTACCTGCATACTTCACAACATGAGCCTGTAAAACATTTCTGCCTCCTTTGACATTTTTGACACACCTGAAGAATTGGAAGTTGTAAACACGCTGCTCTGGAGTCACACAGGAAGTGGTGATCTTTCAGAAACATTTTATAAAGCCATCTCTACTGCAGGCTCATATCTTAAAACTAAAAAAGGCCGACCTTCCCAGTGTTGTACATGTTGTTATGTACCGTAGAGATGATCGACACACTTTTGATGTGACAAATCAGGCATGTTTCTCATGTGGGGAAACGTGAAAACTTAGCATGTAGTTGTTATTGGCAGGAACACCAACTGCTAAAAGCTTGGATCGACTATGAATCCAACATGTATTAGTACCAAAATCTCCCCCAGGGATTAATGAAGTATTTCTGATTCTGATTCTAATAATCAAGATACAAACTGCAGTTCTGCTTGGCGAACACATAGAGCAAAACACTCTTACAAAATACGAAATATGAAATAATATTATTTAGAGTTTTCATATGTCTTTTCAGGTAAAATTTTAAAAGTCTATCTGCCATGCTATATATGCACAATTTCAACTTTTATTGTTAGTTTGAATAATGATTATACATCTAATATGGAACGTAAATAGGTTGAACTATTCAACCGACAATACAGAGATTTATGTTTCAGTTAGGCAATAATAAAAGCACAAATTTATAGTACTACAATTGGTTCCTTCTCATTGTTTGAATCATTGTTATTATAAAGGGCTTGCATGTACACAGGAAACATTTTTTTTTTTTGTATTGAGAAGCACAGCAGGACACTTCCAAGTGTGAACAAACTTTAGAGCTCGACCTCTGCACACCTCCTGTTTCAGTCCGAGTTCAGAGAGGGATATCCAACTTTAACTATATAAAACTGCCGCAGTGTTTGCCCTTGCAGACACTTTAGCTGGGTTACAGACACAGTCTTGTCCTCGAGCCAGAGGTGGCTGGCCAGGCCAAACATCTCCTATTCCCTGCTAATGAAATCCTGGATAAAACCCTCCCTGCTCAGCTTGATCTCACACATGCATACACACACAAACCCACACATGCACAATTACACAAGTGTAAACACACAAACACAGACACTCACTCTCCAGGGTTCGGGAACACTTGCGCACACACACACACACACACACACACACACACACACACACACACACACACACACACACACACACACACACACACACACACACACACACACACACACACACACACACACACACACACACACACACACACACACACACACACACACACACACACACAGAATCCCTGCAGTCCCAGCCAGGGATTATCCTGTGAAAACACTCCTTTTGTTGGACCCCAGTCAAATTACTTTTTGGAGCTCTTGTGCTTTTATCAGAGTTGTCTACATAACTGTGTTTGTAGGAGGGAGGCAGGGAGGGAGGGTGGGTAATATGCATTTTAAGACAGTCCAAACATAGATTGTTGCTGAATGCGAGCAATAAGTCCAAAGTCATTTGGACAATAATGACTGTAGAAAGTAAGCTGTTCAGATTTTCAGTGTGTGTGTGTGTGTGTGTGTGTGTGTGTGTGTGTGTGTGTGTGTGTGTGTGTGTGTGTGTGTGTGTGTGTGTGTGTGTGTGTGTGTGTGTGTGTGTGTGTGTGTGTGTGTGTGTGTGTGTGTGTGTGTGTGTGCATACGTGTGTTAACTACGGTAAACGGACAACTCGTCCACGAAACTGCAACCTTGACAACTCGTCCATGTGGTTCTCGGCATCTCCATGACTAATTTCTTCTACATTTTTTATTTGAAAGGTTTCTAATTATATTTGACACATTTGGAAGGACTATTAAGTATATTTGACACTAAAACATAAAATATATATTTCATTAAGAGGCCGTTTTTAGGGTTAGGGTTAGATCTGAGGTGCGACCAGGCCAGTGTTGGTGTGACAACCTAAATTTGAGCAATTCTATTCTATACTAATACATGATACTATACTAAATATATATATGCATATATATGAGATAAAATATCAATTAGAAATAACAATATGTCAAAGTACAATGTACAGGATTTATTTTCTCCCAAAAATTCTGAAATATCACCCATGGATGAGTTGTCCACTGAGGGTGCTGTCTGAGGGTGAGTTGTTCAGGGTTGCAGTTTTGTGGATGAGTTGTCCTACAATCTCTTTTCTGAATAAACATAACATGTTACATTGTTTTTTAATGCCATCAAACCTAGCATATAGCTATACTCTTCTTCAGGCACTGAATTTTTAAGGGGCACCAACTCTCAGCCTGGGAATACAGTGGAGGGGGCCTTGATAGTTAAGCTTCATCCACTTCTTATTCATTCACAGTCCCGGATCTCCTCAGAGAACGTCTTTTTCAAACTCATGCCTGCATGCAGTGTGATTTTTCATGGGTGTATGTGAGTATGTGAGGTGTGTGTTGGTGCAAGACACGAAGATGAGGCGAGAGTGCCAAATCGACAGATAAACAGAGACTAACAATGAAGGAGGAGAAATAAAATGTGTGCCTGTGCGCACACACATCTGTATGTGAGTGTCGAGGGTGCAAACTAGCTTTGTAGCTCTCCGCTAAGTGTTGATTTAAGTGGAAGTGGAGGGAGGAGATGGGATAAAAGGCCTGACTAGATTAGGCTGGCACACAGTACTGAGGCATGCTGTACTGCTTGGCCCTTTTTGTGTGCGCACGCCCGTGCACGAGACGAGTGCTTGTGTGACAACATTCACTTCGTGTTAGTGTGAGCAAGTGTTTGAAGATATTTGTGCAGCTGCACAATAAAGCACCAAATTAGCAGAGCCACTTTAATAGCTCCAGGAACACCAATCATTGTTCTGGCTTCTCAGCAGTATTGTTTGCTGTACATTGTGCGTTTTACCAGTGTGTAGGAAGGTTTGGAGGCTTTAAAGTTTCATATTGTTTGTACCAAATGTCCCAGATACTTTTTTTTCTGTCGATAGAAAGTAGATTACGGCCAATGCAGTAGGGCTGGGCGATATGACCTCAAATCAATGTCACGATATATTGAGCAGTTCACCTCGATAATGATAAATGGATGAAAACTACTTCACTACGTCCCTTGCACAAAAAAAATGTTTGGCCACAAGATGTGGTAGTTATATTGATAGTATGACTCCCCTTGACCTATTTATTACCACTTTAAAGGACTGTAAAACAACACTGTCTGAAAATGAATGAAGAAAATACAAATTAATTTTAGTTAAGATTTAGTGAAGTGCTGATATGCACAGATTACTTGAAATTAGAACGACTGAGAGCGGCTTTTCCCCATGACTTCGTCTGTATTGCACCTGAAAACATGGGATTTCTCCACAGTGATGGGGTGGAGTCACGTCTCTGACACAGTACAGCATCTTCAAGGGACATGCTACCTACACACACTCAAAACCAACTTTTCTTTTCTTCTTTATTTTTTTTTAAACACCGAATATGCCAACATGGGCACAATGGCGTCAGTAATTTTCATAAATTTCGGTATTGGTACATTTTCAATTTATGGCCCAGGCCTACATTGCAGTGATTTCCTGTCTTTATAACCTTTTGATTTCCACTTGCTGGAACACCCCCCCCCCCCTCCCCCTCCTACAACATCCCAATATTTGAACTCAAGGCGCTCTTCAACAATAATCATTGACTGGCTCAGTCACTTGCAGAAGAGTCTTTCTTGCTCAGTCTTTGTGTAAGAAACTGACAGTTGAGGGTAAAAATAACATTTAAAGTGGTTTTAAAGGCTTGAGTTGCGCTTGATTTAACTTGAACAGACGTAACAGCTTCAAAAGCACTCACACCGCTTGTAAAGAATGAAATGCCATCCACCTTCTCACTTTTTTCAGGTACTAAACATCTATTCCGCTCTCCTTTAGGCAATGTTTAAAGAAGCACAAGCTTCTTTATTATTGGTGAAGTATTTGTACAGTCAGATTTAACAGTTATTGAAGCTTTATTTATTCACCGAATGGTTCTAAAATAGGGTTGAATGAGTAGGAGTCTTTCTTTCTCTCTAGGACACTTTGGCAGCAGTGACATGAAAAGGAACTGAGACCAATGCTAAATAATATTTTATTTATTCATTTACTGTTTCAGTTTAGTGGAAAAGAAAAGGCAAAAAAAATCACTTGACTCTACAAGCACATTTGTGCTGAATCAATGGAGGAGGCATTTGTGTGCTATATGAGGCACACCGGCTATCTGCATTTTTGATTGATTTGACTTCCTGCATGAATAATTAAGACCCTGGGAGGAAGTATATTCTTGTGGATGCATGTTTGCATCTCTGTATGCGCATGCTCAGCTGTATACACTGTGCATAGCTGATGTGTCCACTTACCTTTGTGCCATGTATGTACATGTGCCTCATGATACTAGATTAATTGCATTTTAATAGATTTTAAATATTCAGAAGATCAGAGCCGGCTGACCCATTAGGCGATTTAGGAAAATGCTAAAGGCGCTGTAGCCTCCAGGGTGCACCACCAAATTGTGAAAAAGTTCATCGTCAACATAATTGCTTAAAAAAATTATTATTATTAACTCACTTTGATTAAAATGAAAAGCAATTCCCAATTAACATTAGTACAAATGATTATACCAAATAAGTCATTTTGTATATAGTAATACAGTTACTGTGTGCAAACTGAGTGGCTGTTTAAATAGTTTGTGTTGAATTTGGCATTCATCATTTATTTATTTATTTATTTATTTATTTTATTGTTTAAAAAAATTAATTGGCTCAGCAGAAGATGATCTTTATTGTACTGGACTACAGGGCATCAGTATAAACATTCTTGCAAACATTATATAAATATGCACTTATCAAAGCTTGACCTTGTTTGTAGACTGGAATATTTGTGTCTGTGGGTGTTTGTACTGTTTTTCCACTGGCCTATGACTCGGGGTGATTGACTCACTCTGATGATGTTGTAGTTGGCTGCGCTGCAGCAGGTTTCCCCAAACGATTCCCACAAACCACCATCCCTGTATTTTATGATAAATGTATGTATATTTTCTTTTATTTGTGAAGCCATGACTTATTATCATAAAAACTAGATATCCTTTATCAAAATTCTAGCCTCTAAATAGGCCAAAGTTGTTTTAGAAAGTGAGTATTGAATAAATTTAATTTGTTGAGAATTAATTACTCAATATAATTACTCATGCTTATTTCTAAGTGCCCATGTTCCGTTCTGTGTTTTACTAAATGTATGTCCTACCCAGATATTTTTGTCTTTTTATATTTTTATTTTTTACTTTTATATTCTATTCTATTGTGTTTTATAACATTCCTAGGTACCAGATTGCTGCAACAAAACAATTTCCCTTCAGGGATGAATAAAATTATTATCTACCTACCTACCTACCTATCTACCTATCTACCTATCTACCTATCTATCTATCTATCTATCTATCTATCTGTCTGTCTGTCTGTCTGTCTGTCTGTCTGTCTGTCTGTCTGTCTGTCTGTCTGTCTGTCTGTCTGTCTGTCTGTCTGTCTGTCTGTCTGTCTAATTTGCTCATAACCTCATTTTTAACTGAACCAATCTTGGATTCATATAGTTCAGGGCTTAAGGGAGTCTTTTTACTTCAAATATAATTGTAAAAAAGACAAAAAACAAAAATGTGGAAAGTTGAACTGCGGATTACATTTTATAAAAACAAAATGTATTAGGGGTTTTACAAAGTTTAAAGTTTAGAGTTTTACAGTTTCAATAGTTGCACACTAGACGTACCAGATATTTCTACTTCAAAACATTCAACTCCCATCAGTGAATGTTGTTCACTCTCTTCTCAGGGGGGCTCCACATTCCACGGTTTAGAATCACCAGATTCGCCCAGGACACATCTTTCTTGATATATGAAAATTGTCGCTGCTTTATCTTCTGTGCTCTATAGCCCCGTTTTTTAGTTAATACAACATGACTTCGCTCATAAAAACCTTATTTTGTTCTGTCCAAGCTTCACTACATAAGTGCAATGTTCTTTTTCTTGAACTATTTGTCACTGGTTTATTTATTTTTTTATTTTTTTATTTACCTCTGTATTGTTGCCACCAGACTTGTAAAATGACACAACTAACACTCAAATACTATTTCATCTACGGTGAAGACTCAGGCACTTGTGTATACACAAGCAGCTAAATGAAATGTAGAGCATTTATGTTTATGTAAAAGTTGTACATTTGGAGCATCTGTCAACCACTAGATTAGATGCACTGAGGAGGGCAGAGGGAGAATTCAGTGCACCGCTGTGACAGAAAATACTGACTGTAGCACTCTTACCAATACCAACCCTGGAATTATCCTCTCAGTGGAGGTCTCTCCGAGTGTTCCCTGTCTCTCTCAAGAAGAAATCAATGATGTGTGTGGGGGGGCACTCAGCCAGTACTGCGAGAGACCCACCTGCATACGAGGCATACACTAACTGCAGATATATTTTTAGACATTGTCGAGATTGAGAAGAGAATGCAAATATAACTATTGAGACTGGCAGACCGAACATGCTGGGAAAAGAGTTGGCTATTTGGTATGTAAGGCTCTCTCTGTTTGAGAATAGGTTCGCCCAGTTGACGTTAAAATGCCCATCACACTGAATTTATTTCACACTTTAGTTCAGCTTTTTTTTCTTTTCAGAAGCACTGTAGTAGAGTGACAAAAATAAGCAGAATGTTTAAACTGCTTATTGCGTAGTCGCAACTTGATTGAAAGTCAGCGAGAGTGAATAGAAAAATATAGTTCGAAGATAAATCTTTGGCAAAGTTGGCTTAAATTATCTTATCTTTTTGCATGCTCAATGTGGTACATCTATACATGTACATATTGTTACTATGGGGTGCTTTCCCACATATTGCTTTAAGCCCACATGTAATTTTGACACATAGTAGATTGTATTGTTTATTGTCTTACCTACTTCTGTTGCTTTGATTTGAACGTGGAGCTGAGAAGTCATGACATCATGTGCAGTGCCATGTTTACTTGGCTGACATTATATTTTGGACAGATTGTCAAACCACTGAAACTCTGTCTTTTCGAGGTCAGTGCTTCCTGTTTGATTATGCATTTACTAAACCTTTCTTATACCTAACTGTTATTATGAGTTAATGATACTCGTGTGTCGGTACAATTATGGCTCCAGATTGAGATTTTCCTTAACTATCGTTGAAATGTTTAATGCTCACAGGAAAAGCCACAACGCATGCTGCAACTCTTTTTCACGGGCCTTTTTTGGTGAATGTAGTAGGTTGTGCTGCATTACTTTCACAACCACACTTGGTTATACTATTTTGGTGCGAACTCAAGTGCGACTATTGTCTTCTCACCTCACTTTCTGCACTGTACTCTGTCCCAAAACCCAGCTGGGTCGAGCTGAAAACTGCAGGTGTGAAAACACCCTTCGATGCACCGCAGTGGGCTAAGTAACTTGCCTTCTACACATAAGGTAAAATACCTTTCATAGCATATTGGACCTTGTGTAATAGCACCATGATCTCTGCTACTAATGCTCAACTTGTATTCATGAAGCAGTAAAATGGAGAAGACCCAGGTGGTTCTGGTTACAGCCCGGAGGTGTCTGTTCATCCACAGAGGATGCTGGGGTCAGAAAAGTTAAAGCGTAGCAGAGGAAAAGTGGAGCACATAGGCCAAAGAATGGATCACATAACTAGGAAATATGTAGAGCTTGTAAAAATTCTCCTCTTAGAGGAGAGCCGTTTGGATCAAATATCTTCTGACACTGAATTGAGACCAGCAGAGTCAGCTGCCTTTGCACACTGAACATTTCAGCTTGCACCATGTCACCCCCCCCCCCCCCCCACACACACTTTCCCATCCTCACCATAATTGCTCTCAGTAAATTCTCCTTTGACTTCTCTCTGAAATGTATATCATCAGAGTTATGTTGCCGCAGTGCTGCGATAGTTTACGGTCCTCCCTTCAAGACATCGTGTCAGACGGAAATCTGCAAGACAGTCGTAGAGAGTTCAAAACACACAATCTAGACTTTACAACAGTCAGCTTGAGATGTGAAGTCCAGCAGAATTACAGACCAAGTGACAAACCCAGACAGAAGGGAAATAGGGCTGACGAAAGTGGAATGGCAAAACACAGACAAAGTAACAGAGGCCGACTTTTGCTTTCTTCCAAAGTACAGCCACAAGCTGTCGGCCTCAGTCTGCCAGCCTCGTTCAACTTCCCAGCCATAGATGAGCTTCGTGCATAGCGTGCGTACATAATTCATCAGCGTATCCAAATCAAGATTGAGAGATTATCATGACCAATGGCTCAAAAGGGGGAGCGATGATAAAGAGAATGGGAAGAGAGGAAAAGAGCGAGAGTGTTAATAAACAAATAATAGTGAGCAATGGTGTTCTGTTGAGATAATAATCTAGGATGCAGAACATGCACTAGTTTATAGTTTATAGCCCACGCTTACCTGAAAGCCCCACCATGTGTTCGCATACACATTTCCACAGGCTCCCCGAGTGTAACTCTGTGCCTACTGTTTCTCTATCTCCCTTCAATGGCTCCCTCCCACCCCTTTTTTTTACTTTCAAGGAAGGGTAATCCCTCTTGTAGCTAATGTGCTGTGACATTTCATGGTACAATAGGATTTGGGAGACACTATGTATTCTCATGTTGCTGGGGTCTGGCTGATAACCTCGCTGTCTGGATGATTTTGGACTGTGGCAACTCTCGGACTAGTTTTTATCTCACTTTGGAAATCTAATTCTCAAGGTAGACATGCATTTCACAATATTCCGGATTTGGAGGTGACATATCGTAGGTTATTGGTAAACCACAGTAATGACATTCTGTCACGCATCATTGTGGCTTAAAAAATGTACTCTTGATAACATCTGTTGTATAAATTTAAAGTGGCTTCAACCTCCGTGACAGATCACTGCATCTTTATGTGTGCCTGTGCAGACAACCAACAATGAAATACTTATAATTACAGTTGTGTGTGTTTGACACATATGCATTCACTGTCAGTTACAGGGGAAGTAGTGACACTGTCAATATTTCCTGACTGTGAAGTGAGAACAAATGTTTCGCCAATATGCTGTGATGGGTGGTGTCCATTCTGCTGTGCTGTTTCTAATGTAGCATCAGATGAAATATCAGTACAGCATGAAAGTAACACCAGAACATGCACGGAAACATTGTAGGAAAACATTTGGACCACATTCATGGATTCCGATTAAATAGGATGTGGTCTGAATATTTCAAGGCATTGTTTTATTTTTCTTTAATCAGCCCAGTGGTTATGGGATAGTCGGACCAAACTCCACCGAGCTGTCAAGGTCAAGAGTATGTTTTTGCTTTTTAATAGAATTACAAAATAGACGTGTTTGTTAACGCAGCATAAAAAGTCTGTATAACTGCCAGTAAACGTCCGTCTAACTTATGGTTGCGGGGTGCTGGAGCTGATCCCAGTTGAAATTGAACCATTAGGTACGGTACACCCTGAACAGGTCACCAGTTCATCACACTAGAAGACAGACAATTGCGCACACTCTTTCACACAGGTGCAATTTATAGTGAAGAATTCACCTCAAATGTACGTTTTTGTGCTGTGGGAGTAAACTGAGGTATCCCCTGGGGCAAGTAGCACTACACCATCATACAACCACCAGTGTCCCACATTCATGTTTGATTTTGGTGGTTTAACATTGTCACCCTGTGCATTGAATGATAAAATATGTTATCATTTATAAATATGAAGATCTTATATCCCAAGATCTTCATCTTAACTGAGCAAAATGCAGCTAATACACAAATATTTCGATTTTACTTTGCTCTGTGAGTAATGTCCAGGTTACAACCCTCACTAAGAAGTCTCTTCCTGTTGCAAGAGCATAAACTGTTCTGACACCGGAAGGCTCTCAATCATATAATGTTGTTTGCCTAAGCTGCCGAACAGGACAAGGGTTAAGAAAAAATAAAACCCTCACTAAGTCATGTTGTAAGTGCTATTTTGTGTAGGGACACAATGTCTCCATTTTAGATGGAAGGAGAATCTATTATGTGAGAGGTGATTTGATGCAGATAGGGGGGTTTCCCCTTGGATCAGCTCATGGCCAAAGTGCTTATCTTACCTACAGAGCCCGAGCTGATGTGTGATGGTAGGGTATTGGGGGCTTTAAATGTGCTCATCGACCTTCAGATGCAGATATAATGCTGCCAGATTGCCTCCGGCGAGACGTTGCTTCGAAAAGGCAATGTTGGAAGAAAGGAATGTAAAATAATTAGCATGACATTTATGTGGGTTATTCTTAATCTGCAGGATATTTAGTGGCAATAAATAAGTGTATCATTTTATATTTCTTTTCAAACAAGCTATTAAAATTAAATAGAGAGAGAAGTTTCTTCCTCTTATTGTTCTTTGCATGTCTTGATTGATCCTGTCTGGCCTGTAAGTCATTTGAAGATAATGTATTGTCCGAGAGAAGATTGTTTCAAAAGGCTTTCTTTCAAATAAAAGATAAGTCCAAATTTGGAATCTGTGGTTGTGACATTGCAATAACGACCTAACCTTATTATTTTCTTCCCATCGTTCAAACTGTGGTATGGCTTTGTGTCTTTGAAAAGGGTAATTCCATTCAAAATCTGTCATTTTTGTTCCCACTAAGTCAAGCTTTAAATCATGAAAATCACATAAATGACTTTAATCCAAGTCATGCAGGCAGGCGCCACTGCTTTTCAGAGCATCTCTCTGGCCTTAGCTGAATGTAGATTACAACTGGAGTGAGCTGAGTGTTTATCTAGCTAACAACCGTACCGGGGGGACTAACGTCTTGTCGTTTTGATTTGCTGTAAGATTTCTTTTGAGAGCGTGACAGTGAGCGTGAGACACTGAGACGTGTCACGCCCAGATTCATGAGACGGGTTTGGCAGGCTTGATATTGCTGTTTTGGCTGACTGTGTTATACCTGGAGGGGACTCGCTGCCATCGCCACTACACTGTGGCCAATTTAGCTGGAACACAGCTGCTGAGAGACTCCCCGAGGTGTGTGTGTGTGTGTGTGTGTGTGTGTGTGTGTGTGTGTGTGTGTGTGTGTGTGTGTGTGTGTGTGTGTGTGTGTGTGTGTGTGTGTGTGTGTGTGTGTGTGTGTGTGTGTGTGTGTGTGTGTGTGTGTGTGTTCAGGATTAGCCGCAGCACCAATTAAAGCCTCAGACTGTTTTTTAAAGGATAAATTATTAACAGCAGAAGTGACCTCTCTGGTGGCCTTTTCTCCTTCCTCTGCTATTCTCTTCTCCTCTCGCTGTCTCTCTCTCTCGCTCTCTCTCTCTCTCTCTTTTGCCAACCATCATACATTTTGTCAAACCTGGTTCTTCCTGCCCTGCCTCTCTTTGCTTCTGTTTTTTTACTCTCTCTACAGTCCTCTTTGTTTTGTTTTTTTAATCACCTCACCACCACTTTGTGTCCTTGTACAACATCTGAAAGCTTGTTGAAGGATTTCTCCGTAAAGCAGTTTGATATTTTATAATTTGGATTTTAAATGCAGTATTGTAGCTCGGGTGTTTAAACTATCACTAAAGTTGTAAAGTCTATCAATAGCTGAAGTGAAGCAATTCTGTGTTCTACCAGAAAAGAATGGTTGAGGTGGTATTTCTCATGATATGGTTTCCCGCTTAATCTTTCAGTGTATTGATGCCTCCAGGATACAGCTCTGCTCGATTGTTGCTCCATGTGGCTCAGCACCTTTTTTTCCCGCTCTCTGTTCGATAGCAAAAGCATGTTAGCCAGTAATGGATACTTTTAACCTTTTCCAGGTAATTTGATCGGGCCTTTAAATCAATCAAAGCGCTCACAGTGTCAGGGTTATGATCGGTGAATACATTGACTGCTGCTCTACCTGCTCAGCCCTTGTTTTTTAAATGGGTGCACCATGTCTCTTCCTTATCTGAATGACTCAACCCTGCATTCTGAATTATGAATGTGAGCCGCTGTGGATCATCTCTCACGAGGACAGAAGAGTTGAAATGGTTCAGAAACTAAACTGTATTTAATTCAAGCTGATTCTGTATTGAATCGAGTGGAATCTGCTGTGGATAAATTATGCCACAACCCTTCGTCAATTAACATGTTCTGGGATTGCAGTTCATTTGATATTAGTGAGTTGTATTTCAGCTGTAAAGTGAACACGGTCTCCACCAAAGTGTCAAATAATTAATAATAATTAATCCTTGCAGACTCCATGTACATATCAAACTTCTTTCTTCCTTTCTATTCTGGCTCCGTGTATGGACATCTTTTCCCCTCAGTTTATATTACTGTTTTTTTGTATAATCTTCCACTTGAGAAATAAAAATGACAGCCGTACCTTTGTTCGCATACCGTGTTATAGATTTTCCTTCTAGAAATGCTCAGATCTCCATTCGATCTCAGTCAGCCTGCTTGAATTCCACTCGATATGATCCTACGCTCTGATATCTTCCTCTTTTCATCCCTTTCTCATTCGATTCACTCTCTTCTTTCATTCCGTGAATATTTTCCCCTCCTAGATTTGATGGAGGAATTTAATTAGAGCATGGAGGGAAGCAGGAAGAAGCGAGGGACAAGAGTGAAGGAAGGAAAGAAGTAGAGTAATAATGAATGGTCAGTGACCCTCAGAGCAGACGAGGTAAAGATAAGTGTGTTTAAATCAGACCCGGTCAATCTGAGGAGGAGAAGCATATTGGTCCTCGTTTCTGCATTAGTCAGGACTGCATGGATTCAGTGCAACGCTGTTTCTCTTGAAAGCAAAATTGCTAGTAAATTATGCCGAAACCGTGCAAAATCATACCATTTTAATCATCTGTGTCGAGTAATCATGTATGACAGCTTCCTCTTGTTTGCTCCGTGAGATTGTTTTAACACTTCGTGAAAAGTATTAGCTCGGTTTAAATTTCATAGCAGCAGCAAAATGGGAACAGGGGCAAGAAAATATCATAAAATAAAGCAGTTTCCATAAAAACAAGTGGGGAATCATTTTGTAACTATTTAGTTCATTAAAGAGTCAGTATTGTTGCTTGATATAGAACATTTTTAAGAGGCCACCATGCAGGAGAAAAGATAGGCAGAGTTGTCCTTAACCTGTGAAACAAAATTGAAAACATGATCATAAGCCCACCAATAGAATATGATTTCATCGATCCATTCTGGAAATCTGTACAGGTTTGCACAATGAACAAAACCAGAAGGTCACTAATGCTCAGGCTATACATGAAGAACAGGGATGAATTAGTACTAAAACCACTGCAAGGGCTCATGTCCACTTTCGGGAAGCCATTGACTGAACATTTACGATGTAGGTTTAGAACAGTGTGTGCTCTGGTCCAGCCTAAAATCCCTAATAAACTGCAGTTGCTTCCTTGTCCACTGTTACTCCTCAACAAGGCCATTCTCAGCAGCCCCGGGACAAACGGGATATTTTTTGTTACAGCAGTTTAATCGGTTTTATAACTCAGTTTTCACTCTACATAAATGTATTTTACAAACTTATGATGATTTATTTTGTGCCCACTTTTGAGATTAGCTCCAAATACCAATGTACCAAGTTACAATCGAGCAACTGTCATACCTGAAGATTTCTAATCAAAGTACTTCATCGCCATCGCCATCCATTCACCACCAAGTGGATGGTGTGAATACTTTCAGGATGTGTTCACATCGACTTTTGCTTTTGTGTTTTCCTGCAGATTAAAATGTGTGTGTGTGTGTGTGTGTGTGTGTGTGTGTGTGTGTGTGTGTGTGTGTGTGTGTGTGTGTGTGTGTGTGTGTGTGTGCGTGTGCGTGTGCGTGTGCGTGCGCGTGTGTTTTTTGGCTTTTTCCCATTTCAAAGTCTATTCAGCAAGACATATTATTGTTTGGTTGTTTGTTTCTATGATGTAAAAATGTAGTACCTGCCTGAGTAATGTACTGTATGTCCACTCCTGTGATGTGATTGTGCTTATAGTGACATTTAATTGATTTGCTAATGAGAGTGGACGGGCGTAGACACATGCACACATGGTAATTCCTTATCCTTCAGCCTCTTATTGTTGTGAGAAGATGAACCCAACATAGCCAAGCCTGTGCATCCACACACACGGACAGCAAATCTTTTCAGCTGCTCATTGTTGGTGTGGTGAAACATTATTCTGTCTGCACACTTATTCTATAGTCACCATTCTTTGACCTGGCGCTATATAAGCATTCTATCGTATTCTTGTGCCCTCTTATTCTGATGGTAATTCGACTGCCTGAAAAGACTGGCAAAGGATTGTTCTCTCTCATTCAACAAAATACGGTAAAAAGTCATTCCTGGGATTTAAAGAATGAAAAAAAAAAAAAAAACCTCTGCTGTGGATTTCCAGGGCTCTGTTGTCATGTCTGCAGTTGCCTGTCGGCCTCCCTGTTCATATGCAAATGAGTAGGAGCTTGATTGTTTCCTCATATTTTAATCTCCTGCACAGTGTTGGAGGGGAGGGGCACAGCAGATAGAAGAAGTGTGGGCATGAGGAAAAGATGAGACAGGAGGAAAAGAGATGACAGACGAGGAAAAATAAAAGAGGGCAGAGGGTGCTGGTCGCAGAGGAATTGGAGGATAGGGAAAGTTGAAACGTAGAAGGTAGAGAAATGCAAACCAGTCTGACAAAAACAGTGGAGAGGTGAGGGACACAGGAGGGCATGATGAGATTTAATATGCAAGGAGGAAAAGATAAGATAAAGGTAGATTGAAACGCTGCTGGATGATAAGCCACAGATAGGAATATACAGTGCACCTTATAAGGGCACATCCAGAGTTCATTAGCTGTGACAAAGAACTGGAGCCACTGCTGATAGAGCTCTGCAATATTTAATATTACTTCATTTTAAACTTTGAAGGGGTCATGGAAGAACAATGAAACGTCCATAATTTACCCTCATGTATAGGTCTACATTAAACCAATCACGATTGCTGAGCCCTGCCACTGCTCATCTTGCATACTGCTGAGTTGAAACACTGGCCAGGGGGCAATGAGAGGAGGAGCAAGAGAGACTTTCTTGAATAAACTAAGGTTGCATTTGCATAAATATCCATAATAAAAGAGCTTTGTGCATCACTTCTTTTCAATATGCATGTTTTTTCCCGCTTTTTTAACTTACATGCTAGAGGTCATGTAATTAAGACAGAAAAATGTATCATAAGTATTATTTTGTTTGGTTTTTTTTGGTGGGGGTAATAGAGATAAAATCATTGGGGTGAGTTTTGAAGTAAAATACAATGGAATGTTTCTCCTGGACATCGATCAGGAACACATTGTTTTTTTTAAGTTCAGCGACTTTATTGCAGTTTGATATGTTGTGTGGTCTAATTGTTGCGGACAGCAAAGTCAGCACACGTGCAAAAACATGGCTCAGGAGAGGACTTGAATAAGAGCCAACACACAAGTACAACATGTGCTCAATATGATATATAGACATTGGCAGAATGAACCATGGAAATATTTCTCTGTGGCCATGAGACCAATAAGTGCATTTGATAGGAAATTATTGAGAAAAAAAATTGTTAGATTTTGTCCTGTGAGCTTTGCAGTTGTTCACAAAATAAGTGTTTTGTTTTTTTTCCTCACATGCTTTCCCAATTTTCTCAGTTAAACTGTGCACATGGTAAATACACCTAAGCTGGTCACAGCAACTATTTTCTGGCACTTGTGAGCACAACGAGCACAAGATCAGACATGGTAAGAAAAGTCCCCGACATCCAGTCTCTCAGGGAGGACACTGGTGTAGCTACTCTATTACTCCACATCTAACAACATCAAATATTAATGGATTAGCAAAACCCCGGATCATAGTCATTGCCAACATATTCTTTTCACTGTACAAAATAAATATCTGCCCATTTGTAACATCTGCATTTCGCAATTATGGTAACGTTGGGACGTGAGAGAGCTTGCTGTGTCATCCCAGATAGATGATTCCCATTTAGACGACTTATTATAATAAGTGAATTATGTGGAAAAATGTGGAAATAATTTGTTGATAATTATTATAAAAGTGAACTAACGTGGAGCTTCACAGCACAGCTGACGACAACTGTCCATGGTCGAGTTGTCCGTTCACGGCTGCAGGTGGGGAGGCAGCCTCTGTCAAGCTATTTTATGCGTCTTTATAAAACATGTTGTCATTCCAACATCGGGACCCGGCTCACACCAGACACATTGCAAGTTCATCCCATGGCAAACGCAAAGAAATTAACATTCATGCATTCACATAAACTGATAATTTATAGTCACCATTTAGCCTGACATGGATGTTTTTTTGACTGAACGGCCTTACCCTCTTAATGTTCACAAGTATCTGTATTGTTTCAGTGAAAGAAATTGTAATACAAGACCTTGAACCCATCTTGTCTGTATCTGGGCAGTCTGCAGTTTCTCTGGAACTGCAGATACTCATGCAGGCTTTGCACCAAAATCATTTTCAGTTTAAGGAGTAAAGTTACACGGTGTACTCCTAAATCTGTTCAGACTTTACCCAAATACCAAACATTATTTGCATAAGCTCACATTTTGTAGACCCCCGTGCCTCCTACACCATTTCCCATAACCCTGCACACAAACACTCACTCAGACCTGATCCCAAGAACAATAGCTGGGCAGGCTAATGCAAATTCAAATCAATCTTGAGTTAAATCGCCTGCAAACTCACACATAGCCTGCACTTCCTCTAACTGTCTTCCTCTCTGACCTCCTCAAAAACCGAGCCGCAGGAATTCCTTGTGAGTTTATGAACGTACCACAGACTCTCTCGATCATCTCCTTATCTCTCACAAGATCGGTGAGCACCAAGTTCTAACTGGACGTTCTTCTGGGATGTTTGTGCAAGGTGTTTATAACAGACCAAGTGTTGCTGATCCCATTGTTGTGGATGTTAGCAAGAGGGATGGTTCGGGATAAGGCTGGGACACAACGTTCCACCGGGAAGCAACTTGGGCAACCTGATCTTCTGAGGAGACGGAAGGTGTTGTACGGGAAGGAGACAGTTATGAGATAGGAGAGGAAAGTAGAACAGAGGTGAGAGCTAATGTAAGAGACGAGTGACAATTAAAGTAGAAGTACCTGAGATGTAATAGTGAGGAGATGAAAAGGCAGAATGCAGCATCAGCAAAAAGTGGCTCTAAAGTGCTGGAGAAAAAGCTTTGTTTTACGGGAACCCACACTTACACAGAGGGATTATGTTCTGTGAGACAAAGAAAACATTTTGGCTCAACGGTGAGGATTTTTTAGGAGTCAATTATATGTCTATGAATTTAATCTTAACTGGCTTTTAAAAATTATTACCAATTCTGTGGTCTTTGGTTGAAACATCATAGTTATATCATAATAAATAGGTCATGCAGACTACATTTTCATCAGTTCACTTTATGCATTTTAATTTAAGCGGAACTTTTTCCATCCCGATTGACCTGGCGGTGATCTTACATCTAAGCTGATGAAACTTACAGACACCCTGGTTAAACTGGATCTTCACTCTTTCCCGACTTTCTGCAAATGTAAAGAGCAATAAATTACAATAATTATACTACTTTAGCTCAAGGGTGTAGTTAAATCTAGTATTACTCATAAAATATAGTGGTTTGCCTGGTATGTACTGGTCCGGTGACACACAGGGGCATAGTAATGAGGCGAGTACTACCACAGCTTCACAAAGCCCATCATTAAATAATATTTTTCATTATCTGCCCGGTAAGAAAATAATTTGGGTTAGTGAACATACTGTTAAGGATGTAAATTCATCTGCTAATTCTGTTAATAGCGTTATTCACTGTTATATTTATGCTGGTGAGATTTTCACATGAGCTTTGATGATATCCTATTAAAATCGTTAAACTGAATGATCAAGTGTTGCAGTGAACTCTTATTAGCGTCAATTTTTTGTGCATTGATACGTAGCACAGCTGCCTAACTAGTGCAGTAAAATAGTTGGCTTTCTGGCAAAAGAAATGGCATGACCTTCAATTTGTGAGAGAACCACAGAGTGAATTAGCTGCAGGCCCATCATTATCATCATCATCATTATCATCATCATCATCATCTAGTCATGTTTCTGACAATGCGAGGCAATCAGAGCTAATAAAGGTGTTGCTCCATCATTTCAAACAGTTGCTTTCAGCAGTTTACATTAACAATGAAAATACCACATAGCCTATTGTGAGCTGCAATCGTGTTACAACGACCTGCAGATTCTTTGCCAGAAATGTATAACACCTCATGTAACTGGACTTGAAATAGTTTTCTTGAATACCTCTGTGGTGTGATTTCCCCTGGCATATTATTTACCTTCGAGACCAATCACAGTGAAGGCTATACCTCAAGCCCACACATGCCTTACAGTGACACTCAGAAACGGACAAGTATCCTTCCAGTAGTTGATATCATTAGGCCTGTATCCAACGCAACTGCTTGTACTTGTGCATGGCATTAAACCCTGGATTGATTTCGATTTTATGGCTGGAGGATTATCAGAAAAAATGTAATGACTGAGTAATTCTACGCCTTTTTATTAGATTACTTCAGTATTCAGTCTCTGGCCGTTATTCAATTTTAGTGTGTTTATTTCTTTGCTTTCTTAATTCTTTGGATCAATTAAAGAATGGAACAGGTGGTTGCAAAAATAATAATGTCTATAAATATGTTAAAAGATTATTTCTATCTGGTGCAATAGTCTAAGGTTAGTGTACATGCTTTCTTAATCTCCGAATGAGGAGAATATATTGGCGGCCATGTTTCAGTTGTGATGTATTCAAAAGTGCTTCCTTCAACATTTCCGCTTCTGTGTTTGGACGCTCGGAGAGTAAAGAGACAACCTCAGTGTTGGACCCAAAAATAGCCCCCGCATTCTTTCCTCTGTGTTTCAGGAAGCATCCGAAGTGACCTGTACAACCCAGCACACTCTCTCTTGCACATTCTTCCTCCATGTCGTTTTTTCCCCTTACACTCATGTATGTTCCTCTTTTTTTACCTTTCATTTCATCAGCCATTTCTCTTTCCCTCTTTTTTCCCTGTCATAAAAAATTAATCTCTCAGCGAGACGATGTAACACCTCCCACATCTGCACTTGGATATCAGTTTTTCTTTTGTTCCCACCTTCCCTAATGGACTCACAATGAATGCAGATACGTTTGATCTGCACAAAAGATGTGTTAATGTCGAGCCTATTTGTGGGTTTTCCAGGAGCTTCTTATTGTTTGTTAAATAGGATTGTTAAGGCACAATAAAGCAGAGCACTGAAGGCTATACTTGCGTGAGTGTGTGTGTGTGCGTGCGTGCGTGCATGTGTTTGTGTGTGTGTATACATGTATGTTTGGCTGCAGGTTCTGTATTTACATTTGAGTTTTATTGTGCAGTACCTTATCCCTGATTACTCAGTGAAAGATTGGAATGGGAACACAGCGAGAAAAGAAGCTGATTAATGAATGAATGGTAACTGATGAGTTCATTTCCATGGAATTATGGTTCATTAATTGGAGGAATATAAATAATCAAAGTTTGGATGTTTCATTTAATGTTTCTTCATTAGCAACTCATCCACACTAATCCACAAAAAAAAAAAAACCCAAAAAAACTGGGAGCAAGCCAAATGTCATGTTGACACTGAGTAGCAGTGGTTGTCTTTCCATTTATACCTGTGTGCGATGTAAAAAAAAAACTGAAAGATGTACACAAGATGAGAACCTTGGAAAAGAATGAGGCATTCTTGACCTTTTGTTACCATCAAATCCGTCATTTAGTCTAATTATGTGCAGATCCAACAGGTACAAGAACTCTTTTATTACAACCACCACTGGTCAGCTCACTAATTTTAAATAGATGTGTCCTTGCATGTATTGTATGAAATATGTTTTCTTTTATATATGTTTTACTGCGGGCTGTATCACAAATTGTCCCTTAGAGAGAGTAAAGTACACCTTCATCCTCGCAGGTGACATTATTCCATTGTCAACCATTAAAATTGTCATATTTAACAAAGCTATGAGAATGAACTTTGCTGTGTCGGCTGCTGTGAATTCTGTATAGATAGAGTGCATGCTCTGGAAATATGTATTGTGATAAGTTACATTTAAAAGAAAAACAATATTGTCTTCCAGGTGCAGAAGCTTACTGATCTATGTTCAAGTGTCATGTGCAAGGTCTATTTTTACCAAATGAGCTTATGTCTCTGAACCGTAAAATTCATTCGTGAATATATGTAAATGCCAGTATTTAGTAACAGTTGACTTATTACCAATTTTTTATGCATTTCATTTGTGGCTGACATTTCCCTAATATCTGTACTTCAGTTTGTTCTTGTTTTAGAGGGACAGTGGGAAGAAAATGTTCAGGTAGGAAGGTAGTATTTTTTTTTTCCAGCTACACCAGGCTCTTCATTTTAAAGCAGTTAATTGCACCAGAAACCAATTTTTTCACCCCATTGATGGATTTTGTTATTAAGAAAATGCACAATATAATGGATTAATACCAGCTGCTGTGCCGTTATTGGCATAAACACCATTTCTAATCAAGTACAGCTACAGATATGCTGAACAAGCCACAATACTTTTCATTTTGCTATGAAACATCTAAACTATTCTAGAAATGCTGCAGCTGAAAAACATCTGCTCTGTTTTGAAAAACGTTTATAGTGAACAGTGAAACAGAAATAAAGCATGTGCATGAGTCGATTTGCTGCCGCTGCGCAATACAGCTGCATTCTCTGGACATATGGCGTCTGAAAGGTGTTGGGGCAATATGAGCTTCCAGCTCAACTACATTATGCATTGGCACAGAGTCTGCATGTCATCTTTTCGCTTTTAGATTTTTAGGTTTATCCTGAATAAAGAACTTAGTTTTCTTCTTTGTCCATCCCTCAGCTGTCACATCAATTGTCTTACCTAATCAAAACACACTCATCAGGTAGTAAACAACATGCACGTATACGACACCTCGAAACAATGTTTTGCCGTCTTTCTGTTTCAAGGCTCAGTCGTGCATAAAATCTACAAAAGCCCACTGTTTGCTTTGTGTGACAGTTTGTGTCGCTGCCTCTGAGCCTTTTTTTCCCCCACTGTGAGAACTGCTTCACTGTACTAAGTGTGTCAACAATACCAGCTGAGAGGCAGCCTTCAGTCCACACACTGAGACTGCAAACTAATCCTTAAAAGAGAGAAAGTGGGAGTGAGGGAGGAGGAATCTACGCAGAGAGAGTAGAAATATGGAGCGAGCGTGTGGGACGTGGAGGAATCGAGGTGAAGAGAGCAAAAGACTGAGCGATGCTGGAGTCGAATTTGTCAGTGAGTGAGCGAGGGAGAGAACGTGTGGATGTTAGAGAGATTTTAATGTTTCAAAGGATTTCCCTATTATAGTCTCTGACATATTACATACACAACGCACTATCAGCCCAACCCCGACAGCTGCACAAATTGGCTGAAAGAGGTTCCCTGGGTAAGACCCTTTGATCAGGTGTGTGTTGTGTCAGAGAGGCAAGAGGAAAGAGAATTCGTACATTTTTGTGTGCGTCTGTGTGCGTGCGTGCATCTTTCTTTCATCCTCTTGATCGCAGTGGGACTGAATGTACGCAGATAAACTTTGCAACATTTGAAAAAGTCCAGTTTTGCCGTTCCGTTTGAATACATTACGTGGCTCTCGCACCACATTTACAATGTTTCTGCTGTATATTATTTTAATTTATTGCTTTTATTTCAGCTGGAGGTCTTTAATGTGCGTGGGGCACATTGCATCAACATTGTGTTGGCGTTATGAGTCGAAGGAGGTTGGTAAACAAGCCTATTGTTACAGGCTGACATTGAGTGAGACACAGTTTAGGTTTTGTAGCCATGAGCTTTTTCCTCATCGTGATCAGACAGATATTAAATACATGCATCTTTATGATCGATATTGAAACACTTTATTATACTGCTGTAATGCAGCTATAGTAGACGCTACATGGTATGTATAAATCGACACTCGCCTCACAGTGAGGAAATCCCTTTTTATTCTTGGCTTGAGATAAATTCTGTGCAGAGATTGCATGTTCTACTTGAGCATCCGTGGGTTTGATGTCTGGAGGTGTGAGTTAGAGAATAAGTGTCTGCTGTGTTTACATTGTAATGGGCTGTTAACCTCCCCAGGATAAAGCAGCCTCTTGTTTATTGAATGTTAGAATTGTCTCCAGCTCTTCCAGACCCTAAATTGAGTAAAAGTTATATCCTTGAATAGCTTGCAGACTTGGAATATTTTCACAGTGCATCAAAAGTTATTCTGGTGAAATACCAACCAGTAAATGGAAGACACCCACAATGTAAAGCAGAATTTGCCAGAGCTATTGAAATAAAGTATTACCCAGTGTAGCTTTTTTTAATCTGTGTACTTTGTGATCCTTTTCTGTGTGTGGAAACTGTGTGTAGACTAATGCTTGGCTGTTATTGTGAAGCGCTGGCCTGTAAAGTGACACGGGCATCATCTCTTTTTACTGCCGCATGTCACTGCTGTACACGCATTGAATCCTGTTAGCGCCGTCTCCCTGAGCCACCGGTGTGTGCGCTTGTGTTTGTGTCAGGAATTGTGTGCCAGGTGGGGGAAATACAGGTAATGGATTAATATCAGAGCTGGCTCGGGCTCCACATTGCACCGTGGTGACAGCCTGTCATTATCACAAACACCGACTCACACGCACACAAGCTCACACATGCTCACTTACATTTCTGTATACACATTCACTCACGTGTTTCCAAACACAGGAGGCACACACGCACACACACACACGCACGCACGCACGCACGCACACACACACTCTCTTCCCATGTCATTTCTCTCTTTTCTTTCCGTGCTCTTTTCTTTCTCTGCACCTCTCCCTCGTCATCAGGACCCACAGCAGTTCTGCCCTCTGATCACTCTGAACTGCAGCAGGCTCTTGAACTTGTTCCAACCACTTTTCCACCAGTGGGGCCAGTGCTGAGACCAGATTTCTTTGTCAAGGCTGGTTGAGCCGTTTTGCTCCAAACATCAAGGCAGTAGAAACTGTGTTTTGAACACCGTTGTCATAGAAACCATCAAGCTTGTTTACTTTCTCCAAAGTTAAACCTAATAGTTTGCCTACAGCAGTGGGCAAGCAAAGGTGGGTGTACCATGACTGCCAGACACTCATTAATCCTTGCACCGCCCTTCTTCCCTGCCAGGGATGGCCATCTTATTAAGCCATTTAGACAGTATTGAGCTGTGTAATTGGACAGTGGAGGCCAATAGGAAATGTTCGAGTAAGTTAAGGGTGATAAAGGCCCACATTAGAATCCAGATTGCCTGTTTTCTTCTCTGATAGAAAACAGTAAGACAGAGATTTAGTAAAACCTATCAATTTAGGAAGTAAACTTGGCACACCGTATAGTTGCTTGAAGTTTCAAAGTTGTTCGAGCAAACCTGTTTGATGTTATTGTCTTCATTGTGTCCAGTGCTTGTTATATAAGATTTCCTGATTCTTTTAATTTCGGAATGATTTCAGATCATTGCTGGTCTTTTTCGTGCTCTGATACAGTCTGCTGTTACATACATCACGTACACCCAGTTTAAGGTTACTCAAGGTTCTAAAAAATATTTCTACAACAAATCTAAGCAGGTCACTGTGACTCAAAATGATTGTTTATTGCATTTTCATTAAAATGAACTTAGTGTGGAAGCCAGTGCTAAGATTCATCACAGCATGTTATTGTTATCGATGTTAGCTCCTGCCATTAAACCTGTTACCATGATCACCGAGCACTGCTAATTTCTCATATCCTGCTTCCTTAATTTGATGCACTTCCTGTCAAATCAAGATATTGGCGTGGGACAGGAAAAGATTATGCACAACGAAGGATGTGAGTTTGTTAGATAGAAGATATTTTTGTGAGCAGGGGGGATGGGGGTATTAGAAAGCAGCTTGACTTGATCTAATTTGAGGTGATCGTGGCACAGAAGGAAAGCGATGCTCTGACCTACAGTGACCTTTCCTTTTTGTCTTCCTCCATCCCTCTCTGCAGCAGTCCTATGCTCCTCATCCTCCGCCCATGGCTCCACCTAGCCCCGGCACCACAGGAGGAGGAGGAGGAGGAGGTCATGGAGGAGGGCTCGTGGAGCAACTTAGTAAGACCAACCTGTACATCAGAGGGCTGCCACCTGCCACCACCGACCAAGACCTCATCAAACTCTGCCAGCCGTGAGTTCTTTTATTTTCTACTTCACTTTATTGTGACACTGTCCTTGCTCTGCAGAAGTGCCGCACTGTGCCCTTCAGTGCTGCAGAGTTGAGTTCATTCCTGCTCAGTTCAATTCAGCTTGTGGTAATTAGTGTTGCGTGAGTCCAACAGCAGCTTATAATGAGTATCAACAGTTTGCTCTTGACCTCGGTGTTCCTCTACTGTTCTTCCTCAGAGGAAAAAACACAACCCAGCTGGGCCAAACCCATCCGCTCCCCACCGCAGTGCATCACACACACACACACACACACACACACACACACACACACACACACACACACACACACACACACACACACACACACACACACACACAGAAGGACATCCTTCTGTCCATCGGCAGATGTTTTAAACCCCTCAGTCATCAACAGATTTAATGAGATTTCAAAACATTTCTTGCAGTAATGATTGTAGGACAGGTCAACATACAACAGAAATAAAGTGAAGGCTGTATAGAAGAAGATGACCTGTGTTCAAGTCCAAACTTGGGCCTTGTTTTGTAGAGTGAATGTGTGTGTGATTGTTTGACTCTTTCTGTAAGTTTTGTGGTGGATCAGTGAGCAGTCGAGGTTGATTTCCGCCTTTTACCCAATGGCAGCTGAAATTAGTGACTGAGTCTGGATGAAGTGAGTATAGAAAGTGGATAGATATTTGGATGATAGATGAATCATCATCATCATCATCATCATCCTCATCATCATCATCATCATCATCATCGTCATCAGCTGTTGCAATATATTTGATTCATATCTGTTATTCATCTTAACTTCTTCATAAAAGCAGTACTCACACTGATCTACATGATGGGTAGTGCAACTAATCAAGGCACATTATCAATTATTCATAAACAGCTCTGTTGTGAATGATCAAACTCATATCCATAGGATTAATTTGGTAGAGCAGCTTTCATTTGATCTTTTTAAGCAGGTAGGATAAAAATAGAAAACAAAACAAATGGCATAATGAAGATACACCTGCAGTAATTTCTGATTCTGGAACTGCTATCAAGGAGTAGTTTTGGAATATCAAAAATGCATGTTTTTGGTCTTAAAGTTTCCTTAGTCCAACTATATTGTTTAGTGATTCATGTAACTGAGAAATTAAATTAAAATTAATTAACGAATTATGAAAAAAAAAACACCCAATCAAGTCATCTTGTCAACTGAGTGTCAAACATACATTTGTTGCTGTTTTCTTAATAATGGTATAAAAGTTTCACAATGTACAATAAATGTTAGTAGTTACCATTTTTCCTTGATTGAAATGATATCCCATCTTACAGTAGGTCACTGGAGCAAGAGGAATCTGACTTTGACCTTTTTGTTTATCATCCCCATGTGGCCAAATTGTGTCAACATAGAATGGACAAGCACACAACAATCCAGATTTCCCAGAAAGCCAAGCTGTAATTGAACCAACGTTTTTTGATTGATGAAGTTGATTTTGCAATGAAGACAACTGGGACTGAAAACAAAATGTAAAGTCTCACACACGCTCCCTCCATACCTTGGCCCTTCTGTGTGTCAGCTGCAGTTCAGGCCTGTTGTATTTCAGTTCAGCCCTGGAGGCGTTCTGCAGAAAACGGGTGAAAAATGGGGGCCAATAAAAGTTTCATTAGAGGCCCAGTCAGTGTGCCAAGTGGCCAGTAACATTTAGGAAAGGTCATTGTGGGAGAAGGAGGAGGAGCTGTGTGTGTGTGTGTGTGTGTGTGTGTGTGTGTGTGTGTGTGTGTGTGTGTGTGTGTGTGTGTGTGTGTGTGTGTGTGTGTGTGTGTGTGTGTGTGTGTGTGTGTGTGTGTGTGTGTGTGTGTGTGTGTGTGTGTGTGTGTGTGTGTGTGTGTGTGTGTGTCCAGCTATCGGAAATGGACTGAGCGGCAGCTTCCTGTCGCTCACCGACACGAAATGCACGCATGCGCACACACAACAAAACACATGTGGAGAAACAGGCGTTTCATTCATGGATGCAGTTACAATGAATAACGGAAGGACAGTCACTTCTCAGTGACACACACATTCTTTCAATGTCATCCTCATCCCCATTGTTACCACGCATTACTTTCTTGTGTGTCTGTCTGCCCACCAGCACCATCCTCTGCCTTCTCATTCTGTCATCCTCCTCATTTCCTCCTTCCATCCTTGTCTTTCTGTCCCCTCTCTCTCTCTCTCTCTCTCTAAACCCCCCTCATTCCCTCTCTTTCTCTGTCTCTGTGCCAGTTCTCAGAGTGTCAGTGAAAAGTGCTGTTGTCAGCTGACATTTCCAATCACTCCCCCGGTCGCCCAAACTATGGACACACTTTTAACGTCTGGGGACAGAGCAGAACGTGAGCAGAATCTAAAGTGGTGCACAAGGGCAATTTCTCCCTCACTCACTTGCTTTCAGTCACACTTGTTGTCTTTCTGTCTCTCTCTCTCATGCTTGCTATGGATTCACAGCTATCTATGTCTCTGCGTGTGTGCGTGCATGTGTGTCTGAATCTATATATATTTCCATCAGCTTGCATCTCTTGCTAGTTACAGCTCCATGATGGTGTGTTTTTTTTCTTCTTTTTTTGAAGAGTAGTTGAACTTTAACCACTAAAAGCCGCTCAAGGGAGACATCAGTAAAAAATAATATAAAACGTTGAATGAGCTTTAAATCTCTCATTAATCATCAACAGCCAAGTTATAGCAGCTTAAGTCCTTCATTAAAATCCTGCAGCATGGCTCATTAACTTTTTAGAGAGGTGGACGAAAAAGCAGTTGATCGATATCAAAAATAAACCTTTTTTCCCTAAAATCGTACCAAATACCTGATTTAATCATCTTATTATTTCATCAGTAATACTTTGGAATATTTTTTTGCAGCATTAACAAACACAACGCTTTAAAGTCAGGCCATTGAGATTGTGGGAAAGACGGTGTTGTTAATAAAGCTATGAAATAGTAGACAACCCTGTGACAGAAATATGGGTATACATTAGTTTTTTGTTATACTGTATGCCCATGCAAAAAGTTCAATTGTAATTTGTTACACATTTGCAAGTGTAATAACACACTTTTCAAATTAAGTAAAGTTGCCAAAATACAAGTCAATAGAGGATAAATTATCCTTTTCAGGTTGGTTGAGCCTGTTTTGGATGAAAGATTCTTCGCCGCATTTCTCAGTCGCACCGCTCATTGTAGGTTCAGTTGATTTTATCCTGCTTTCCAGTTGCCTTGGTGCTCTGAATTTTCTGATTTAATATGATGACACTAACCTTGAAAAAAATGGATTGTAGCATTTCAATCAATCAACAACATTCCAAATGTAAAGGCGTGATAGCACAAAAATATTACGCTGAATTTCATTCACAAGATCAGCATTACTTCTTACATGCATGTGATACTGTAGCAGCACTGTGTCAGCAATCCATTTAAACAGTAGAGCAAAGTTCACATGCCATAAAACAAATATCAACAGTTTTACTCTAACATGTCACTTAGCTTGCAGACATCTTGAAAAATAAACTTGCGGTCCTTGACTTAAGTTTACCCTTGTATCAACCTAAAGGGGGTGTGTGCTTTGTTGCTTGAATGCTGGAAGAATCTGCAGGTCTGGAAGCAGCAATAGTCTTGCAATCTTAGTAGCTATGCAGTTTACTAAGTATGTATGTAAGTTTGACAGTTGTGCAGTTCTCGTACTGTACAAGCAGAGTCCCAACTTGGTTACCAAAAACTCCATGGCTGTTTTCTCTCTGTGCAAAGTGGTAAACAACTTAGTGTGGCTGCATGACACACATTAAGTACATTTCTGCTTTGATAACACGGCTTCTGTTTGAGTAAATAAACTGAATTAACTTTTTGGTGGATGACGAACAGCTTTCGGGTTCATTACTGCCTCATTTTGATCCAACAGAAAACTTCAGTCATCTCCAAAAAAGCCATTGTGTGGGCAGTCAGGCCATGACTTGACAGTCACACTGTATGTTATTCATCACATTAATCATATGCTCTGGCTTGGAGTTGAAAGTAACAGGATTTCAACAACATTGAAAGTAACATGGGTGGATTTATAGATTAATTTGTTGGTATTGATTATTGAACTTTCACAACACAGGCAAGTTTATCTGAGCTATTACATCATGCAATCTGGCTTATTTCTCATGTTTTCATGTTAAACTATAATCTAACCTTGTGATTATCAAACTGCAGTGGTATGTGGGGAAGCCATAGATATATTAAATACAATTAATTTTAAAATATATAAAATTGTCTAAGGAATACATGAAACATATGAAATTCATGTTTAAAATAAGTCTAGAAATAATAAATACATAGTTAATAGGGTAAGCCTCTGCTATTATGCGTTCAGGCTAGCCATAATGGTGAGTCTTGTAGAGTTCGATATTTTCTCAGGTGGTGCACACGGAATAGTTTGACAACCACTGATCTAACTCATTAAAATCCAAGGCAATATTTACATTTATGCCGATGTAATTCTTTGGCAGGTTTGCCTGCTTGAAGTAGAAACTTTTGCAAGTTCAGTTTATTATTTAAATGTTTCAGCTGATCAGGAATCATGCTATTGGTCTGTGTAAATCCCTTCACATCACATCCAATTCAAAATGGAAAATTTTGATTTTGGACTGCCACGGTGATATTGAGGGTCAAAAGATCCACAGTGGTAACCTATCAGACCAGAGACTCAAATTCGGAAGTTCAAACACAAGCTTGATTCTCTGAGCTCTGTCGTCAGTGATATCAATTAATTGTGAAAAATAAATCTCTGACTGGTTCCTTTTTAAGTATTCGAAAAACTGTTCCATGTGTGACTCTCACAATGCTTTTGTGTCGCCAGATTCCCTCCACCCCAAACTTGAGCATAAAGCCCTTTTAGTAGGGGGAGCTTAAGTCCAAAAATTGCACAAACATGGCAACATTGACATCCACTTGATGTGTTTTGTGTATGTGATTAGATTTAACACTGTACCAAGAGCCAGTTTGAATGCTGTCAGGCTAATTGTATTGGCAATCTTAGAAGAAAATACGTTTTGTTACCATGACAACAAAGGGGCGGTGTGCCCATTGTCAGCTGTCTACAGTTTTCATTTATGTGATTGGTAATATCCTGCTGAACCCAAGTGTAGTTTGACCCTATCGCAACACAAATCTGAGACTAAGATGAATTGGCAATGACATTATTATTGGTTTGATACCAGGGTGCAATGTATGACAATTTCGTTACTTATAATAATTCCATCAAAGTTCAAAATGTGTTACCAAAACACATGTCACAGATGTGTTGGTTGCCGAGACTCATCCAGCTATAAGTTACAGTCATTGCTTATGGCTCCATCCACCGATCCATCTTCGCATCTTCTATATCACTTGATGCACCTCAGGGTTGGCTGAAGCCAAACTCAGCTAAATTATACAGACAGGTCACAACTCCAGGACGTCACATTCACACCTAAAACATGCACATTTCAGCAATTTAATGTTTATTTACTTATTTATGTTTGGGGGGGGGGGGTTATTTGGCATCTATCCAAAATGATCTACTTGGTATGAGGCAAACGGCAGCACGCATGTATAAAGTGATCCACGTAAGTTTCACTCTCAATATGCGAGAGGTGACAATGTGCTTTATTTATTTGACATATTTGGCCCACTCTGCTGGTGAAGTAAATTTAATGACTTTGCAGGAAAGATAAATCATATACTCCCTTTAAAAATATTTCCGCATGAGGTGGGGTGAGAAGACCAGATGGGGAGGGTCTGTCCCTCCCATGCCCACCATCCCATCACACCCTGGTTATCACCTACTCTTTTCCTTGGAACACCTGTTCTTCATGGTTACTGTGATCCTTTGCCAAATGTTGTAGTTAACATAGCTAATTGGAATCATTATATTGATTGAAAGATCCTGTCTTTAGGAACATTATTTGGGTGAAAGTACTGAACTATCTTCCCTGAACAGCGATAGCCAGGGATGAAGATTAAAGTATTTGGGGAAAAAAACAAAAAGGAGTATACCAACCTACCTATTTGGTCTGACATAAACCTTTAAAGCAAATCTTGACCCCCACAAATCTGTCAGTGTTATCAGATGCGAGTAAAACAAAGATTAAAAAGAAAATCGGGGTGAAAAAGTATTTCCCAGGATTATAATAGCTTTTTGTTCAAGAGACTGTTTACATTATGATGACTAGCAACCACTCTATTGCAATAATGGCAACTCCAGAATGCAGGAACTAGCCGGATTGCCTTGGGGGCTGTGATTTAAACTTCATGGAAAGCTCTTTTGGCAGCTAAAGCTAATGTTTCAGTGACATTAAGCCATCTTCTAAATTCACAGCACATTGACTTTTCATCATGGAAACAGTCCGAGACTTCATTTCTTTATAGCGCCTGAAGATGTTACAGTACATATGGTGAGTGAACTGGAAGACTTCTGCACTGCACACTCGCAGTCCTCCCTCTGTGTTTGTCGGTTTGAGTCTAACTGGCAGAGATGGGAGAGAAATGAGGGAAATGCAAGAGACAAGACAGCTGTATCGGATCCCCAATTAGGAGATACCCCACACAGAGACCAACCTGCGTCTACACACCAGTGCATGCACACTCGCACAAATACATCAGTCTCCTACGGCGTACACACAGCTTACCGACACACAGAACGTGCACATATACATAATGTATATATACACTCTCAGGCAGACATCCTGAGGAGATGTGGCAATGATGCTTCTGCTGCTGTTTGTTTATACGTGCGAATGTGGGTGGGAACTGTGGTTCAGAAGACATCAAACGATGAGCATCCATAGGCTGACGGTGTTCCAAAAGGGAATGAAAACACTGATCTGATGCTGTGAGGTCCCTCTGAGGACTGTCATTAACACTTCACACACAGATTTTGTCAAGTCTGCCGAAAGCGAGTGCAACTGAGCCTCGCGTTGACATCCCCCCTTAAATCTCGGCAGGCTGGAAAATACTGTCAGTTCCACCGGTCTCACTGTTTTCTGTGTATCACGATGGAAGAAATCAAAACTTCTATTTTGGCATGGATTCTGAGGAGTTTCTATGTGGTAGAGAGGACACAGAGCTCTTCCTAGAAGAACTGTCAGTGTGTCAGCGCAGTCGTCACCCAGCTCACCCCAACACGCTTTGTTAAAAAATATTCCTCACTCGCTTAGAAGGGGCTTTTGTGCCATTTTGTGGCTTTGAAGCATTTCTATGAAACCAAATAACGTGCTCGAGTTTTAAGAGAGAAACTTTTCATTCAGTGGTTTTTACTTTATGAAATAAACATACATAACAAGTAAGGTTGGAGATTTGTTAATGAGGCCAAATCTATCCATCTTCCCACGTCTACTTATTCAGACTAAAGTTTCAGGGAACTGGAACCAAAAAAGGCAGATCAAACAGTCTATAATAGGGTCAGCAACAGGTTTGGGAGGGTTCCTTTGAAAATGTAATCCATTACAATTACAACTTACCTGTTGAAAAATTTAATCAGGATCTTATTCTAAATTCCACAAAGTTAAAAGTAATGTACTGGATTACTTTGAGTTACTTTTACCAAACATATAAATACAGACAAGAGAGTAAAGGAGATTTGTCACTTGCTTGGTGTATTTCTTTCAAGACACATTTAACTTGAACAGAGACGCTGAAAACCCAGTTTATTCTGAAAACAGGTGTCACTGTATTGAATTAAAAATCTGAGAAAATAAAAGCACAAACTTTTGTCTCTGTGCTGGGGGTTGTTCTGAGTTTTCTTTTGGTTGTTATATATGTTTGTGGTTTTGGCACATTACCTAATTTTTGATTTGGTCGACAGCTGTGAAATTAGTCCAAATGGCATTCCTCCTCTTATCTGCCATCATGGATCATCTAGTAGTGCGCTCCTGAATGATGTGATGCCAGGCCGGCAACACGCAGAGCGAGCATGAGTGAGAAGAGAATGCACAATCGTGGAGTTGTGTACTGAACGTAGCTAATAGAAGCTGAAACTTAAGAATCAATCTCATCACACAAGTTTTGATCAATACCGATACCAATGTTGGTATTGATATATGGATATTTTAAATCAATTTGCCCACCACTAATAAAGCCTTCTTTGACAAGTTCAATGAATGCTCGTTCATGAACTCGTTCGTATTTTGGGCGAACGTGAACTGAACGTACTATATTTCCGCCTGATGAACGTTACTGTGAAAGCACTCATTCTGGCGTTTGTGAACGGCACTCTCTCAGTTTAACATTGTTTAAGATGATCGCCAGACTTCCAGAGCCTTCCAGCGGAAATCAGAAAGAACGCCGTAAACGGGCCATAACATGTAGGGGGAAAACAGCCAATGTGGCAACAGCAGCCACCACAGAGTCGCACCGCTGCATGCGTCATCAACATGTGAAGCTTCATGGCAAAAACAAATAGAAGACAGCAGTAATGGCTTGCAGCTACATATTGGGGGGAAAAAAGAAAGAAAAAGAACTATGAACTAGCTCATTTTTGGAACTGAACTATGAACTGAACAAGTTAATTTTAAAATTTGTGAACTGAACTTTGAAGTAGTTCATGTAGAAACTGAACTTGCCCAACACTGGATATGGGTTACTGACATGTTAGTATGCATATTTAAAAAAACTTTACTTTCTGCTCACTGGGTTTCTGTGTATTCCTGCATATATCAGTGACGTTCTTACCTCTAGATGTTTCTTTACGTTGGGGTCCCGGGTTGTCGACAGCAGAAAGCACTGTAATGTTGATCCCATTTACAGATGTGAAGTCAAGGTGATGGTTTCTTATACCATGGTGAAGGTGATGGCACCCCCAAGCTGATGGAAGCTCTGCAAGTGTTTCTGTCACGTGTCCCATTGTTTTGGTTTTGTGTTGTCACAAGTGTTGCACTGTCGGCACACTGTGAATGTTTCTGTCATGGGTCAGGTTAGATTTTCAAATGTAATCCTGTTAAGTAACGGTCATTTTTATAAACATACCAGTAATCTGATTTCATGTTTGTTTGTTTTTTACTTATTTAACAGCTTTTCTATGTCTTTACATGTTCCATGTTCCTCCTTTGGTTTCATCTTGATATTCTTCAACAATTCACAACTTTTTATCCATTGGTGACTCAAATTTTCTAAAGGACCATTTTCATCATTGGCGCTGTGATAGAATGGCAAGGGGCAACCTCTGTAATCTTTCCCCGGCCTTCCTTCTACCATCCTCTCACTCTATTGTAGGTAAAGTGTGGTGAAAAAATACAGATGAAAGAATGGTTCATTTTAACTCCAACATGTAGCTATTCTGTATAAAACTACTATAAAACATTTTCTTGATAATATATTGTAGAATAAAGTTGCAATAAATTTGCATATGAACCTCTATACAACCTTATCAAGGTGGTATTTATAGCCCTCTCGGTTCTTGGCTGTGGCTCTAATAACGCCAAGCTTTTTGAATATTGCTCTACCATTGCATCACACATCATTCCCTTTATGAACTTAATTATGATGAATGCCCTATAAGCAATTTAAATACTCTCATTTGCTTCAGAGCAGTTTCTCCCACTAGTTTTCACTCACGACAGAAAAGAATTGCTGACGCCGGGCGCGCGGCTCCCTGTACTCTTTTGTTGGTATGTTTTAAGCATTTCAGTAGCTTTTACGAGTGTCTCGCATGTCACTGCAGATGGGTGAAGGGCAGGTCGATGTTATTTCAACTCACTCCAGGCTTCTGCTGGAATCAGCAGAAGGCTTTCAGTTGGGACTTGAACACGAAAATGGGAGATTGTGCACTTTTCCCTCCTCATTTCCATGCTCTCTCTATAACCTCCTTACTTCACCGTCGGACCTATTATCAATACTTTGTTCTATTTCTTCCCGACAATCAGACGCCGTTGTAATAGTCTGGACGATATGAATTGTTTCCTCAGAATTCAGTTCAGGGTGAAACACTGTTTTGGATGGCGCAGTGTTGTTGCAATTTGATATTTCCCCAGAAGTATAGTGTCATTCTCCTCTCCTCTCCTCTCCTCTCTTACTCAAACTAAATTGTGTAACTAGACTGGCAACAGGTGAATTTCTGCTCCAATGTGGCACACATTGATCAAACAATAACTCACCAGCACAGATGCACATTGTTTGTTTTCCACTTTGTGAAAACAGACAACAGTGGACATTCCCCCCCCCCCCCCCCCCCCACCCAAGATTCATGCTCGGTTCAGCCAGGTACCCCGTGCTGTCTCTTTCTCTCTCTTCTTTCTTCACTTTTCTTTTTTTTTTCACTCCACACAGATCCACCAACAAGTAAACTAAATGATTCACTTCTCTGCTCGGAACAAAACAACCTGCCAAAGCAATGAATGTGCATGAGATCTTTGTCATGCAATCGAATTTCTTCACAAACAAAAACGCACACATGCAACTGTTAGCAGCTGCACCTAAACAAGCGTCTGTTTGCCCCGATGTGTTCAGGCACACACACCCACACATGTACTGTTGGTGTTTACACTCACTTGCTAACGCACGCACACACACACAGACGCACGCACACACAGAAAGTTGAGTCACACTGAGGCAGCCCTTTCAAAGAGCTGATATTGGGTTTTCCAGATGGTGTGTGTAATATGTGCTTGCCGCTTTGGTGTTTTTGATCTGTGATGTTGCTTTTCCTGTGCATCTGCATGTGTGTGTTTGCTGTTGCATTTCTGTGTGGGTGATTAGTCCTGCCTTGTTTTTTTTTTCCTGCTGTTTTTTTTTTCTCAGTGTTTTCCAGGTCTGCAATTATTGGATAGCTCCCAAAACCACAGACTGTGTTTACCACCAACCATGAGTTTAGGGGAGAGAAGGGGGGGGGGGGGGGGGGGGGGGGGGGTGGAAGCATCAAGCAAACATCAGATTTGATTTAAGCCTGTCACAATCATTGGATTTGTAAATACCCCAAAATATCTTCAGTTGCAGGAAAGCAAAAGTGTGAAAAGTGAGCATTGTTCACGTGTCTGATTCTTGACTTCCAAAAAAACAGCAGTGATTTTTCTCGCTGCCAATTTTGAGATCATAAGCTGCTCATGTGTCATGTTATGTGTGATAGCAGCCTTTTTTCTGTCTTTATTTCCAAAGTCTCCTGTCCCAATAGAGCTTGATGTGAGACTGTCAGATGAGCGAGTCTCTGTTCTCATCCCCTCACTGACGGAAGCAGTTGGCTGACAGAGACTCTCCTGATGGTGACAACTAAATGATCTCTTCTTTATTAAACACCTCTTACTATCTCTCTATCTCTCCCTGACTACCTCGCTGCCTCCTCGCCTTCAGTGTCTCTCTTTATCTTTTGACTGACTGCTCTCCCTCTCCTTGTCTATTTTTCATTCCTCTGAGTCTCTCCCTCCCTTCCCATCGCTGTCGTCACCTCCTCTGCTCTGAACCTCTCACATTGTATCCTCATTGTATCGCCGCTGTCTCTGCGCTCTTCCTCTTTTCCTCTGAAAGGAAGGAGAGAATATACTCCCATCCTTCACCTGGGGCCATCAGTCAGCCAGTCACTCAGTTTGTCAGTCTGTCAATCTGTTTGATAGTCACTCAGCCAGCTAGTCAGTCATTGTGCAGCAGTGTGAAAACATTAATTAAAAAGTCTCATCCACAAAGCCAGGCAGTGATCCAGGCTGATCTCAGCAATCCCAGCTTCCTGTGTCAGTCTTTTTCAGACTCCAACTTGCTTTCTGTCTCTGTTATCCTCTTCCCTCATACCTTCTCAGCCCCAGTTGTTCCCCCCGTCCCTCTTTCCAGGAGCAGTGAAAGACTGGTCTGATAAGAAACATTATTAACTTCTTTCTGAGAACCTGAGAACTGAGAGCAGGAGAAAAGAACTGAGGTGAAGGAAAAAAGATGGGGGACAGACAAAAGGGGGCAGGAGTGTCATGGAAAAAAGTAGGGAAGCAAAATGGACAGGAGACATAAAAATTTGTCAGAGAGAGCAAAGATTTACGAAGGTTGTGTGAGTATCCAGGAGGCCATTCCTGCCAGGCTATGTTTCATATAGTTCTTCCCATCATTTATTCTAGCCTTACTTTCTGTTCTAAAACAGGCTGTTCTCTAGACTTTTGAAGAGAAGAGTATGGAATGAGGGGAGAAGTCCACAAGATTAGCTACTGCAAAAACAAACAAAAAAACCCTAAGTTTTAACATTTTAGGTTTGTACCTGTAGTTAATAATCATGAACTGAATAGTTAATATCCAACTAAAATGGTTATTTATTGTCATCTTTGTCATCTTTTTGCCATCTATTTCCTTCAGTGCTGAATCATCGACTGACAGGCCAACACTGTGAGCCTGCAGCCATGCCTCCAGCACAAGCATACATGAGAGAAAGGACTCAAAGAACAGATGTCACCAGACGTGACAAATATAGGTTTAGTGGCTCAATAGGTAATCGGACTGTTTCATTGTTTTTTTTTCACAGATATGGGAAGATTGTGTCAACAAAGGCCATCTTGGACAAAAATACAAATCAATGCAAAGGTGAGTGAGCCTCAATTGACTTGATTCTGTATTCCTGCAGCTTTACAAATACATCACTTCTGAAATTCAGATTTTCGTATGACATTCAAATCTGGAAAGCATGAAACTGAACATGATTTAATTTTGCTGCTTAAAGCCAGACTAATCAGTTTTCTGTGGCAAAGGTTTTTGCCACAACTTGTCATAGCATTTTCTGCATCCCTGTTTAATCACTGTTCAGAGGATTTTTTTCCCCCCACTGTCAACAGTGTGACATCATGATCAGGTTCACAAGTTAGTCATAACTATGTTTAGCAATGTAGTGAACATATACATTGCATTAGTAGTGACTACCGTAAACGCCATTTTGTCCTTTAATCTATCTGAATGATGCACTTCTGAGTGTTTCTATTTTGTTTAGCTTTTCTGTGGGGATGATTTCAGGATGGCATCCTAATGATACTCAAAGTTAAACAGCTTTTGAAAGCAAGATGTTGGCATTGTTGTCTCAGGCTGAATCAAAACCAAAAGTACCATACAATAGCCACAGTGTGTTTCAAACAGTCTGTGTGGAGAATGAGGCGTACTCAAGTGTCTTCTGATGAGGGTCTTCTTGATTGTTGGAGTGGTCTGAACAAAGCAATAATCAATATGATTGTAGCCGTCTGCTTCTGAAGAGGCACGAGAGCATGTGTTCAGCATGATTGCTGCTCATCTGCTGGAGTTACACTCAAAGATATACTGACATGGTTTAGGACAACAGCAGAAACTGCCGTATAATCAGCTTTTAAGTTTCAACAGGATGAGTGAAGGATTGATACTGATGGAAGGAATGTAAATCTCAATTTAGAGTCTTCACTGATTGCTTTCGATAAACTATTATCTGGGGAAATGATTGCACATCTTTCTGTGTTGATATGATAATAGGAAAACCAAATTTCAGTGTGGCTCGCCTTAAAACTTCTGTTATTATCTTAGATATTTATAATTGGGTGGTTATATAATTCTGACAAACTTCATAATTTAAGTACCTGCTTCAGCATCACATAATCACATATGGCTGTGAGCTTTGAACCCATACTGAAATGTCTCCTCTGACATTATTACAGCATAACCATGGGGAAGGCAAAAGATCCTATAAACTTAGTGATAATGATCAGCTATTTCTCCATTTTCTGAACTCATTACATTTTTTCATTGGTGTTGGTCTTAAAATGAGATTTTTAAAACCTCTCTCAGTACATCCCCAGTGCTCCAATTCCTGTTATTTTATATTTGCCCATTATGCCGTCATGGTTCATTGTAGTATGGCTTTAGAAACTATCTATTCATGATCCCAGTGCATCCAATTCTGATGAATGAACCCTAGTCTGCTTCATTTTCTTGGGTTTTTATTGGTATCAAATTCTAGAAAGATCGCCTTTTTTGAGAGCACGACTGTTGCACTCCCAAAAAGGCACGACTCCTTCATTTTGGTTTGGCAACATTTGGCCCTGGAGCTTCATATTAATCTGAACCAAATATTAAAAAATATAATATTTCCAGGTCAGAACACAAGTCTTCACAGTTGACATGAAGGCATATTGTTGTGTCACTGTCTTTCATTGTTATGAACATAGGGACCAATGTTAACTTTTGACCAAATAAATGATTCACTAAGATCCTGCTTAAAAAGCCTGCTCAGTTGAACAGTCTCCCAATTAATCATGCTTGCTGGTTTTTATGTGATCTCCTGAGAATAACACCATGAGAAACATCACAACCAAAAGGAGGATTTAAATTATAACTTTTCATGTTTAGACTCTGTTTATACAAAGTTGATAATCTGGGAAGTGATTTGCTTCCATTTTGTTTGCTTGTAGTCACCCGAGGCCGAGAGGGATTGGCTGGAGCACTGAGCCCCACCCCCCCTCAGCAAGTTTCAAGTTGAATCGAAACATATTGGAGTGTTACAGAAAATAAATCTGAATTTGCACCCCCAAAAAAGAAAAATAGTCAATTTAGAAGGTGAGAGGTCACAAAGTCAAAATTGAAATACAATACAAAATATTTTTTATGACAAGTCAACGAACAAAAGCGATGGAGAGCCTACTGTCGGAATGTCTCTTCACACATTAAGAGCAGCATCTCTATTAAAGGCACGGTAATACAGACACAATAATATTGGCAAGTAATTAGTAGGAGTTTCCACAAGGCAGTACATCTCTTTGTGAGTTGTACATTAATCTATCGGCATAAAATCCTCCCTGTATTTTACACTTTTCATTTGACATGTCTGAATGTCACAAATGATGCTCAGTGCACCCTGCTGGTAGATAAGCTCAGTATGTTTATGCAGTATCCCAGTTGTGCCCGTTTTTATACATGCAAGCCTGTATGTGTGCGTGCGTGACTCCATGACAGAAAATCGTTCCACAAAACCCAATTTGCACATAATTCCAGTTTTTTGGTGGCAGAGAGAAAAACTGATGCCAAGTCATCTCTGGCAATTACTCAGCTTAAAAATATTAGACAAATGCTTTTTTATGTTTTACAGCTACCGATAGAAAGTGGGAAAGTATTGTGGGACTAACTAATGTGTCGCATTAAATGGTGGGAGGGAGTTTGTTGGCAGGAGAAGTACAGCAGATAACACTTAACCTCACTTTACTGTGGAGCAAACATTGGTTTAACACAAATGTGTTCTGCTCAGCATTCACAAAAACTTTCCATTAATTTCTGTCTTGATCTCCAAATCAAATATTTATTTCATAAATAATTTCAAGCAATTATTTCATAGTCAGAAAGCAATCGATTAGCCGTAGATGAATTCAACTAACTTGTAGTTCAGAAAAGATAATGGAAATGAGTTACTGACATTGGCCTGTGTTATATAATGTTTTAAAAAGTACAGTTCGCCGCTGAAATGACTGGTGAAATCACTCGTCTAGTGTGTGCGCATGTGCGTGCGTGCATCCATGCATGTGTGTGTGTGTGTGTGTGTCTGCCTTTCCGTGCCTGCCTTTCCGTGCCTGCCCTGTGATGGACTGCAGAGCTTTGCCTTTAGTTAGCTGGGCTCAGCACCATATGACCCTGAACTGATTGAAAGAGATGAATGGATGGGTGCACATTTTACATACTTCTGCAACAACTCAAAATTAATATTACATGAACTTTGAGTCGCACAAATGAATCAAGGATGCTAACCTTTGACTTCAGCTTTCAGTGATTTGTTTGAGGGGGGGGGGGGTAGTAACAGATGAACAAAAAACTATGATCAAAACCTCAAGAAGATCAAATCAAAGTAAATGAATACGTTTTAAGTGCAGGGTAAGAATGTTTCATCCCAAATTAATATAATATATGTAACAAGGACAGATTTCTTTCTATGAACTAGGCAACGATGCTAAACCATGAGATACATATGAAACTGTCAGAAAATAAATAAATAAATACAACCATCCCACACATAACTTGTTAACTACTTTATAATTGAACAATTTATATTTTGTACCTACTAATAGTTGTATTGGAGGTTTTAATAACAATGATAGGAAAGTCAGTATTCACTTAATAATTGCACCTTTGTGTGTGATCTTGGCTTTAGAATTAAAAGGGTGAATCTCGCGCTTTGGGAATAAGTGTTGGTGGGTAAATATACACAAATTGTGACGAGATAAATTGATTCCTCTGCCAATGATAAACCCAGAATCCTAATAAATGCATCTGCAGTGACATTCTGAAGCTGTAACATGATGCTCACAATTACATTTTGTAAACCGGATTCACTTAGAAGAGCTAATATCAAACATGCATGGCAATATAAACTATGAACTAGTCCACTCTTAATACTCACAAATTGAGTGGATGCACACGACTGGAGACAGGAGTCGCATGTAAAATTACAAGCAACAGGTTGACGCAAAGAATCAGAAATGAAAGGAGAATCAGAAATAAAAAAGGCAAGTTCACAGACTCCTAAACAGGAATGTACAATTGGGTGGGGGCGGGTGGCATAATCCATTTGTCCTTGGCTTTAAGTATAGATTACAAGTTTTAAGCTACGGAGCTTGCTGTGTTTCATGGAAAAAAAATATGTTTACTGCAATTCATAGGTTACATGTTTAAAGGTCTTTTTTTTCTATCTGGACTTTCCATCAATATGTTTACCTCCTTTTCTCGCTCCAAAATAATTAAACTGCCATCTTGAAGAAGACGCTAAACCTTTAGCTGCATGAAAGTCTGAGTGAAAGCCTTCAAAACTCTCTGCTCTTCCCATTTTTGTGTTTCAAAGCAAGGGTGTAAGTTTGGTCAGTGTCTTGTCTGCATCGGTTTTTGGCTTTGAACTCTGGATGTATTCCAGACAGTACTTTTAGGAATATTGAACATTACAGAGGCTGTTTCAAAATACCATCATTGTACATTCACGTATAAACGAATGCTTTTGATTTAATGCACACACGACTCGTAATGCAACAGCTGCTGCAGTTGGAGCATAGGTGATTTTTAGAGGCTGTGGCCCTCATCAGCAAGCTCACTGCTTGTGTTGTGGACCTCATACATCTCGTAGCCAGTTGTTAACTCACAATGAAGGAGTTTCATTATCAGTCGGCCATTAGAGTGCCTTACAACCGGATAAGTGTTCGTTTGATTGCAAAGGCATTCAGTGGGGACAAGATAAGTGCTTAGCGTGACTAAGAGAGTACAAATTGGCACAGAGTTCTCTTGGAAAGGGAGGGATGGATGGGTGTAGGCACTGAGGGTGGAGGGATGGGGTAAAAATAACCTGGGGCTGACAGAAAAGGAAGGGGGCCCTTTGTAACTAATGATTTAGCAGCCAGCCTTTTCTTTTCATGAAGATTTTGCAGATACAGAGAGAGCTCGAGGTGTGTAAACAAAGGGACAGGTAGATAAATAAAGTCTGGAAAAATAGTTGGGAATCAATTTGCATACATGGGAAAACCTTGTGATCCCAATTTCTGTGTTGTTTTTCCTTATTTAAGCGCTTGAAAAATTCATGCCTCTTGCTGGAACAGAGTAAATATATTAATGGTGCGCACCATGAAATGAAGTGGACTATTTTTAGAAGAATTGTTTAATTAAATGAACAAAGAAAGCCCAACTTTGGCTTCAATCGCTGCAATAATACGAAGAATTGTCTGCTTTGGAACGTGCTTGCTGTTCAATACACTGACAGCTTTCTAGTTAGTAGTGCGGGACCTCCGAGGGAGGGAGAGGACACACAGCACAGGGTGGAGGGAGGGAGAGGGCACACAGCACAGGGTGGAGGGAGTGAGAGGAAACCACTTTAGATTGTAAAGGATTTCCATTTCCCAAAGACAAGCACCCTCCCTCTCACTGTCTCCATGTCTCCTGCATGTATGCTCCTTATACAGACACGCGCGCACGTAGAACCAGCTTTGCCTCCCTCCCTCCCTCTTCCCCCTTCCATCTTTCCACCACCACCATATTTCTCTTCTGCTCTGCCTTTCCTTTTCCCTCTGTACTCCGTTCGCTTATTCTAATGGCCCAAGGCCAGGAACCCTGGGAGTTTAGGAGATTGGATAGGATCTAGTGGTGTCTGTGTGTGTGTGTGTGTGTGTGTGTGTGTGTGTGTGTGTGTGTGTGTGTGTGTGTGTGTGTGTGTGTGTGTGTGTGTGTGTGTGTGTGTGTGTGTGTGTGTGTGTGTGTGTGTGTGTGTGTGTGTGTGTGTGTGCACGTGCGCTCATGTTTATCTGTGCATCCATCTGTGTCCATGAACGCATATGTGTGTATTTACATATGGTCTTCATAAGAAATGTTATTTATTTTTTTCATTCATGAGAGGAATATTTGTCAGGCTTGACTGAGCAAGATGAATTTTCATTTCTGTTTCATCATAAGGCCACAGATGGGAGTAACAGGGCACAAATGAGCAGACTTATGTAGTTCAGGATATTATTTTCCCTCTTCCCTCTCTGGAAATGTCCTTATCATCATGCCCAGAGATACAAACGTTTACATTTGCATGAGTCGAGGACCTGAAAGGGTAGCGGTTTAGTGTTACAGGCTATTGAAAATTTACTAATTAGCCAAGATGTGTGGTGTGGTGATTGGTGAAGGCAGGCATCTGCTCAACACCTCAGCAAACATTCAGCACACTGAAGCGTCCTTGAGCAAGACAATGAATCCCTGCCAGCTTCAGGGCTGTGTTCTGTCACAGACACTTGACCCGTGACCTTCCCTCAAGAGAGGGGCAAATACGTTTTCAGAAAACACAGACCTCTGCTTGAGTGATGAATGAACTAAAAGCAGATGGCACATTCTCTTCAAGGCTGATGTTTTGTCACACCAAACTAGTCAGTGAGATGAGCACTTGGAGGAAAAAAATGCTGCTATCATTCATGGCCAGAGAAGAGTGAATGGTGCCTGGTGATAGGTGCGATGCATCTTTTGTGGCTGAGCTGACACTCATCTGAGCCACGGGTATAAAATACATACAGTCTCAGATGAGAACTAACTTAAAGGTGCGAGGAGGAGCGAGATTGCTTGCCAGTGTCTTCCAGCGGCTCAATATTTTATTTAGAGAACATGTTCAAGGCTTCTGAGACATGGACTCAATTTGCTGGTTGTGTAATACTTAGGACACGTTTAATATGAGCTGCGAAGTTGATCAGTAAATCAATGCAAGCAGAGCAGATCCAGGAAGTGGCTCCTGGTTACATTCCAGATTGAAGTCTCGTCCTTTAGTATGATTGCATTAGACCTGCAGAATCAGCCGATTACACCTGAGTGCTGTGTTTTCACTCCTCACGCTCCTGTTTGTGCCATAAATTACAGCACTTGCTATTGACTGATTTACTCACTGTGTTCAACTAAAAGCACGTAAAGTATACTAAAGTATTGCAATACATTTTGATATAAATTGTTTGCATATCCATGGAAAAATAATATGGTAATTGGTATTCTATACAAATAGAATTGTGTTAAAGGACGAGAGCAGGATACGTTTAGCGGCATTGTGCAATCCCAATCAAAAAACTATGATGATTCTGATGATGCCTCTCCTTCCTCCTTCTTCCTCCTCCTCCTCATTTTTGTAATTAGTGGTAGTCGTAGTAATGGTATGATCTGACACGCACACGCCCACACACGCGCGCGCACACATCCATAAGACACTTAATAACAGAAGGCCTGCTACCTACTCTCTTACTACTCTAAATTTAGTCTTAAAAATGTAAAGATTAATGATTTGAAATGTTTTATGTTAAGATTTGGTAAGCGACTTCAGACATGAGTCACTCATATACCTAAAAAGCCACATAGGGTATAGTTTTTGCCCTTAAAATACAGTTTTTTATCTATAAGTTGCTCTCTTGAAGTCATAGAGTGTGAAGATGAAACTAACTGAATTGAGTGTGAGTTGTGTTTGGTGTTTTCTTTCCTCACTCATTACACCGACGGTCTGTAGATAGACAAACACCCATTAGTTAGTGTGAGTTGTGAAAGTTTTCAAATTTTCCTGGAATAAAATGAAAGCTTTACACCACACTGCTGATGAATGCTAGATGTGCATTTTCAATTAGTGGAACTGTTTGTGAAGTGGTCCTAATGAGATAGATATAGATTAGGTACAGAGACAGTGACTCCTTGTTTACGCTGTGCATATGCCCAGATTTGAATATATTTATGACATTTTTTTCCTCCATATCTACATACTTGTCTGAGTCTGTTTGTTACAGTAACTAATGTCGGCGCATCATGTGAATGTGTACAACTGTAAGAACTATGTATGTTTGTGCAACCCTGATTTGGCTAAATTATGGGTTTCTCATTAGCAGCAGTATAAATATGTGTGGTGCCATGTAGCTCTTGCTGTGAAAGCAGTTTGCTGCCTTTGAACAATAAAAAAGTAAAAAAATAAAAATCATCTGCTTATCAGCAAAGCAGAGTGTGTCTGCAAATCTGGGAGAAGACAGATGTTATAAAAGTGTGTGAGTGCGTGTGTGCGTGTGTGCGTGTGTGTGTGTGTGTGTGTGTGTGCGCGTGCGAGCGCGATGCCCTCATTTGTAGCATGTTTACATTTAGGACTTAATAAATGCAGGTTTTGAAATGTGGATCATTTAATTGTGTGTTAGCATGCAGCCCATTCAAATCTACAGACAATGTTTCAGAGCTGTTGTGCTGCCATGATCTGATGTTGTTATTGACATTTTCATTAGTTTTTCATAGAGGCAAAGCTACTTCTCAGCTTTGTGCATGTGCAGCAAACATAGACCTAAATTGTTTTTGTGGTATCAAGTTAAGCAGCTTTGTCTACACTTCGAACTTAGATGTAAATCAAATCCCACAGTATGGCCGATGAATAAAAAGTAGGAGAGTGAAAAGATTTCAAATACTTTTCCTTGACACTGTATGTGTGCACAGACCTTTTGTACGTGACGGCTTCCTGTTGGTCCCACCCTGGATCTCAAAACCCTCAGCCTGATAGATATACTTTTTCCCACAGACACACACACACGCAACCAGGAACATACATTGATGGGGATCTTATTGCAATAAAATCGACTTGAAGTCTATCTTGTTGTGTCTTTATTTCTTTAAACTGGGCTCTGAATCACTTTAATCGCTGCATTAAATGTAGAGCATTCTTCTTAACGTCAATAGTGCAGAGCCATTCAGTATTGAGCACCACTATAGGACTATATGTACTGACAGATTTAGTGCAGTACAGGGCCAAAATGACCTCCCATGCAATACAGTGGGATATTGAATGTCAGACAATAGCAAGGCAGGAGAGTTTATATTTAATGCTGAGGATTTTTCAAATATCAAAACTCGGTGCATGTACATCTATAGACCATGTATTGTTTGAGTGGTCATTGGAGAAACTGAAATCATAAACGTGAACTCGTATCATTCAGAAAAAGTCACCATGTACAAAATACTCAAACAATCCAAAGCTGTACTGTCATAACACCCATTTTTTTTCCATTTCCTGTGCGAAAAACACATTCAATTGTGAATTAGAAGCTTTTATTAAATACATGACCTGACTTCATATTGACACATTTATTAGATTTATGCAGCATTGAAAACAAAACATTTCTTATTGAAATTAGCACGGTTCTTGCTTCCTAATATTCACAATACTGCCGAATTCAATTTTTTTTTCACTTGCCTATCTCCCCTCCCTTTTACACAACACTATTTTCCCCATCATTTACTACTTCTCTGTTTCCTTTGTTGCTGTGTACAGGCTATGGCTTTGTGGACTTTGACAGCCCTGCAGCAGCCCAGAAGGCTGTAGCCTCGCTCAAAGCCAGCGGAGTGCAAGCACAGATGGCGAAGGTAAGGCCCACCCTGCCAAGCTCTCTCTCTCTCTCTCTCTCTCTCTCTCTCTCTCTCTCTCTCTCTCTCTCTCTCTCTCTCTCTCTCTCTCGTCTGATTAACTTAGTGGTTTTGTTTGGCTTTCTTGAGGCAGCTGTGAAACCCTGAAGAAAGTTGATGGTGATAAACTGTGAATGTTACTGTTTCTCGGTGGTCATATTCATTCACGGTATGCAACTCAAGAAGATTCACACGGATTTTTCATAATTTTCATTGTAACAACTGTGGTTTTCTCGAGATTATATTATGAATATATGTTATGAAATAGAGCAGTACATTGAGGAGGAAGTCATTTTTTGCATGAGGACTGTACACCGCTGTCGTGTTCTGCCTTCGACCCTCGCAGCAGGAAGATTCAAGTTAGATTTCTAACTCTGAATGGGTTTCTAGCTTCCTTCCACAGTACTAAGACATCCACATGAGCTTATGCAGTTACTCTGAATTGCTTGTATGTCTGTTATACTGTGTGTCTATGTCAGTCCCCTCTCTCCCCCTAAGTTGAGTTTGGCCAGTATATACAACAAATGATATCTGATACATCACATCGTGTATGTCTGAACGGCACTATGCCACAACATGTGGGCCCCACCAGCACGATCAAATTGTCCTTCGTTGCCTCTGAAAGACAGACACTGAATAGCCTGCTTTTTTCTTTCCGATTCATTAAAGCTGTATCGCTGCATACTTCCTTTTATAAATGAGAGAGGAGTGCAATTAAAATGGGCCAGTCTTCAGGCACCAGGAGCATCCCATTGAATTAAATAGCAGCAAGCCTCAGAGCCACCTTTGCCATGCTCTTCTATTAAACCTCTTTTCATTAGGCTTCCATCTCTTATTTTGTTCCTGACGGCCTGGGGGTGCAGGGTGAGGGTATTTGGAGGAGCTCTGTTGATGTGTTTAGCTGTTATTATAGAAAGAAGAACCCTCGACTCCTTGGAGATTAAGTTTTCCGGAGGGATGGAGCTGAGGGCAAGGAGTCAATTCTAAATGAAATTACACAGACTTCTTACTGTTTCATGAACTATTTGTTCAGGGAACTACTGCTGCTGTTTTCCTCCCTAACACCACACAATCCATGAGTTAGAATAAGATACTCTACGAAACACGGAAGTATGATGTCTGACCCAGGCCTTTAACATTTTGCAGTATGGATGAATTGATTTGATGAAATCTTAGTTTTAATTGGACAGGCTGAGACAAATGTGTCTGAGTGAAAGTTTTACCACAGCATTCCCCTCATCACAGCACACTGAGATTTTGTAGGTTATCCAGGACAGAAAGCTTTTGTTCTTCGATCTAATCCACAAGACAGTTGGGAGCTTTTGAACCAACGACATCAGTAAGGTGACAGCAAAGGAGGGGAAAAGGTGGTGTGAAAGACAGAGTGGCTCGAAGTTGTTGCTGCACTGAACTGACACTGAAACCGGCAGAGCCGGTGGGGAACTGAAAAGACTGTACGTGTGTTATTTGTCTTAGCTTCTCTATTAGGAGAAATTCAACTAAACATAACACAAGCTCACTTTTAATGTCCCTACCTGTAATACTTCACTTATTGTTTAGTTAAAGTGATGAAAGTGGTTACGTATTTCTGTGTTTTTCATAAATGCCTTTCAGTACACTTGATGACTCTTTACTTTTACTACTTTTTTTCTACTCTTTATAATCTTAAAATTGTTAAATTTATTGTTATAAGCTCTCTGTGTTTAAAACTAGTTGGAACAGCGTAAGGCAACGTTTCAATAAGTGGTCCTCAAACATTTTGAAACAATCTCAGTATTGTGTTGCTGTCTTACTCATCACATTTATAGTTGACTTGATGTTAACTAATCCATATTACATACTGTATAATGTATCATGTTTCACTTGAAAATCTATCTATATATTTTATAACAGTATTTTTTTCAATAAGAAGTAAGATTTACTGGTTGTATTTGGGTTTTATCAGTGCTTTTACTTCTCTCAATCTTTTCTTTTGCACTGCTATCTGTACTTAAGCACTACCTCGTTGTAATGATGCTAAACCCAGAGAGAGTTTTGCTTTATTTGCAGATGCGCACAGATGTATGAAGGTAACCATGTGTTTTTCCAACACATCATTTTCTTTTGCTTTATAAAGTTTTATCCAGCTGGCAGGAAGCACAGAAACATGTTTACGACATTCCACTTCACAGAAAAATGCACAAAGCCCACATCTATGGCCTTGTATATTGCAAACAGTTTTGCGGTGAACTGAAGGGCAAGTGTTTGCATCTTTCAGTTTAGCTTTTGTGACATTCTACCACACATGGGCTGTTTCGGTTTTGCTCAAGGTACCAAAAGCAAATGACTGCATCAAGGTGCTCATCTCAAGATCTGTGTCAATAATAACAACACACCCTTCACAAATGCTCCATTTGTGAAGGCAGAAATAGTAGAGAGGGAAGCCGAAACGCTTTAATCAGTAGTTAAATTCAACTCTTACTTGACTCTCACGTGTTTAATCTGTTTGTGGAGCTGACTTGGAACTTAGTAGATTTCTTTTTTAAACTTAGAAAAGAGAAACACAAACAGCATTCATCTGCAAAGGAGAGATGGAATCTGTGGTTTGTTGAAGTTTCTCTGAAAAGAAAATACATATTTTGACAAATGTTGAAACCAAAACCAGTAAATTTCAAGAATGAGCAAGAACATTTAAAGGATGGATGGATTTGGACAGAATTAGATTGAAATAATTATTTGCGGTCAGACATTTGGATAAACAATACATTTGTATTTAGAACCAACAGCAAGCACACACCTTCCTGAAGCCCTTCAACATGCAGAAAATAAAGGTTTTCCACTAAAGTGGATTTGACCACATCACATTTTGAAACATGTCAATATATTTTACAGCATCTTGGATTGTTGTAAGGATATCATTGTGGCTAAAAAAAAAGTTGAAAGCATTGAATCTGGTGGCCAGCAACAAATTTAAATATCAATATTAATAATGTGTATTAATTGACAGGCTATCGAACAGGCTGCAGAGATAAAACATCTCAACCTCGTACTTCAACCAGAATGTTTGGATTGTGAGCTGGGTTGCAAAAGCAAACTTATATAGATTTAGATATATCAGATACTGTCTCTCATTTCATGTTCAGATTTTTTTCACAGTACAATAAGGAAACCTCTCAAGATGATATACAATTGACAAACTAAAGTTGTGGACAGGAACCCAATCAGATCACACCACTTCCATGTTCTTCAGTAAACAAAATATGTTAAGTTTTAATAAGTTCCTGACACCTGTAATCACATGTGGGTTTCTCAGGTGACTTTATTGCTCCTCAGGTTCAAGTTCAGCAACGCGTGAACCATCTTAAAGTTCCCCTGTGTGTAAAACCTTATTAAGAGCTTCAAAAAAACAACAACAAACATACACACATGGACTGTTAATTTAAAAAAAACAACCAAATCTTAAATTCTTGATCGTAATCAACAAAAACCCCAAGAAAAGAATAAAAAGTGTGGGAAATATCTCAAAACCATCATCCTGCATCACAGGTCGTGTGAGTAATGTAGAGGGTTAGTGTGGCTCCAGAGGCTTAAGTCAGGGCAGGACGTTTGTAAGAGCTTAAAATACCAGCAGGTAGGATGAAACAGCTGTATCTCATCGTGTGGGCTGCCTGAAAAAAAAAAAAAAAAAAAAGATTTGGCTGCCAACCTCAAAGTTGCCCACGATTAGAGCAACTTCCTGACATTATCCATGAATTAATTAGAGCACAGTTGCAGTCAGATTAGACTGCTGTTGTGTATACAGTGTAACTGCATTCACAGGGAGAGACCTTTATCCATTAAACCCCGCTGCTCGCTCTGACATCTTTGTGCAGGTGTGGGTTTTCGGTTGTGAAATAAACAAGACGAGATAAAAATATAGCGAGCCGGGTTGTGCGTGCATGTGCGCGTGTGTGTGTGTCTTGTGCTCGCTTCCTCAGTCTTCTTGGTAATTACTGTTGACCCGAAAGATGATTACTGCTACAGCTGTACTCCCACTGCCGATCCCTCACAAGCTCAATCAGTTTTTCTGTCTCTCCGCCTCAATCTCACTTTCTCTCTGGATTATTGTCTCGTTCTGTTGAATTCTTCTCACATTCAGCGCAGATGATCATGGCTCTCTTTTCACTCACCTTTAAAACTTCCACCTTGTCCACCTTTGATTTAACTTTGAGTGTTTTACTCGTAAAGATTAGTTTTTGTAGTGCACTCTGCATGATTCGTCAGAAGGTTTTCCATTACGTCTATATTTCACCTTGCTTACGTGACTCACTGAAGAACCTCCTGGGATGTATTTGTGCGTGTGAAATGTACCCGAAGTCTTGTAGAAGCAAACATCAGTAAGTCCATTCAGTGATTATGGAAATACTCTGCATTAAAATTCACATCATATGAGAGCATTTCAGTACCTTTTAAATGTTAAAGCACAGAATCTATTGTGCTTATGGGTGTGTGTGTGTGTGTGTGTGTGTGTGTGTGTGTGTGTGTGTGTGTGTGTGTGTGTGTGTGTGTGTGTGTGTGTGTGTGTGTGTGTGTGTGTGTGTGTGTGTGTGTGTTTACAATAACAGTTTTACAGGACCAAGGTCACTATGCTAATTAGAGAGATGGCACCACTGGCGGGGACACTTCACACCTCCCTCCATTCTTGTCTTCCTTTCTTTTTCTCCCCTCCACTTTGTCCTTGGTACCTCCTGTCTTTCCCTCCACCACCGAAGCATCTCTCTCTCAATTTTTTATTTTTTTTTTACCACCTTACCCTCTACCTTTTTTTTTTTGGCTTAGTTGACACCCCCCACACACCCCCCACCCCCACAGACACACACACACATACACAATATTCCTGCTTTCTCAATTATTTGCATACCTTTTTTCTGTGCATGTGTGTGTAGCAGGTGCTGCAATCCCTCCTCCGGAGTCATTAGTTACAGGGTTGAGTGAGGACAGAATGAAGGAGAGAGAAAGGGGGTGTGTGTGTGTGTGTGGGGGGGGGGGGGGGTTCAGCGTGGAAGGCTCAGTGTGATGAGAACACACACACACACACTCATAGTGTATTGCATGACTTGTTTAATGACCTTTCTTTCTTTCTTTCTTTCTTTCTTTCTTTCTTTCTTTCTTTCTTTCTTTCTTTCTTTCTTTCTTTCTTTCTTTTTTTCTTTCTTTCTTTCTTTCATGAGATGAAAGCCAGAAGCCGGATGTTCTCTGGACTCAGTTTACTCATGTAAACTCTCTGTGTGTGTGTGTGTGTGTGTGTGTGTGTGTGTGTGTGTGTGTGTGTGTGTGTGTGTGTGTGTGTGTGTGTGTGTGTGTGTGTGTGTGTGTGTGTGTGTGTGTGTGTGTGTGTGTGTGTGTGTGTGTGTGTGGCAGCTGAGGTTAGTGATGGGAAACGGAGAACAACTGCGCCGACTGAGACATAAAATAAAGATGAGCGCAGACAAAAACACATACACAAGACGACATGAGCATTTCTCTCTTTCCCTCTCTGCTCTCAGCTTGTCTATCATTCCCATCCATTTTATTCTTGAAACTGTGGCACCTTCTTTTTTTCCTCCTTTGCGCTTTTTCCTCTTTCATTTGTTCGTGCCAAAGTATTTTTATGTTTTGCTTTTTTGATGTATTCAGGGTTTTTTTTTTTTTATCTTCCCTTTGCGTTTCTCATGCAGATATAATACGCCTCCATCCTTTCATAACCAAACTGTGGAGTTTGGATTGTGCTATGCCGTCTACGAGGCAGACAAACCTCTTGTCGCAGGAGTCGCACTATTGTTGCCGTGGAGATTCTTTGACTTTATTTGTGAAATCTGACCTAACTGATCTCATACGTAATTATCCATGTACATCACATCTTAATAATGCACAACTGTGACAGAGACTTTGTATTTCTCAGCTCCCACTTTGTTGGCAAGCCTTTTTCCGGACAGTTTAACAGGCATGTGAGCTAAATAGAATTAGAAGTGTCTATTTTTGTGCAGTGAAATACATGCCGCATTTGATGGTGACAGGATTTTATTTTTCAGAAGGGAACAAATCAATTTTTGTGAAAGCAGCTGGTGTTGCTAGAATACACCATCAATTTCCTGGCGTGTCTCTGATTGTCATACCATGCGGCGTACAAATGTTGATGCAAGACGTTCCTTTCCCCTTAAACAAAACCACACGCAGCATGTCAGTTGTTAGCTATTCAAGCTGTCTGTCAAGCAGATTTGGGAGAAAACTCTGATGCTGTCATATTTTCTATTCCAGGCAGAAAGTGGGAGCTAACAAGCTTGACTGACTAGCTTTCATTCAGAAAGTAAATACGGTTAATCAAGATTCCTAACATTAGCAACGATCACCACAAGTTGTTTTGTGTTTATGACAATGTGTAATTTTCCACCTACTTCGCAATCAGTGCACTCAACCCACATTGTACAAAGAAGACAATGAAGAATGTTGTTTTGTGGACTCACTGAGCACTGTGCTCATCATCATGTGACTTAAATCACACAGGCTTACATACCGTGCAATCAAGAACTTCAGCAATTGCATGGATTCAAAAAAATAAAGAAACACTGCATTTAGATCTGTTGGCATTTCAGCCACTTCATACATGCTTGGATGTGTGTATGATTTTTGTTTGTTTTTTAATTACATGCCCTATAGGATCTTCTCCATTGTCAAAAAAACCATTAAGCATCATCTGAAATCAAAAGTGGCAGGGACACAGTCCAACCTTGCAAGTAATGTTGATGACTAGTAATGACTGCTTATTTGCACACTGTTGGTTGGTGCTTTGTCACAATGGATTATCCAACTGCCATCAAATCCCAGTCTGTGCCCTCTCAAACACCTCAGAAAGTAAATATTGACCCAATTCATCACCAGCCACTAATCTCAACATAAAGGTTGGATCATCCTAGATCTGTTCACAAACATTTTTGCAGGTGGAGTGTCGGGTTCAAAGTAAATTTGCAGACGTGCACGCTGTCACAAAACAGATAACAGTGGCTTTTCTGTTGATTGCAGTGTCACTCTGCAAACCAACAGAGCATCCTTCTTTATATAGATGTGCACATCTTTGTTTCTTTGTATTTGTACTATTTTTCATTTTAAAGAAAAAGTATATTAGGATTAAAATTCTTAATAACTACAGTAGAGTTTTTACCTTGTCAAAGGAAAGCATGTATGTCATTTACATGACCTGATTATATAGCTTAAATTTGGATGATTGCAGTACTGACTTTCTGACTTTTTCTTACTTCAGATATCATTTGACTATAGTTTCACACCACCATGAAGCCTTAGAATGTGATACAGTTATCATTACTCCCATATGTGCTCACACTATCATGACAGCCCGTCACCCTGCAACCAACACTCACAGTTTTTGACACAATCCTTTCACACTGAGCTTTTATGACAACTTTGAAAATGAGGAAATGGCAGGAAAACATGTCCGAGTCGTTTATGCTGTTTTCTCACTGAGCTGCCCTACTTGTTTGTCAAAGGACGGATAATTATGACAAGGTTGCTGGTTTGGCATGGATGTGCTTTCATTGTGTTTTTGGGGAGAGGCAGTAAAGACCAATCCTCAGAAAAGTCAGCGCTTGCTTTCCATGTGCCAAATTTTTTGATTAGACCTTAATGTGGAAGTGTGTTAGTGCTAATAACACAAACAGGAGAGTTCAGTGAGCATCTCCAACATGAACATTTATTTCTGGATAACACTGATCAGGAATAATAAAAGTTTCGTAGATTTATAAATATGTGTATATTGTGTACTCTAATTTTTTTCTACATTCACCACAGTACCAACAACATTGCTTTAGTAGTATTTGGCTGTTGACTGTCTTTTCTCTTTCTCTGGTGCTCCATGCTTGGGAACGGTTCAAAGCGGTGACATTGCAGGATACAGATAATGAATCATTCTGAGTTCTAAAGTGGAGGACAGCAGTGTGTTTTTGTTAGTTCTGACCACCTTCGCCCCAATGAATGCTGGAGAACAATGAACAGCAGCACGCAATAACAGACAGTAGTGGGAGGGATCCTAGTGAACACAGCCCGATCGAATTAAATGCAATTTGGCCTGAGTGTGCACAACCATCAGCTGCTCTGCAATCATATTAACCCTGCATTACCATCTCTGTGCTGGGCGTATGAGCCTCTTTATGCTAGTGAGCATGGAGGGTGTTAGTAGGGAGAGTGATGGAGGAGTTAAATGGATAAGTGGGAAGAGAAAAGGAAGAGATGGATGAGAGAAAGAGTGACTGAAAGAGGAAGGGAGCTGGAGAAGAGAATGAAGATGAATAGAGCTGTTTTGGTGATTAATGTTCCTCTGTTGCATTGCTAATGAAACAATATTTCTCAGCATTAGTGAAATCATGATCATTTCTGTTGACACTGGATATTTTATTTTGCTTTGTGAGCTTGTGTATCATGAGATCAACAGGGAATACAAACCAATGACTGACGCCACACCGTGATCACAATGAAAATCTAAATGAGTGATATAAGTAATCTTGAAGTTTATTGCCAGAAAAATTACGAAAATGACAGAAGCCTTACAGTTTCCCTAAATGTCCCATTTTTTTCCCATCAGTATGGTAGTTGAATAGTGTAAAGTGGCATATACAGTATATAATTAAAAAAAGAAAAGTGATTTAATTTCTGCTCCTGGCAAATGATTCCCCCTTGTCTCTGCAGTTCTACTCTACTACTCGAGGATATCAGCTTGTTGTTTGGAAGAAGTAATGTGTAGCTAGCCTGAAGCAACAAACTGTAGCTTAAGTGATATTCAGCCAAATACCATCCATCCAAACGGTCCCCACTCATAAATACTTCATGCGACGTGTTCATTAAACAGAGTCATTTCAGTACATGAAGACTGAGTCCAGCCCTCTGAGATGCCAAAGCAGACACACAAAAATGAGGCTGACAAACAGTCACTCTGGCAGACTCCAAAAGGGGCACAGAGGAATTTGTAAAAACTGTCATATCTATCAGAATATAATGGCTTTTTATTTGTTAGCTTCTTTTCACCTAATGGCATTTAGACTTGCATTAAAGGAAGTCTCTGCATAGCACACTATAATATTACATAGCTTAACTACCCTTTTCTGAAGGACTATCTCCTCCTCTGCATTGTTTTTATTGTGAGTGCTCGCTTTGCACTGATGCCTGTATATGAACTTGTGCATTTTTGCACTCTTTCTCTTGAACCTGAAAACAACTTTTTAAGTTATCATTATACATGGACAGTGACAATCAAGGGCTTGAAATTGCATTGAAATTCATTTTATAGGATCACAAAGCCTGTTAGAAATCATGTTTAAATGCCGTGTAGTACCTTTTGAATTCCCACACCAGATGATCACACAGACACACAAATTAGCAAACCACATGTTTTTTTTTTCTTTTTTCTGTATGATGGTCCCTGGCTGTTAATTTAAATCACTGAGTTTTAGCTTTTTATCTCTTTGTGGCTATAAGATGTGGGAATCTCTGCGGGCAGCAGCAATTAACACACCATGAATTCTGCAGTTTCTTACATCATGGCTGAGAGCAAAAATAGAGCAATAAAAGTAAAAGAGAGCAATAAAGTAAGGATAGCTGTATTCTGAGAGAAGTGTCACAGGAGCTCTGAAGCCACGATGTATTTATGTATGTATGTATTTATTTATTTATTTATTTATTTATTTATTTATTTATTTATTTATTTATTTATTTACTTACTTACTTACTTACTTACTTACTTACTTACTTACTTGGTAACTTACTTATTAGGGTTTTGGACATTTTGCAAAGACTTTATGAACAGCAGGAGCAACCGTATATCACTTTAAAACCAGTTTCCCAATACAACTTGAACTGAAAATAGACAATGATATGATCACGTAATCATACTGCCTTTCCCACTTTAGGACTGCTCAGGAGGTTTTAGGTCAATGCAATTAATCTAAATGTGATTATAGCTTCTTGTGTTAGCAATAATGGACATGTAGTCACGTGACATACTGGGAAATGACAAAGGATAAGATAAAATACAGGTTACAAGTTATTCTTGTTTTGACCGAAACCATTGTTTTTCTTTATATATAGTACCCAGCTGTCATAATAGTTACAGTGATGGTGACACATATGCTTGGTTTTTAAGTATATCATTGTCTTTTTTGATGGGTTTGCTCTCCATTTATTTAAAAGAAAATATTGCAAGAAAAATTTATTATTTAAATTTTTCCTGCTGCTGTGGCTTGGAGATCCATGACACAACCAGCAGACCCCAACACACCAGCATAAATGATTGTTATACATTGGAAATCATTTTTTGAATAAAATAAAATAGCTTTCCTTATTAATTTCAGTCAAACTTCAGGAGTTTAATATTTATCATGGTAACAAAGGTCTCAAGTAGTAAACTTCCAGCAGTCACTTGATTGGGTGTAAAAGCAATTCTGGTACTATGGTATTGGCACATTTTGCACATTGAGTACCAAAATAACACCGTTCACTCACATTCAATACATGGACAAAACTACGAACTATAAAATTAATAAATTAATACATGTTTGAATTCCATTAATGTTAATATTATATGCATTATTTCAAAATGTTTGAATATAAAAAAATATCTCTATATATCCTTACACCTAACATTTTAATATATGTTTGAATTCTGCTATTTTCAAGGAAACAAAAAATATATTTCAAGCTCATGCTCGGCATAATTTTGTAATAGTAAAGTGTCATTCAACTTGTGAATGCTTCATTTATGAATTAAGGTCTTCAGATTCAGTACCGCCAAAGCATTGCCCTCCAGAGAACGAAAAACAAAGAGGAATGAGGGAAATATTGCCATGAACAGAGGAGGCATGGAGTGGGCAGCTGGAGAGTGGGGGTGGTGCTTGGTTTGATGGAGCTGGGTTTAGAAAAGCTCTATAAGGACAGAGATAACTGGAAAACACTATAAAATGCCCATCCTCACATTCTCTCTCCCTCGGTGGAATTAGCCTTTGAGTGGGCTGCTGGAGTGAGGGAGGGAGAGAGGGAGAGTGCATGAGAGATTGATGGAGGGAGGGAGTGGGAAGCCCAAACTGTAGTGAGGGAGAATGTGGAGGGATGGAGTGGGCAGCCGCAACTCTGAGAAGGGAGAGTGATCAAGGAGGTGGAGGAAATACAGAAAGGAAATAAAAGACATGAAGAGAAGGAGGGTTTGAGGGAGAAATGGGTGGTGTTGCATTTAAAATCTCACTCCACACACTCTGAGGAATACATATGAGTGAAGTATATTAATGGATAAGAGAGTGGCTGACTGAAACGTCCCTATTTTATGGGGACACTATTACTTCTATTTTCTGATTGGCTGTTCAGTGCTCGCATCTCTCATTGTTATTGGTGGCCAGGCGTGTTTGTTGTTTATCATTGGGCAGACAGCAGAGTCGGCTGGAATCACAATCCGACGGCATAATTCAGCCATCGATCAAACTTTGTGGACAGCAGTAGCCAAACTGTTCCTCCAGACGGAGAGAGAGAGAGAGAGCCTTTAGAGTAGAATATCACAAATCAAATGCTGTAACCTTTTAGTATGTCTGAGGCTGCATATGCCCACTGAAAACCAATGAAGCCTTTTCTCTTGCTGTGTCTTTGAGCCTGTCTACTCTGCCTCCTCACCTGTCTATCTTTCTTTCAGTCACATATCTCCATTTAGCTTTTTCACTGTGGAGTGTCTTCACAGTGTTTATCAGTCCTCTGAGCGATTCCCGGGGAAATAATGATGTAGCATGTAACAAAAGCGTGATTTTGGTATTCAATCTCTCGGTCCTGTAAATTGCATTGAATTTTATGGTCAAAATATGTCGCTTCACAATCACTTCACCAAATGTGAAAGTATTTTATGTCAATTTTACATAGTTGTCAGATCTTGAACAATATTGTATTCATTGTATTGCCCCAAACACAGACTTGGTCGTGAATTTCAGCCAGTCTAAAAGTCCCTCTAATGAGCTCTACTGAGAACAGGCTGCTTCTGTGTCTGTACCTTTAAATACAAATGAGCAAATAAGTTTAAATGCAAATGAGTTGTGTCTTTCCTCACCGGCTCCATGTCTGTTTTCCCATCGCGTTTGCGAGCACAAAAAAGGGAGTATCCAGTACCTACTACCAGAGGGAGTGGACGTTCACTTTGACCCCCGTTGATGTCTTGAAGGGAACATTTCTGATGTACCTGTATAAACACACAATTGTTAAATGGTGGATCGAGCAAGTGAAAGAGATGACAGGCTCCATTCGCTTCAGGGGCCTCACACACAGGCTATGAGGACACATATTTCTGTTAGAAAGCCCTTCTAAAGTTAATTTTGCATAAAATGGGACCTTTAAAGTACAGACATCTGATAACTCTACCTAAATACATTTAGAAACACTGTGCATGGCACTTTTGTGTTAGCAGCTATAGCTGTCATTAAAAAAAAAAAGAATAAAACAAGATTGAAAAGTGAAAGTAGTTTTGTATTGTTGAATTATAATAAAAAACAAAAACCTTGAGTAAAATCACAAGGTTCAATATAGTAAACATTAAACCCAAAACCTTACACAAAATCTATCAGTGAACACAGAGTTAGTGGTTTGTCTCAACAGTCGTAGTGAGAGCCAGTTTTCCTGAAATATTCTTCGTAATTGTGATGAAAAATTGTTCATCGTATAAAAAGGAATACACTGTAATATGTACCTTTGCATGCTTCCCTTCAGGTATCAGCTAAAAATGAAAATCACAGATTATAGTAAAAGTATAAAAAAAAAAAGAAAGAATATCTTGATGAGTGCCAATGGCACTCCCTCCTCAGGAACATTCACATTCTGACTAGAGAGGGCAAATTGGACATTAGCAGTCGTGGTTCAGCAAGTAGGTATAAAAATTCCTGGCTGCCTCTATGAATGTTAAGTATAAAGGTGCTTCTGTCCAGGCTTATTGTAATAAATCATATGTAATTGCTGCTTTATTTTCTGTGAGTGCCTGTACTATATGTGTCAGTGATAAGGTCATTATTAATTGGTTGACTGGTTTGTGGCAGATTCTTGGTCATCACATCCTATATAACTACAATTTGCGGTTATTGTACTGCTGGGAGCCCAAATACGGTTACAGGCCAGTTTGTGGCGATGAAACTGTAACGAGGCTCTGTCTCATGAGGACTCAAAACCTGCTCAATTTGGACTGAGGTGAGGGGTGGAGAGGGTGTTTAAAAACCCTTGTAAGAGCCTAATGGCTTTGTAAGAGGGGAAGATGTGGTTTGTACAGGTGAAATGAATACATGAGACTGAGCTTGCTTTCGTGAGGAGTCCTTGGTAGAGAATATGATGATAATTAGGCTGCTGTTTTCTCAATGGTATCCCAGTAATGAGACTATTTAAACTCCTGGTGGTGGTGGTGGTGTGTGTGTGTTTGTGCTCACGTGACAGAGATGAAACACATGCATGTTCATGTCTGTGCATGTCAGTGTGCATGCGTGTCCTTTGGTGTTTGCTGACTCAGGCTGGTTTTGCCTTTCTAAAAGTAAATAACCTTGGTCCAACAAGCTGTCAGCTGGCCCCACTGTGCCCTCCTCTCGACATCTGAAGACTGAGAGAAAATCTCCACTCCGTCATCTGCACACCACAGCAATATTTTCATCAAGCCTACTCGCTGCAAAGTACTTGTATCTTCAAAAAGCCACCTTCTGATGCAAAACTGCTACAGTTGAAATGCTTTTATTTCCTGCCAGAAGATTAAATTAATTCCCTTCCGCGTTGCTGCATGTGCTTTGAGTTTGTCGTCTGTAGTCCATTCTTCAACGGGAGGGCTCGTTTGGAACTCACACACCCCAGCTTGAGAAAAGAGGATCGCTTGCTGAATTGTTTGTTCTGGGGGTGTATTAGCAGTGACTACATTTTGTTGCTTTACAAAACAAAACGAAACGGCGGGCAATGTAAAAACAATATCCCAATGAGAGAAACCCAGTGTTTTAGTTTTGGAATATTCTGTATACCAGCGGTTTCTGCTCAGCCAAAGCAAATCAAGCCAAAGCCAAACTGAAATGCAAGAAGAGAGTGAAATTGACAAAGCGCTTGAGATAAATAAAGTTGGTCACAGAGCTGTTTTTGTGTTTCTGTTTGCAATTACATTGTAATACTGAGGTAATGTTAAACAGCAGTGCTCATGTTAAGACGATTGTACGTGAATTGAACCAATCAGCTTTTAGACCATGTGGCATACATTTACGAAACTTTTGTACCTGTGTTCAGATTGTGCTTTCAGTAGATTTATTATATTCTTTCAGGCCAATATCAGCCTCTACAAATTTAGAAATACTGTTATTATTTTAGAAACATAGAAAGTCTGTGAACTTTTCCACCCCAATTGTTTTCTTTTCCATATTATTTGAAATGTAAGTGCAGAATGATGTGAGCAAATTCTACCTTCAGCTTTTCTTGTAGTTATTGCACCTTCATTTTGCAGCCCATTGTGGTATAATTTTGAGGGAAATTACCTTTATTTTCCACGCACCACACCCTAATTCTAAGTCCTGATATGACAATTAATGTACTGCATATTACAAAAAGGGATTTAGATGTTACAGTTTTGTTCATGATTTTTATTTAACACCAGAACATCAGCTCCATGATCACTACCGAAAAGTCTGAGTGACTATTGTTGCGTTCAAAGCAGACAGTATGACAGCAAAATACTGAGTGAGCCACATCTTGTGTAAACCCAACACAAAGACATTTCTGTGACAGTAATTTGTACTCGTCTAACCTGGAGCAATCACACATCTTTCTGGTGCTTCGTAGTGGAAAAATGACTTGTCAACAGAAAACTTGCACCTGTACTCAACTGCAAAGTTGCATGGGGTGTAAACAAATGGCTTTTCACACACCCAAAACCAGTTTTTCACCATTTCTGCAGAGTGACATAGTATCTGGCACATTGGAGCTACTTTTTAATTGACATCCTGTCTGTCATGTTAATGCATTTAATAGGGAATTATTTGCAAGCCTGTGCACATATTGCAGTTTTGTTGATTTTGCGGTAATTAGAGAAATCCAAGCAGACCGAGACAAACTGAGTGCTGTATTCTGCAGTTGAACCATACTTAAATGTGAAGCACAGCAATACTAAATAGAAGTCTTGTATCCAGGCTGTGACATTCACTGGTATGACCTTATAAATGTGGTATTTACCTAATACTAAGCTTTTTTTTATTACAATTTCTATAACTTTGCCTACTCATAGCTTTAATATGAGATTGTTTCACTGTAAAGGTTAACTTGACAAGTTTTACTTGGTTTTGGTTTCAAAAAACGCATCATTTGTCAGGATTTCTAAGAGGTTTTTGCAAATATATGTCTGTGTTCTTTGTGTTTTTATTCCTTACCTGCATCATCTTGTTTCGCTCCCTTCTCACTCCTTCTTTTCTATTTCCCATTGTCCCCGCTCTCACCCCCTCTTCCTTCCTTCCTCCTCCGAGCCGTCCCCCTGGAGGTTAATCCCACTGGATTCAAATAGAGATAACCATGGCAACAGGCCACAGCTTTCGAGCTTTGGGTCCGTAGGACAAAGGAATTGATCAGGATGAAATAGTGTCAGGTGAAGGAAGAAAACACACAACATTTGTGAGTGTGCATGCGTGTATGCGTCAGAAGCAGAGGATCCACTCACACTGACTCAGCTGCTCAGTCACTCATATTACACTGTGTGAAAAATCAACCAAGCATACACTTTGCTGTTAAATCCAAGTAGTCTCTGCAAAGAGAGAGGGAGAAAAAAACAAAACAAACTATGATTACCATGATAAACAAATTGAAGGACATGGACAGTGGTGTTGAATGTAAATAAAACATTAATAGACATTTTGGATGATTGAATGTGAATTGTGAGATCAAAGGTCTGGTTTTTTTTTTAACTGGGCTGTGTGGAAATAAGTTAACCTGAGCACAGTGTACCCGAGCAAATTTAATCCCTCTATTCATATTATCTAAAAAAGTACAGTTTGTGTTGTATGGTCAAATGCTTTCGATGTCTTTTTGTGATGTATTCCACTTAGGTAACACTCATGAAAACTAAGTAATCAAATCTGTACATGTAAGAAATATTGTAAATCCCTTTCTTTTGAGTGCACTGGAGTCACTTACTCTCACACCGCACAAATTAATTCACACATAAATGCTCACTTGACCTTGATGGGTTGACTGCAGCGAGAGCGATGTTGTCAGAACCGTAGAGTTGATGAAAAAGGTCTTTTTATTGAAGTGTAAACGAGTATTCCTCTCCTCCAGGACTTTATAGCCAAGGCCAGCAGAAGGTGTGGGTGGACATGGACAACTTCACTTTAGCAAGTCTTCAAGCTTGTGTATCATTTCACAAGTGCTGCAAGTGGTAAATGCCCTTGAATGATATGGCATTCTCATTTTTTCCGCAGTGCAAATAAGGTGACTGCAGGGTTGTAGCTTTTACCCAAACGTTTATTATCAGACCACTTAATGTGGCTTTTAGTTGAAGTAAATTTGGAAAATCTGTAGTTAGTCATAAGACAAGGTACATTTGAGTTTTCAACAAGCATCACCAAAATCTTGAAAGAAGTTTGGATCAGCAAAACATTTTATTTGGCGATCATTTCCCTGCACAAGTCTTCAAACAACAGTTTCCCATGCATTGCACATCTTGGCACACTCGCATGTAATATGACACAATGGGAAAGACACCAACTTTGCTCAGAAGTCGAATGCTTCTTTCTTTCTTTTGAGCTGATGTGATTCTTGTGTCTGAGCCAGGGCTTCATGTTTTAATCACTGCAGTGCCAAGAGCACAAACCTACTCCTCCCTTGCACTTTTCAAGAACTTTTTTAATTTTGTAGTTTCCTTTTAATTTGTTTTCTCTCTGGCTGTGGCTCTTAACTTCATTTCCCGATGATTTGTCTGAGGACAAGCCACATACCATTAGTGTGGGGAAAAATGGGAAGCAAAAAAAAACAACCTGCATTCAATAAGTTTGTCTCAAAACTTTCTTTATTAATTCTCTCTTTCCTTATCCGAGAAAGAGTTTCCTCAATGATAATCCAGCAGGCTCCCTGGTTTATTGCATTTCTATAATGAAACGCTCCAATCCAGACCAACAGACAGAGAGCCGTACAATCCAGGAACAATTCTGAGAAAGGGGGTGGTGCATTAAGGAGTTACATGTGAGTGCATTAAGGGGCTAATTTCACTTCCCTTCTAATCTGTTCAAGTAGTGTAGAAGTAAATAGTACAGGATCATTGTTTAGGAAGCCAACTATTCACCCAGGATGCCAAGCTTTGGGTCATTCTCTGGACAAACTGACGATTTCTCATTTATTTTCTCCTCTACAATTTCTAAACATTCACATTTTTTAAATCAGTTGTGATCATTTACGGACTTAGCATTTCATTAAAACCACAGTATACCAGAAGGGAGATGCAATCTCCAAATAAGGAAACGGAGAAATGCAATCATGTTTATTTAGTAGCTGTCAGCATTTGCAATGGGGCAAAAAAGTTAATCATACATATTTTCAAATTAATATATTTGTAGAATTTTATATGTGCAATAGATATGTGAGTTAAACAAGAATAATTTGTATGTGCTTTGACAATATTTTTGTGAAAATATTTCATCACAATTAATCAGAAATCACTGATTACTTTTAGATAAATATGTCTCAATAAAAATATGGTTGTTATTATTATTATTATTATTATTATTAGTAGTAGTAGTAGTAGTAGTAGTAGTAATAACAGTATTTTTACAACTATTGATATTAGTGATATTTAAGCATTGTATAGTAGGTGCTGAGTTATATCTGTGAAGGTGAACACATGAATAGCTACTATTAAGCAACTAAAATGTCTAAAATGGATGTGCAGAGAGTAATTTTGTTCCACATATTCCCCACGTTTAGTTCTCTACCATTCTCATTTGTTGTACCGGTACTTCAAACCAGAACATGTAAAAGTGTACTGAATTCTTTTGGCAGCTCATAGGAGAGGTTTAGTGAAAAGGTTAACACACACATATTGCATTATTATCTGTATTTATTCTGAAGACACAGTATGGGTTTTTCTATTTTTATGTCAACATTTAAAATGCTGTCAGTTTAGCCAATGGTTGCTATTTATCCAGGTGTGCTAATTCTCCGAGTACTGCTATTGGAGTCTTCTTTTGAAGAAATGGCGAAGGTTAGAATTCCACTCTACATTTTCCTTAAGCTGTACAAAATATGTTGGAAGTGTGACGTTAGTGTTGAAAGTAGATTGTGAAGTGGAAAGGCAGATCTTGATAGAATTATAAGTTTTTTTTTTCCTTTCTAAACTCCCTGAGAATTGAGTTAGTATGGCTCTCTATAATGCGGTTTTATACAGCCATTGCAGCTGAAAATAAACCATTCTTTTTTACTGTTATTACCAATCTCGTTTCTTTCTTTTTCCGTTACTCTTCACTCCCACCCACATAACTGCAGCCTGCATCATCTTTAGCAAGTGTGACACCACTGTGTGTGTGTGTTTATGTATGTTTGTATGCATATCTCTGTCATCACAAAGTCCCTCTGAACTGGCATGAAACAATCCTCACTGTGATGATGCAGCTTCAAAAACACACACAAGTCTCTCTCAAAGGTGGAAACAGGGCGTGTACCAACACAGTCACAGATGATACCCCCACCACCACCACCACTTCATGATTCCAGACTCCATGAATCATTTAAAGTGAGGGATTCCCTGCAGCCCGCTCTCTCCTCAGGCAAACAGAATGATGTCAGGCTGATGAGGCCTCGTATGACACTAAAACACATTTGTCAGACTCAAAAGATTTGTCTCAGACTCTCATGTGTTGACATTGTTGTTATTCTTCAATAATCAAAAATTGTCAGCTGATGTGAGATTTTCTATTTTTTGCGTTGCAGCAGTTCAGTTTGCTCCCAAAAATGTACTTCTTAAAGAACCTTGGTACTCTGACTACATATTGGTTTGCAGGAGTGTTTTAAAGCACCATTAAATTGTTCTTTTCTTAAAAGGAGCTTTTTAAATGTTGCCATGGTTATTTTACTTCATACCTTTCAGCCCCCTTATGGCTGTTGTTCTCCGTCAAATGAGTGTGAAATTGGTTAAGTGTAAACAACACAGTTGGAAATGAATGAATATTATGCACTGTGATGAAAATATCTGGAATCATCCAGTAAATATAAATCAGACACAGAAAGTTGTGTCTGAATTTGATGTTGTTTTCTTTGCCAAACTGCTCCCTGGATGTTCCAGACTTGGAGTAAAAGAGAAGGAATACAAAATGTATTCAAGCTTTATTGACCTTTTAAAATGCATGCTCCAGTGCACATAAATTCTGTTTATTTTGTAACCCCATTGCAATACTTTTCACATGGACTAAGATCAATCTGACTCACGAGAGAAGGACAAACACACACTTAAGTAATAGGTGCAAAAATACATATTACCATGTTTAGGCACATGTATTATTCATGCTATGGTGAGAAAGTTGTACCATTACAGTTTGGAGATCTGTCTCCATTCTGAGAGAAAATAGTTAATATGATATATTGAAGGCTTGCTGTGAGGTTACGATCCAGTTAGGGGAAGTAGAAGACACATCATAAGAATAGTCATAGCTTCATCTCCACACCATCTCTACATCATTGGTCATGAATTAGAAGTGGGCATTGCTAATTTGGAAAAGCAGGAGTGGTGTCATCAGCAGCAGCAGCAGCATATTAAGACGTGCAGATGTCTAATAATTCACATTAACATGTAGCTTACATTTTAAGGACAGGGGAATTATGCAGTTTAGTTTCTTGTAAAGTATGAAATGTCCTAACCACAATTAATGTTGTTCTTCCCATTCTGAGAAAACAAACGCACTTCCCTGCTACAGCAGAGTATATAGCCACTTCCAGTGTGTGTGTGTGTGTATGTGTGTGTGTGTGTGTCAACTACCTCTCTCTAAGATCATCAGTCTGCATTCCAGGTAATTAGACCGGCCAGCAGCTGAGTCCCATTAGCCTTGATTACAGCATTCAGCATTAGGGAAGAAAAAGGGGAGAAAAAAGGCTAAAGAGAGGGAAGTGTATACGTGTGTGTGTGAGAGAGTATGTTTTTAAGGCATTGCCTCCCTGGTGTGTAGGTGTTTGTGTATGTCCGTGTGCATAACTTTTATGCACTGCAGCCGTGCTTCGGCAAAGTGTTTTGCCTTGGAAGGATCTGTGGAACTTATGCATCCGTGTCCATAAACATGTATTTTGTGTTTCATAACACAATTCTTTAAAAATATAGATATTTCTTAATCGGCTGTTCAGAGTGGAAGCTTTTACCAGTCTGCCAAAATTAGAATCTTGAACCCGACGTGGGTCCCAGGCCTGTTTCTGGTGGATCCTTACAAGATAACAAATGCAATCGTCCTTCAGCCAGTCTGAGTGGAGCATTTGGATTTCAGTCTGGAAAACATTCAGAGCTGTTAAAAAAAAAAAAAAAAAAAATGCAACCACCACAAAGCCACAGGAAATGACAGAACTTCTCCTTGGCTGTTAGAAATCAGGCCCACATTTAGAAGTTACATTGGTGCAGTCACTTTGAAGAATACACAACAACATCAACAATAACAAATGGAGAAAAAAACACACATAAAAGAATAACAAACGGCAGGAGAGATGTAACATCGGAGTCAAGTTCAGTTTATTTTTGGGCTCTATCAATCCCATTTCTTTGGCTTTCTGAATAAATACCAAGGGAAACTTAAAAGGCCTTTTGATCTTTGTTCAGCCAAGGAAATGTTGATTTAATCCATGGATTTAATCAATTCATCTGCATGTCCACCTCCACCTCTCTCTCTCTCTCTCTCTCTCTCTCTCTCTCTCTCTCTCTCGCTCTCTCTCTCTCTCTCTCTCTCTCTCTCTCTCTCTCTCTCTCTCTCTCTCTCTCTCTCTCTCTCTCTCTCTCTCTCTCTCTCCTCTCTCTCTCTCTCTCTCTCTCTCTCTCTGCTATCTATGTCCGACCCTCCCTGATGGTGTCAGTGTCTCAAGATCGGGTGATTGATTCCAGCTCTGGACGACTAGAAGACAGGCAGCCTGCACGCTGGTGTGCAGCAGGCACTGTGCTCTGCTCTGACTCTGTGATGAATTACTGGACTTTTAATACACAGTCGAGGCAGTGTGAGTGAAAAATGACAAAGAAAGGATGAGAAGAGAAGAAGACAAGTTGAAACAATAAATCCATGAGAACAGGAGGACAGTAAAGACCAGTGCAAAAGAGAAATAAAAGACAAGGTTCAGAGGAAAAATAGTCATAAGTTAATGATTAACTGATTATTAACAGCATGTGTGGCTATAATGTGGAAACCGTGTATGGGTGTCTGTGTGTGCGCGTGCGTGCGTGCGTGCGTGCATGCATATCATCTATATTATCTAAAAAGACCTTTCTCAGTGCTCTAAATGACTCATGCAGAGTGTGAAGACAGCGTTACAAGCCAGAGGGGGGGGAAAAAAGTTCTGCCCATCATGAAATTGAATTAACTGTTGAAACACAGTCTGTCTCTCACTTAGTCAGGAGTGATGCCATTTCTTTGAATCATCAGGGTTTCGTTGCCACTTCACTGCTGCTACAGTGTGGAAAGCAGCTTCCCTGCTTTTGAATATTTTCTGGTGCACCGTCACTTGAAAAGCCTCTGGCCACAATTTTAATGATGCTCGTGAGTTACCTTGATCTTTTAAAGGTTAGCTAAGCTAAATGACCTTTGTAGCCAATTAACCACAGCAAAGACCTGGTGTAGAATTTACAAAGTGCATGGATCAATCTCAGTAATTTTTCTTCTGATGGAAAAGCTATTTTTCTTGAAGGGAAGTGACTGCATTGAAGTGATGAAGTCCATGTCTTTTTTTATAAATATAAATATATATATATAATGCGCAAATATAGAAAAAATTATAAATTGTGGTAAATACTTCAATGTGTGTGTTCAAACTGTGCCCTTTAGGTGGCTGAAACATCCAACAGTGCTGCTTTATTCCATTAATAATACACACAAATTGAAAAGCAAAGTGGCTTGACATGAAGGTGGTGTATTTAGACGTCGGCAACTGAAAGGACGTGCAGTCCATGTGTTGCTAGCTGAAATGTCATCTTGCAACCAAATACCGCTTTCTGTGCTTTGCCTCGTTCACTTACAATGCATGTAACCAGGATGACAGCAGAAGCATCTGAATGCCACTACTTCTATGATTATAGGAACTGACCAGAAACTAAGTGATGAACTAATCTGTATCCAGAGTTGATTTCACCAAGCCTCGAGTCGCCATGAAGATGGAGAAAAGCGTATATCTCCATGGCTAATGAAACCCCGGGGATGTCAGGGTTTAGGGTTCATAAAGTATTTATGGTATGTTCATTAAGTATTGATTAAGCCGTTAGAGAGCGTTTAGACACCCAGACAATCATTATGAAAGATTAGAACTTGGCTTGAGGAAGAGGAAGGGATGAAGAAATAGAAAGAAGTGGCCGTGAGAAATAGATGGAAATGAAAGAAAATAAAGATGAGGGGAGTGCAAGGAGGAAAACTTGAGGCAGATGAGAAATAGTAAGCAGGCAAGAACGATGGGAAAAGAATGAGAAGGGAGAAGGGGGGCGCTGCTCTTTAATTATTAATTAGGCATTCAGATAGTGTTTTAGACAGCAAGGCTACCATTATAGAAGATTATGTTTTAATCTCATGGAGGAGGGTCGAATAGCAAGTAGTGGAAAGTGGAATGGGGCGAACTTTACATTGGTGGAGGGCAAAATGTAGAACGGATGTGGGCTAAGAAAGGGCAAAAGAGACAGAAGAATAGATGGATTAAAAGAGGAAATGAGCAGGATTATATAGAAGCTGGAAAAGGTTAGAGGAAGGAGTTGATGTCCAATGAATAGAAACTGTTTTTTCTAACCACGCACTGCTGCTCTATTCAAGCGTTTTGTCATTTGTTTTCTGATCTTTTGTCTTCCTCTCTGTTAGTGTAATTCTCCATTGTCCCACCTAAGTCCAGGGCTTGCTTGCACCTGTTGGCATTATCGAAGGCTCCACTTTCTGTTGTGGCGTTTTGCTGTTACAAGCAGGATCGTGAAGAATTGCACTATTCAACTATTAATTCATCTTATATTCACGTGGGCCCACGTGCACACTGAGGTGGCATTTTTCACTGGTATTTAACCGTTGGTTTGCCCTCGCGTTACCCTCCAGCATTTCAGCAGGTGTTGTTGCATTGTGGAGTAAGCAGGAAGTAACATGATAAGAGGGACAAACCTGCTATAATGATGCAGCAATGAGGTTTAATGGGGCTGAAAACGCAGGCTGACTGGCTGGCAGGCCGTCAGGCTACACAGTCAGGGAGAGGCACAGTTGGTGTGAAGCTGTTTCCAGCTCATGACAGATGTTACAAAGAGAGAAGGAGTGAGACTGAGAGACAAAGGGAGAGAGGGGGACAGAGAGAGAGAGAGAGAGAGAGAGAGAGAGAGAAGTGAGTCATTTGCAACATGCAGAGTGAGAGATTACTCTGAAGTAACTTTGTGCAAACAGCAACTTTAAGCAAAGTCAAGTAGAGTTCATTCACATGTGGGTGTTCTGAAGCACTTCGGCTCATTTCTCAGTCGGGCTGCGAGTAAACTCAAACTGTGTTGAGAGATGCTCTGGTGAGATGCGATTTGATTTCAGTAACCCAGCTCAGTGCCCGTGTTGATTCTGTACCAATCTCGCTCTTGATTTCCCTGGATTGAGACAATACAGACAACACAAAGAAAACAAGGCATTTTTCAGTCAGGGACAAGAACAAGACAGGATAGATGATCAGCAGCTGGAGCAGCAGTGGAGAGGTTATGGCATTTCTCTTGTTTGTACAAATCGGAATTCATTGCCCTTGTTACAGTCACTGCAAACACCACGGAAAATGTGAGCAGAAACTAAACAGCTGACCCACTTTTTAGCTGAGAATGGGGAAACCGCTGTGAGATCTTGTTTAAGACATGTCGCCTTTGGATGGGATTAGTTTTCAACCATATTGACCACTGGAAGAGGAAATATTCATCAAAAGTTTTGAAACATTTAATCTTTCTTGGCTTTCAAACAGATACAGACTGATTCTGTCACTGTTGCTGCAGCCATGGTGTAACTCATGGGATCGAGTCGGGAGCTAATTTCTTTGAATGGTGTAAAGTCACAGGCTTTAAAACAGTAGGACAATGACAATAAATGCACTTGGATTTCTCCAGTAATTTCTCCAGTGGATACTTGTAACTGGATGTGCAGTAGTACATTTTCTTCTTTAACCTTATTAGCTTTAGACAACGATTCACTGCTGATTCTTCTCTTGGGTGCTTACATTTTTACCAGCCTTTAGCCTCTCTTTCTTACTGTAAAAGATTCTCTCAGTGGTGTAGAAATTCCCGGTATAACAAAGAGCCATCCACGGTGGTGAAACCTATTACCTTTAAACCATTCTCACTGATAAAAAATACCATAGTCATTTTTAATTTAAAGATTCAACATATCAATCCCTGGAAATGTTATGGTTTTATTATATAGGTTTGTATATTTCTAAGTGTATTGAAGGGTGAAGATGTTCTGTAGGTTAAACCAATCAATCAATATTTTTTTCATAGCTATATTAAAATAATTATCAGGTGCCCGAGACCATAGCTTGAAATGTTTAAGTTGTATCCATTTTTTGTTCCCATTGTTAGATTTATATATAAATTTCCTTTATGAAAATAAGGGGCACAAGGAGGCTGATAATCATTTAAAGCATATCACATAATAAACTTTCCATTTCCAACGCAGATTTGAATTTTGTCCCACATCACTGCCACTGAAAATACACTGGAGGAGCACGTTCGGTCAGAAAAACCTGTTTAGATGTTCATGTCCATAACCAGACTCTTGTAAGACAAACTTCAAACACTAATGCTATCATGTAAGGATTTTAATAAGCTGTGTCGCTAAGCTGTGATTTACCTATGTCCAAAGCAAACAGAAGTCTGAGTACAGTGACTTAACTATTGGAGGGGGGCCTGTGAAAAGAGGCTAAGGCCAATTCCACAGCTTTTACATACTACAGCTTTGATGTTATTGCTTCGTTCAGTAAGTGCTTGCGTAAAAGCGGGCGCCCACAAGCATGTGCTGAAAGATTACGTCCGAAGCCAGTTGTCACTTTCTGGGAAGACAAGCACTCTCTATCTCAGACAGTCTGCCAAAGGAAAATCCTTGCTGACTAAAAGAGATACTCAGAGTTGGGGGGGGGGGGGGGGTCACAGTCCACCAGCCTTGGAACTCTCACTCTACAAGCATCTCTGGAGCATGCAAAGGAAAATCCACCATGCATAATGGAAATATTTAGGTTTGAGACGAGTCCCACAGGGCAGATTTTTATTTTTTTATTTTTTTGCCACAAAGACCCACAGAAATGTACGTATATTGTTTTTCCCTCGTGGCACTCGTTTCAAACAAACATCATATGTGGGCAGTATATCACAAACTCTATACTACAGTTGAAGTACTTTATTTCTCATGAGAAGAGTGGACACAAAGAGATGAAAAGTGGCAACGGTTGCAGTTTATTACGACCATATTTTTGGGGGCACACTTTGGGCACCAATCATTGATCCATCTTCTACACCTGCTTCATTCTGAGTAGGTTTGCAGGGAGCTGGGGCCAATCACAGCTACATGAGGGAAAGACAATGTATACCCTCAGCAGATCAACAATTGATTGCAGGGTTAACAGAGAGTCAAGCACAATCACCAACACACAAATTCACTCCTACGACAAATTTAGAGATGCCTGCTCGCAAGAATGTTTTTTCGATTGTGGAAAGTAAGAGTTTCCAGAAGAAGAGCTGTCAGACACAGAGAGAGCATGCAAACTCCACTTGTGTAAAGCTGCTCCTGCAGCTACTGAACACGAGAATGTGCAAAGAATTGCCATACAAATGAGCATTATTCCATTGCAGAGGGGAGAAACCACTATAAACTCTTTTTTAAACATCACAGCATTATTTATAGTCTCAACTCAAGCACTCTGGGAAACCTGGTAACCAGACAGATTTCAGCATTAGGAATAAAAGGCTTGAAATCCTGTTGTTTTAATTTATAGAACATGCATTTCACCTGGCTTTTTCCCCCTCTGTAGTACATTTCTGTAAAAGAGGGCACCTCCGCCCAACCCTTCCCCGCATCCAGGCCTTTTTAATTTGCAAACAGCACACACAGGCTTTGGTCTCCTGTGGAGTATCATTTCAATGGAGTGCTGCCAAACAGAGCAAAAATAATTGAAGTATACTAGTCTAACTACTGAGAGTCGCACAAGAAGGAGGTTCCCTCATTCCTGTGGAAGAATTTAATGCAACCCTGTTAACATCTTTGAATCCAGAGGGGGTTTCCTCATTGCTTCAGGGGTTGTAAGCATGAAGCCAGTACGCTGGCTTTTCACTGAAATGTTTATTTCTCTTTAGAGGAGCATTCGTGTCTTGAGTTAAATTCACAGATATTTTTGCTGTGGGATATTCAGTCATAAATATGGAACAAAACAACTTCACCTTTAATGCATTTACTACAGCAAAACCATCTTGTAGTGAATGGTGACAGCCAAGTCTTTTCTGTTAAGCTTGTTTTTTGTTTTAGAATTTTACACATGAAGGCAACTGAGGTTTTGCTTCACAAACAGACATTGCCTTGCCTCAAATTATTATTCTTCACCTTCAGTATGTATGACTATTCAGTCATCTTTCCAAGAACATTTGCGTGAATACTATGAATTGTACAACTTTTCTTCACACAAAACCATTGATATCACCATTTCAGAACTGCAATCTGATGTATTGCTAAACTCTCTCAAATTAGAACATATCTAATCATCTCTAATCGTATCTAACCCTTTTCAGCTCATTATTGCTTCTTCTACTACTGTCGTTCAACAGCAGCAGGAACAGGACCCCACCAACCTTTACATATCCAACCTGCCCGTGTCCATGGACGAGCAGGAGCTGGAGAACATGCTGAAGCCTTTCGGTCATGTCATTTCCACACGGATACTGAGGGACGCCAATGGCCTAAGCAGGGGAGTCGGCTTTGCCAGGTACACTTGCAGAGACAAATACCTACTTAACTTTAATTTTACTTAGGAATGTTTTCATAGTTCAGTTTCTCAGGGTTCCATTTTGACTAACAGCTTTGGTTTTCTATTTCGAGAGAAGCTTTGGCTCATTAAAACAACTTTCTTGTGATAAGCAATAATACGACTAATAATTTTCCCTTCCTTTATTTGCAAAGCAACACAGATGTAAAATTATGAAACTATGACCCACATTCTTGTTTCAGGATATTGTTTTGCCAACATTACCTGATTTGTCTCTCTGCCTATTATGAATGAAGGAATTTGGGCTCTAATAACACAACTCCACATTGCTCTGCCCTTGGCCCCTTCATCTTTTGTACGTGTCTATGGTCTCAGGTACAGCGTAGTGTGCCAGTGATTAAAATGCAACCGGGCCTCCATTCACCGGGTCACTGACTATATGAAGAAAGCCCAAGACCCACGCAGACACACACATGCTCACATACAGTCTCAGCCACTGTGTTTCTTGTCTACATACACCCGTTACACACACATTTGCACACTGGCTTTTGCTTGCCAAGCAGGCAATTAGTCATTGAGCTGCGATTGGGTGAGCAGAGCTGAGTAGGGGCAGACAAAGAGGACATGACACACAACAGATCAAACTGAATGGAGCTTTTAAACTGCGACAAAGGAGAGGAAACCCCATTGAAAACACTGACACATAAACACACACACACACACACACACACACACACACACACACACACACACACACACACACACACACACACACACACACACACACACACACACACACACACACACACACACACACACACACACCCCTACCTCAGGCACTTTGCTCAAACAGTCAAGTACAGATGTATAAACAGACATGTATTTATTACTTGTATAGCAAATGGTCATTCAAACTGTACTTTTAGTTTAGCAAACTGGGTTTTGTTTGTTTGTGCAGGATTGTACTCAATCATCACCTGTTTTTGCTCTTCTTCTAGGATGGAGTCAACAGAGAAATGTGACGTGGTGATTCAAAATTTCAATGGGAAATTTTTGAAAACCCCCCCAGGCATGACAGGTAGGTGACTATCTCAGTTGATGTCACCTGCTTTATCACATGACATTATCCATACAAAACACGGTTTGCTTTGCAATTTAATTAAGAACATAACTCATTTATTTTCATTTTTTCTGAATTGAGGCTTGCGCCTCATCTTTCTTCCATAGTACTTTATTAGATGTTAAAAGAAACAACCTTGGTTTCAGGCTTGTGGGTGCTCTGTGTAATGTCAAACCGCGACATCTGGAAAGATTACCTTCTGTTTTCTTAAGGACATCCTCATTTTATTTGATTTATGAAGACTTTTCCACTTTTCTTTCTGAATGAATCACATGTTTGTTCTATTGCAGTCATGCAATGGGTAGGTCAGTCTATTAGTCTCACAATATTTGTTAGCTTTCAAAGTGCTGCAGTGCATCGTTTTTACAATATTTTCTATGTCTGTCTCGCTCTGTCTCTCTCTCTCTCTCAGTCTTTCTCTGTTTCTCAGCTTCACGTTTAGTCGATCAGAGAAATTCTTTCTGTAACAGTACAAAACAGAGATTGAGCCATGCATGAATTATGTGTGTGAACAAAGGCAGATGTCCCGCTCCTGCAAATAGTCTCTGACTGGACACCCCCCATAAATAAACACACAAAAAAAAAAGTCTTAGAAATGAGTAGGGAAACTTGAGATAAAGACGATGGAGAGATGGCTGTGGAAGCAAAGGAGTATGAGGGACTAGGAGGGGGTCATGTTAAGGTTGTCCGTATCATAAAGGCTTTTTTTCTTTGTGTGTCTTTAATTAATCAAAAATGCTTGATATCTGCTTCACAATTTGATGATTTTATAATATGGGTGAATTTGGCCCAAAGAGCATGAAATCCTCTCAGATCTACTGTGGTTAGATTTTACATGTTGACTGACATAGCTCTGATCATCTGTGTTTGCAGGTGCTTATGGTAACTGTTTTTAATGAGAGATATTGGCAAATCCAGATTTAATAAATATGGTACCTTTATCCATGCAAGTTCTCTACAACAACAACAACAACAGTAATAATAATAATATCTGAACAACTTTATGAAGGTAGTAATTCTTTGTCTACATTTCTTTAGGCTGCTCCTTAAAGGCCAAATGTAGACATTTAATGCGGTTCCCATGACAATAATTCAATTAAATTCAATATAATTATATAGCGCAAAATACAAAACGGCCATCTCCAGACACTTTTCCAGAGAAAACCCCAAATGTACTCCTGCTTTCTGTTCCCATCATGTTGTTGACCCCCATATTCAAAGACATGAGTTGTCGTCTCGTTTGCATGTCGATTTTGTTCTTCTCTGTTCATGTGTGTCGACGGTCAATTGTTCTGAGCTCACATATGTGTGAAATTGAGAGTTTGAAGCCCTCTCTGTATTATAGCACTCTCCCACACTAACACATACACACACACACACTCGGTGCTTAGCCGCTTAGCACATGAAGACAAAATGTGATCCTCCACAGCCAACAAGTTCTGCTGATTTATGTCACTGGTCTTCTTTGTCACTGACAGTCTGTGGCATTTCCATGGCTGGTGCTGTGACATTTAGACAGGGCTTTGTGCCTCATCTTGTTGTTAGGCCCCTTATTTACATTTATGTCTTAAACTGTCGAAGAAGAAAAATGCAAAGATTGAGCCCTGCAAGCTGGTATGATGTCATGTTACTGTATCTGTGCATGTCATTGAATAATGTGTGCTTACGTCTTTGTCTGTTGAATCTATCCATATGGTGTCAAGAACTGTCCATCCAGACTGATGTATTGACCCACAACAGTCATTTTAACTCTCTATACTCAGGTTGGATGCTCACATTGATCATGTGACCACAGCTTCCATTAGTCCTCATTAACTCAGGTCCATTGATCTGGAGCTTTCCCGCTTTTCCGGCTCTGATTTGTTCATAGAGAGAGAATATCTAGGTTAGACAAACATTTAGCGTTCTGCTTTTCACATTTTATTGAGACAGTAATTGAAATGACCTGGTTGTAACAATGCATTCATTGTAAACCATCCCAAACGTATTCAGGACATTGACTGCACAGCTTCCAATGATTGTGAGTTTTTAGAGTAAAATGTATTATAAATGTCATTATGACACTTACAATACACTGGAAACGCTTATCAATTTTAGTAAGTGGAGTCGTCCAGCCTGATGTGTACATAGAAAGAGTCAGTGCACTAGTGGGAAGATGTTACTGTCACATAAAAAGAGCATGCATGCTCCTGTGTTGGCGTGACTCTCTAGTCTTAACATGATATTGAATCTTATTCTGGATGACAGATTGAAACAATCAGCCCATGGAAAAGAAAACTGAAAAGGAATAAATGTTGCCTAAACAGATAAAATCAGTGATGAATGGCATTTCTTTTGATCTCATGCATCAGAGTGCTATTGTCAAATGGATTGCTTGAATTATTGACCCTCTGATCAATCACATTAGTTGCTGGTAATTCATTTTATCTTTTATAATTTTTTTTATGTTAGTTTTCATTTTTTTTTATTCTTGTAGGTCTTTTGTTCCCTCCAACCTTTCTGTTGTATGGATGAACCCTTCGGCTCCTTTAATCTTCAGTTGGCACTCTCTCTTTTTGCTTTTTACTGTAATTGTTTCAATCATCACCTTCGTCTTACCCAACTTTAACAGTAAGACGGAGGACAACCATGAAGAGGACAAATCCCATTAGTAGTTTCTGTAGTAATCTGGAGGCTTTTAACATGCACTGCTCTTTAAATTTCTGTTAAGACCGCCTTCAGTGGAAGAGCAGTTCAATTATTTCATAAATTGAGTTCATGTGACGTTTCTGATATTAAAGGAAAACTTGGAAGATGCTACCATTAAGAATAGAGGGTGTGTGAGTTGGTGGTGGCAATGCGCTATCTGACTTAGTGTGGAATCTGAAAGCATTTTGTTTTTGAGGCACCAAGCTAGTCAAAGTGATCCTGTCATGGTTTGAATGTAACAAAGATTTAGTTCTATCACTGCATCATTCAGGAAGTTACAACAGTTACACTATTAAGTAATTATGTCTTTGCACCAATGCACTTTCCGCCCAGTTGACTCCCAGTCTCCATTTGCACTGCTTCATACTATTGAACTTTTCAATCCTGCTACTGTTCTCTGAGGAGATTCTCAGTGTCATTTTCAAATCATGTATTTTAACTATGACTGAGTGAGAGACGTAGATTAGAAGTCATCCCAGCAAAGTGCAACTATTGTCTGGCCCTCTTTTATTTCTTAGCCTGCATTCCTTGCTATTATTTATCCATTTTGGGGAAAGTGGTTTCTTCCTTTTCACATGTGACATTTGAGCAAATAATCCTCTGGAGTGCTTTCTGTTCTTTCCCAGGGCTCTGAGCTTTTTGATGCATGGTACTTTAAACAGAGAAAGTGAAGATTCAGTCCAGCTCTTGAATTCTTCATTAAGTCACATTTGGGGATTGGATCCTATTTTCTAACTGAACGATTCCCCATGTTGGTCGCTAATGGATTTGATTTCATCTTAAATTAAATCTTACCCTTTTGAAGAAAGGGGGGGGCGGTTACGCATGCTGGATAGTGTCCTCGTATTCACAAAGGGGTTTTTGCTTACATACAGATGGTGCTAAAGGTAAAAAGACGAACATGTTAGATATGGTTTGCTGACTTAACTGGGTGCATCTCATATGACTATTTAGCCCACTTCCATATTTTTCGTTACATTCTCCTTTGTCTCCTGCGTCCCTCTCACCAGAACTGAAATAAATATGTTTGTTTGCTCTGCTGGAGGTTCGACAGTTTCTTTGGTGTCCTGCTGCAGTTTGCAGTACCCCACTGATCCAATGACTGGTAGCAGTGTGTGATCCAGTCCTCACAGTGCAAGCCAGCCACCCTGTTACACATAAACATGTCCTGTCAGTTAAACATGAAATGCCACAGATAGAAAAAATAGCTTTCAGGAAAGCATGGTGCTTCTTGTTTATTTTTACCCATTTCCTTCCACTTGTACACCGACACAGTGCTACCACTTTTTTTTTCCTCGAAGCCTCTTAAAGTCCTCGCGCCGCAGGATGTCAGGGTTTAGTTTTGCCCAAATAATACTAAAATAAAAACAAACACAGAGACAGGGGTGAAACATTGATCCCACAGAGCAGTGACAGTTTGAATGATATAGTAAACTGGTAAAACAATTACTGCAGGCTTGAGCTATTGAGTACAAATTGATAGTCTTCACTGTGTGAACAAATGCATATCTTTGGTCCAGTGTGTTTTTCCCCTCGTACATCAATTGCTCTCCTTTATCATGTAGGTATCTGCAACATCTCAGGTTGTTGGGTATTACTGAATCCGGTTAAACACACATGCATTGACACAGCTGCATAGAGACATGACATATAAATGTAGCTAATGTTTCACAGACTCTTCATCAGAAGAAAAGATTGTGTTTACACAAATACAGAAGAGGTTATCACAGTATCTGAGGTCTGCAAATCTTTTTGTCTGTGTACACATTTTTTTTGTATGGTTCCTCTCCATCATACTTGTCACCTTTTCCTGAGACCCAAGCAATTGTATAAGCAAGGAAGCAGTTTGTTCCAAAACTTAAGCAATGATATTGGAATTTCCTCCACACATAAACACAAGACCCTTCCTAGTAACACTCAGGATGATGTGGAAATTACTGGAATAATGTCTGCTTCAGGCTCCAAAGATTGATTATATGTGTGACTTCTGCAGTGAGCAATAATTTTTTCCTATTTTTGATTTGTATTGAATTTCATGCCATCGACTGCATGCCCTGTTTACTAAAACTTAACATCAATCTGAACTCTCTGGGTATCCAAATATTTCGTTCAGGCCAAATATGTTAATTAAGTTGACTCGCCCAAAAGCGAATCATTTCATGGGGCAGACACAGCTGGGCTGAAATTCATCATAAATTCATCACTTTGTGTTACGCAGCCACAAGAGTGAGAAAGATCGAGGTCAAACTGACAATTAAAAATGTCCTTTTAAAGTATTCTTGTGAAATGCAACTGATTGTAAAAATGTAACAGAGAAAGCAACTTGAATAATGAATGAGGTGTAATTTTGGCAGCTATTACACAGCTAATTATATATATATATATATATATATATATATATATATATATATATATATATATATATATATATATATATATATATATATATATATATATATATATATATATATATATATATATATAACCTGTTCCTGAAAAATGTTGGGTTTGATTACCCTCACTACTCACTATGAATGATCTCCCGTCTTTGATCTGAATCTAAACATGTTCTGATCTCGTTAGACTGCAAATATGTTTTCCTGGTGCATCTTCCATGACTTTCTAATCAAAGTTCCAAACATTTGAGACTAGCAGTTTCCCACCAATCCTGCAGTTGACCTGAACCCTGTTTGGTTAATTCTGGACAAATTGGCAGTTCTTTGAACCCTGCACACCTTACCGATAATTTTTCAGACACTGGAATTAATTATTTCAAATAATTTGAAGATCTTGTCACATCCCTTGCCAGACTCATTGGCAGCTGCAACCTTTTTTCTCTCACAACCTTTTCTGTAATCATGCCAACCTGTTAAAATCTCTGCAACACAACACCCTTCAATGGTTGTCAGAGATTTCAATGCGACAGGCTCCACCTGTCACTGTACTACTTAAAAAGGTTGCTGCTGAATCTAATCTGGAGCCCTGATTCTTTTTCATTTCATTGTGATCATATTGTCATAGGTTTTTCATTTTAAAATATATCAATTTTTAATTTAATGTCACCTCTATAGATGATGTTTAAAAGAGGATCAGGTGAGTGTCCATTATGTTGAAAGATTCTGCAGTAAGCTATTGGTTGTACTTTGCTGTTGTTTACTTCTGTGGCTATACTGACTCTGTGTCGCTTCAGTAAAGCATAAATACCTTCACACACTTTCATTAGCTTCTTTGCATGTTAAAACTCAAGCATAATAGTTGGTGATAACAAAATATGGAGCTCTGTATATGAATTTACATTTTAACCGTTGGTCTTATGATCTTTTTTCAATTAAATTGCAGTTTTGAATGTATGTGTCTGCGTAGGTGTGCTTGAGCATGTAAACACTGGCCCACAGCACTTGGCCAGTGTTTAATGTCTGGAGCCATTTTCACAAGCCTAGTGAAAGAACAACTTGCAGCAGCAATGTTCTGTGGGAATTTGTGGTCATGTAGACTCAAGTTCCTTTCAAGAATAATCAAAAAATCGTCCATCAAGGCTCTATCTTCCCTGCTGCTACACTGCACATATGTAGTGGTTTAAAATTTTGGCACATTTTGTTAAAGCTGATGTTAATATGAGAGATCCCAAGAAAATCAATGGAGGAAAAGCAGAAGTAATGAAGCCTGTCATTCTTTAAAAAGCAGGCTGTGAAAAGAATATAAAAAAAAACATACATCTGCTACTTAGTTTTTTTTTACTTGCTAATTTTAACAATAAAAGACCTCGTTTTCATCCCACACAATCCCAAAAAACACATTTCTTTCTCTCTTTGTGATAAGAGTTGTGAATAAAAATAACCAATTCAATTCAAACCACAGAAGTATCATTTTCATGCAAATACAAAGGACAAAACAATAGCTTCAGATCAGCTGGAGTTTCTGCCGTCTTTGTGTGGTACTTTAGAATAGACACAGACAAGAAAGTGTCCTGACTTTAAACTTGACAAGTTGTCAGCCGTTGACAGTGTGGCTTTCTCTGTCTGTCACACCAGCAAAACATAACGGCAGCAGAACTCAGATGCAACTCTTAAGTTTGTATCGAGAGTGTGTGCCAGTTCTCATGTCACATGTTTTGTTATTTGTTTTTTTTGTTTGTTTTTTTCATCAAGTAGACATTTTAGCTGTTGAAAAACTGGACATGTATCAGTCAAGTAAAGAAAAAATATTTTCTTTTCATGACCCTCATTCACATGACAGACAACTTTTTTCTCGTTATTCTCAAATATGTTATTTTTTCATCTGATCGCTGATAAATTCATTATTATTACTCAGATCTTATTTGAATAATGTATATATGGATTCATTGTCACATCAGCTCATGAAACTCGTATCATATTTGCATCGTAGTCACTATGTAGGATGAGATATGCCAGTTGCAGATGACCTAGGTGAGCATAATTTAAATTGGTGAAGGGCTGTGATTGCATGTGATGCAACTTTGAAGGAAGTTGGCAATTGAATTTGGTGCGATAGTTATTTTAGTGGCCAGCCAAAAAGGAGGATTTTGTTCCAGGTTGTGACTGAATATTAAATAAACAAAAAAAAGGTTCATTACTATTGTTGGCCAAGAGTTTCCCCTTTTTATATTGATGCTAGTTTTTCCTAACCCCCCCCCCCCCAAAAAAAAACATTGCAAAACTAATTTACTTTTAGAAACAAACTTTTGAGACTTCAGATTTTCTAATAAGTTCTCAATATCTTCAATATCATTTGTATCACTCACTTGTAAATATATTAATGAGCCATTCTGTTTCGCCGGCCTGCCTTAGGTGTATCCACTTGACCTCTCAAGGTGTCTGCCGTCTTTATGTTCTTAGCCATGTAAGTGGTGAGGTGGGGCCTTCATAGCACCACATGATTCTGTTTACAATCCTGTTGAATGTTCAATGCTTTTCCTTCTTTGGGCCACTTTATAGTCCATGTACACCCCACAAGAGTTGCAGTTTTAGAGATGTTCTGACCCAGCTGTCAGATTTGCACAAATCACTACACTTGTCCATGTTTCCTGCTTCATACACATCAGCTTTGAGTGCAAAAATGTTCACTGGCTAATTAATATATCAGTTTTGTTCATTGGACCCATTGTTTTAATCCCATGATTTGTTTATTCCCCTCCCAACAAAAGTAACAAATGCTGTTTTATTTTTTTTTATATTTACTTTAAAGCATCATGAAAAATATTGACTGTGTTTAAGTCTCAAATGGAACAAATTATCTCGATGCTCCAACACAAATTACTTTTTACCTAAAGAATGTGAATGCGTGGAGGAACGTGAGTTTAAAACAGAGAGAGCAATTTGAGATTTAAGTGATTGAGAAAGATGAAAAGCAGTGGCAAAGAATTATAACAGAGTCTTGCTTGTCTGGCCTGTTATTTGGATAGAAATCAAGTTAAAGCAGTTTAATGACAAAGTGCCTCTAAATGCACTATAATCACACAGCACTGTGTTTCTTCATCTGCTTACCTTTGGAGTACCCATCCGGGCCCCAGGCAGTCCACAGAGCTCTCATCTCATTCTTTAACTCTGAATGGTTTCCTCCTATGAGGACATCTCTTCTCATTCTTCTCAGTTTACTGAGATGAAGAAACTGTTTTCTTTAAGTAGGCGAGATAATTGCATCGTTTATTTAGGCATTCATCGTGAGTCAGTACCAGCGTGATGATACTGCAATTTGTTCACAGCTTTTTTGTGTGTGTCGTTTAAGAACGTCTTCATTTCTGCGCTACACACAGAGATGAGGATTTGACTTTTTCTGCAGTTGGAAATCACTGCCAGTGAAAGAAAACAAAAGTGCCAGCTAATAGCCTCTTTAAAGGCATATCAATAACCTAAATCATGTCACTGTAGATGTATTTAACTAATATGTGAGAGACAATACATACAAGTTGGGTTCTTAATCAGTTTCATGGTTTGGATGCATCATGATATGAACAGAAGATTTTCAACAGTATTTCTCTTTGAATAGTGCATATTTTATTGCAACATAAGGTATTTTTTTTAATATATATATATATATATATATTTTTTTTTTTTTACTTACCGGTATATATGTTTACTTTATATGTTCTGCATATCATTAATATTGTTAAAATGATTTGATTTCAAATTGAGAAGGGAAACAGAAATGCTCAATACAAAACTCTGGCACTTACACAACTCTGAATGTATAATTTGATTTGATCTATGATATTTAAATGTAGCTATAAATCCATAGAAGCAGACATAATAAATAGTTGCATTTGTGTTGACTGTCTAACTCCAGTTTGTGAATCGTGTGTTTGGGACAGGATTACTGTGCTGTTACTCTTCCTCCATGTTTGGGTTTTATTGTTGTTTCACATCAGCATTGAAGGTACTAACACAGTTGAAGTAGTGTAAAATAGACAGTCAGTGGCAAAATCCTTCCCTTCTCCTTTTCGGTTGTGCTTCTTCTCCAGCAGACACATAACTTAACTATCTCATAATGTGCTGCAAGAAGTCCTGTATCCTGACTCATCTCTGGTTCAAACAGTTAAGTCAGAGCCTCTCCACTAGTGCTCAAAGAGGTGAGACCATGACTACATGGCTGATCCAATCATCAGTGTCGGAAAATACTTACATACACCCACCTATACATACATCCATCTTCTATCCTACTTTGTGAACCTCGAGGGACTGGAGCAAATTATAGATTCATGTCCTGCGCTGGTGTTAATCACTGTACACTTGATTCGTAAGAATGTGTTACAAGTAGTTTTCCTCCCTGGAAAATTCTGTTCAATTTCATTTAGATTGCGGCAATAACAACATCATCATCTAAAGGCCCTTTAGCAGAAATAAAGCAACTATTCCACATGAGCAAGTATAAGTGATGGTGACAGTGAGAAACTCCCATTTAACAAAAACAAACCTGTGCAGAGCCAGGCTCGGAGTTGGACACCGTCTGCTTTTCCGGTTGGGGTTAGAAAAAGAAAGGACAGAGGCAGAGAGCAACAACCAAGCAAGTTGTCTTCAGAAAACAATGTAATTCACCTGCTGCAGACTTGACGGTGGCAGGAGGCACAAATCACAAACTTCCAGATATACAGATACTTTAAGATTTGATGGAACCTGGTGGGTAACAGCTTTTTAAGTTAGGAGCAACAAAGAATATAAAGTTTCTTCTCGATTTCACAGGAACCCATTGAAGAGAAACCAATATTTGAGAGACGCTGCAGCGTTTTGCACATAAAGAATTGTGGGAGGCCATGTACCTTAAAGACTGTGGCAGAAATACTGTTAACCCACTACAAATGTGCACTGAAGTTCTCCCCCAGCAGAAGCATTCCCTCCTTTGATTGTTTTTTTTTTTTCTTCCACAAATCACACCCTGTGCACTCGTTAGTGTTTGTTGAGTCATGCTGAAGCTTGTCTCAAGGACAGAATATAGGTATATGTGTTGTTCATTCTGGATTGTAAATTTCTAAGATTTGCCCATTAAATCTAAAAAGTAACTCTTGGGATAATCTGGCCCAATCGGACTACCTCTTTCCTCTCGAGGAGCCTGTGGAGAATGTACTACAGCCTATTAGACTGAATTTAGAGTTTGGTGAACTTTTGTTACCTGCAGTTAGTTCTGTTTGTAATCAAGCAGTTCTTCTTACTCTGGTCCAGAAAAGAACCATGTTGTCTTTGAAGCAATCACAATTACAATGTATTGCCCAGGGGTCAAACTGTGTGGAGTTATTCAGTGTATTAGGTACGCCTGTTTGGTTTGTCTTTTGAACCACTCTTGCCATGCTCTGATGATTGGCCAGCGGCTTTGTTTCTACGTTCACACAGCAGTTGTAGGAGTTGTAGAGATGGTGCGATAACTGCTGTTGTTTAGATGGCTGGATTAAGGGTGGAAGAGATAAGTGTAAGATCTGAAGTGCTGTTTTCAAGTTCACCTGATTTATGTTATGTTTTTGTTTGAGCCCCTGCATAATACTTCATCTTTAAATCTAATCTTGGAGATTCTTCACCTAATATCTGAAAATTCCACATTCCCTGACTATTTAAAGGATTAATCCATCTTTGTGTTTGTCCTTGTCTCCCTCTCTATATGACTCACTCTGCAGCTCCTGCAGAGCCTTTACTGTGCAAGTTTGCTGATGGAGGCCAGAAGAAAAGGCAGACGCAGGTCAAATATCCCCAGAATGGCCGGCCGTGGACACGGGAAGGAGAGGTGAGGCTTAAAGGCTTATTTAATCATCAGAAATGCAAACCATGAGCATTCAAATGACTATGTTTTCCCATCCAGCCACTGCTGCTTTTACTTTTCTTTAAACACTGAGAAAAAATAAATTGTCAACTGTATTGTCCAATCACTCACTGACAACATAATCCTTTTTATTCTCAATGAAGGAACATTTCTGAGGAAACAAAATGAGTACATTGAATGTACAAAGAGGACATTCAAGGGCACGCAGGAAACATGACTCATAATCTTCATCATATTAAAAATGTAGCTGATGCTCCCTTTAACACTGGCTTCTTTTCCACATTTTACAACAGAGTTGAAAGTCAGAAAAACCTGACAGTGCCTCCTGCGGGGTCATTATCAGCTTTCATATCCAGTAACAAACTGTCAGCTGAGATGTGCTGACAATATGAAAGCAAGCATACATAAAGGTTGTTAAATATGAAATATAAGGTTTCTACAATACCCCATTGCCGAGTTGTGTTTGCTTTTTGTTGAAACTTCCACCCCCAGTCTGTCATCTTCAGACAAAATGAAACCTTGTGCAGAGGAATGAAAGCAGACTGACTGCTGCACAATGCACAGAGTTCAGAAGTTTTTAGTGGCGATACCAAAGCTTCAATTTACAGGAAAGTGAATAATAATGTTGCCACCCACACACGGCGAGATCAGATTTTAACAGTTTCTCAGCTTTCGCCTCACACGGAGGTTGGGAAAGAGCAGGGTGTTGAAGTGGAATGAAATGGAACCAGACTAGAACTGTGCACTGCAACAAGAGGCACCGCAACACAAACAGGATGTCGTTGCGTACAAGTTTGACCTCTGCGTTTAGCTGGCACAGATTGCAGTTTTAACTGTTACGAGAGCAAGCAGCCGCACATCACATCAGCGCTTCCTTCCTTCTCATTGAATGCCCTGGTCTTCGGGATTTTTTTTATTTGGTTTTCATTGCCTTGTTGTCGTCGTTTGTGAGTTGTCAGTTGAGCTCGGAATAAATGACCGGTGCTTTCAGTGAGACTCCTCACACATTTGTCAGTAGCCCAAGTTCTGACAAGCCTCGCTTGGCCCTGAAGCGCCTCTTCAGAGGTTTATGCACTTGTCGGAGCCAGGCCTCAGAGTCTGTGCTGACTAATAGAGACATCTGGCCGTGGAGATGCTTTGAGGTGCTTCACTGCACCCTCACACTCAGTCAAGCAGTCCTAATCTCCCAGAACCCCTCACTCCTAAATGAGTCTGGCCTTGGGACAATGACATGAGCACATGTTACACTCACAATCACTCATATGTCTACCAGTTTCTCAGAGAGTCACACAAGCGGCAACTTGAGTAATGTTGTCAAGGTTTTTTTGTTGGGGTTTTTTTCTGTTTATGAAGGAAAGCTAGAAGGCAAGGTGCAAAAGTGGCCGGCTCGCTGGCTCAATGTCTGGTGCTGCAGGAAACTATTTTAGAGATCAGCTTTTTATTCAAGGTGAAAAGTGGAATTCTTGTATAATCCTTGAATTCTGTTTTGGAGCTGGTATAAAATTCAACCAACATTTGAGGTGATTGAATTAGGCTCTTTGATGTTACCAATACTTATCTATAATTCCTTCACTTCTGCAGTATTTCGGGGGAAACCAAAGATTGTGGTTGAGTTCAACATCAGGGCATACTTTCAACCCATGTGCCAGTTTGGAGCGGAGCCTTGTGTAGAATATAGAACAAGTACAAATGACTTGCACTGGGCTGTAGAAATCATAGGAAGGGCCTGATCAGCAGTAGAGGGGGGAAACAGAGACGGAGAAAAGATTTTGAGCACTGAAACAACCTTGTTTCTTCCAAAAGTTTGTTTTCAATGTCCAAGTGGCAGTCAAGTGGATGAAGATCTCACTCAAAGCTCTAAAAAGTAAAGTACAGTCTAATTCATTTGCACTTGATAGAGAAAGTGAGACAGCGAAGAGACATGCAGTGGGAAAAGTGTCACTCAATGATTAAGGCCCAACTTAAAAGTGACAACATAATATGGTGGAGGAGGGAGAGTGAGGATGCTAAAATACACTTTCAGTTTCTTTTGACACTGATATAATGCGGCTGCAATGTAAAGCCTGATCCTATTAACTTATACTGAGTAGGATAGTTGAAGCTGAGCTCTGTGGCTGCTGCAGACTGATAATAAAATTACACTGTAGTGTCCCCTTGTTGTTTCTTGTGTGATGAAGCAGTAAAAACTATAAGCTGAAAAATTGTTGCTGTGCGGTCTCTCTGTTTCCTTAAAGAAAGTACAGATGTTTGCTTTAACAACAATCACCAAGTGTGTGTACGAGTCGCTTTATAGGAAAAATACACTGGCAAAACGCTACAGTTCTGTGTGGCTCACCGTGAGACCAAAACACATACTTTTTTAGACTATGGTTGCGATGGGGGTCTTGGTTAGAGTTAGTGACTCAACAAACAAACTGCTGGGAATGTGTGCACTTCACACTCTTTTATTTTTCTCCACCCTGTCCATCAATCGATCTTTTATACTGATACTGAGGTTAAAGGCATGTTGCCGCTCTTCCCGCTGGAAGGTGCAGAAGAGGGACACCCATTCCACTGCAAATACAGAGGCAGATGATGTGCCACTTCTTTATATTCTTTTTTTGTTTTTATGTATTGCATTTGATTCCCCCCCCCCCCCCCCACCCCTCATATGTAAGACTCCCTATCCAGTTATCTATATTCAAATTTTCACGGTTTAGTTTGAGGGGAGGCACTGATGGTATTCAAGGTCAACAAATTAACTAAGATCACCCTTACCTGGAGATCTTATTACGTATCGCCACTTAAGTAAGCTGTGCAATTGTCACATTTTTATCTTGCATGTCAGATATTCTATCAGGGAAAACTACATTTGAAAATATGTTATACAATAGGGGGCAGAAGAGAAATATGTAGATCATCATCTTTGTTGTCAGTCAACTAAAATATTGTGAAAAATTTAACTCGTATCTTACTTCATTGTTATATTCCCATTTTCGACGAACACTCACTGCAATACTTGTCTCTCACTTTTTCTGTGGTCATTTTTTTGTTATTATTAAGTGCTTTGAAGAAGACAAGTAGAGTTAACAGTGGCCCTTAAGCTCATACACAGTTACACTGAGTAATTGTATTGAGCAGAAGTGCTTTTAACTGGCTCATTTTTGATTTGGGGACAATTGAGGACGTTACTTCTGTTCTACATTTAGCTCTATGTTATTCGCTTTTGAATAGTTTTGTATTTTTAGTGCATTTTTTTCTCTACTGTTTCTCCTGTCTCAATGTTTTTAGACTAAAGAAAAATGTATTCCATTACTAATCAATATAGATTGTATTGGCGTTCCCCTCCACAGAATACCATTTGGTACAAAAAATGTACCAGTATTCTAAAATCAAATCTGTAAATAACCTCTGTGTGTGTGTGTGTGTGTGTGTGTGTGTGTGTGTGTGTGTGCGTGCGTGCGTGCGTGCGTGCGTGCGTGCGTGCGTGCGTGCGTGCGTGCGTGCGTGCGTGCGTGCGTGCGTGTTTTTCTCCTTTATTCTCTTCTCTCAGAGTGGAATGGCATTGACGTATGATCCCTCAGCAATGCAGAATGGGTAGGTGGAAAAAAATTCACATTTGCAAAAATGTCAATTGTCAATTTAAAACATCTGAAATCTGCAGAATAGTTTTTGTAACATGGAATCCTATCTCAGTATCAGTACCGAGGCCCTCAGAACAGCGACAGTAACACTAGAAAACATGCAAAGATGAACACATCAGCACTTAGCTGCACAAGAGCACTTGCATGCAAATGAGACAGCCACATACACATACCTACACACAACACTCAGGCCACTAACACTCACACACTCATGTATGCCCTATCTTGCTCGAGTGCTCATGCTCACATCCGACTGACGCAGACGAAACATTTATTTATGCACCTATGCATACAAGCTGTCAGACATGCAGGTGTTGATTGGAGACGGGGAAGATGAGCGGTGTTGCAGTGCTGCTGTAAGACTTTCGTCAGCCAGGGCTATCTGCAATGCTCCCAAGCTGAATGCAGAGAGTGTCTGCCTGTTTTAGGGGGAAATTGGAGATGGGTCCTGTCTGCGAGGAATGCTGCTGGTGATGCGATCCCAGGAGATGCTTCCCTCCAGCTCTGTGCCCCCTTCTCCACCTCTTTTGTTTTCATTCCAACCTCTTTGTGTTCTTCCTTTCCCAATAGTCACAAGACAATTTTGAGTCACTTTGTGTGCTTTTCCTTATCTTCAAACCAGTCTTCTCTTTCTTGTCTGACAAAGGTTTTTTTTTCTTTTTTTCCCAACTATATTTGTCTTTTTTTTTACCCTCTGGCTCACATCCTTGTTTTGTGTCATTTCTTTCTTGTTCTTGTTCTTACTCTCTGTTTCCAAGCAGCTGCTTTACTTGCGGTCATCTCTGTTGCCTCTTTCTGTTTGTGCGTGCTTGTGCATGCAAAAACTCACACGCAAGCATCTGTGTGTGAGCCCTCTCCGACCTCTCTTAGGAGGTCATTGGAGCTCCTTCCGGCGAAGCACTAAATGACTGTGAAATGCTAATGCAGCTAATTAGAGAGGCGAAAAGCAGCGAGAGAAGGGGTTTGAATTAAAATGGAGGGCTGAGCAGGGTCAAGAGGAGGGCAAAGGCAAAAGTGAAGTCAGCCCAAGGAGAGGGGAAGGTTATGAATCAATTACAGGTGTGCTAGCCCGACTGTGCTCGAGGACAGCTGCTTTTTGGAGACTGATGCCAGTCTCATCGAATGTGAAACATATGTTCAGACCAGACTGCCTTGGCTTGTGATCTGTCCTCTCTTTTATCGGGGTGACCATTTCACTATTTCTTTCTTATTCTCCTAAAGCTCCCTCTGCTTAGCATGAGTATTTTCTGGTTTTTGTTTTCTTCATCCTTCCCTTTTTCTCCCAGACTCTGTTTTACCTCTTTCTATGTGTCTCTTCTCATTCTACAGCCTCTTCTGCCCACACACACACGTGTCATATGTCGTTTAGCATGCTTCCCCACATCTCCCTGCTGAAAAGTCAATAAGGTCAATACTAAATCATTCACCATTCTTTCTGAACAAGCTTCTGATAGAACATTTAGATCGCAGCAGAGATTCACAGAGGTTTTTAAATTCAATTCTGTATAATGTTCTGCTTAGAATTATATGTTTAGTGCATTGTTTAAACAGCCTTGCTGGAGTCCCCATTGACAGCATGCTGCTCAGGGCTAATAGCCTTCATCAATAACCTTGGATCTGTCCTCTGCCTACTACTTCCTCTCTCAATACACATCACTCTAATGAAAAATACAATAAACACAATCAGAGAACCATATTGAATATCCAGGCTGCCTTCCCTCATTTGTATTCATCAATGACAATAATACAGTATCTCTAATGCAAGTCATACATTAACTGTACTGTTAAAAACAAAATGGATCCATACTGCCGCTTTTTTTTCCTCATTATTGTTTTGACAAACATGTCCTAGTTTTTACTCCAACTTAGATCAATCTAGTTTTGTTCCAGTCCTGTAGCCTAAAGTAACATCTGAGGTTGAAGTATAGCCAAACCTGCACTTCAGTAGATTTAAAGAAAAAAATCCATGAAAAAGACCCAAAATTAAGCCATTGTTAAAATGTGCAAGGACAAATTAAAGAATATCTATGTTCCTACAAGGAGTTAAGTAATTTGGAGTTGTGTCAACACTCTTTAATAAAGAAACCAAAACAAGCTGCACGCCAATCAGAGCTTACACTGCTTCTAACTGCTCACACAATCAACCACATGTTTCTGAAAGTACAGAGTTACTACTGCAGTTCTGGTTTCCATATGCAACTACTACTTACAAAGCCCTCAGCACACCAAGTAGAGCATAAAAATCCAACAGGGGAGGTTGGATGTCTGTGTGAAGTACAATCATGCTCTGTAGCTTATCGCAGGCGGTTTGAAGCCAGCTGCATGCTTAAAGGCCCAACTGCAACAGTTTAAAAATATCTAAAGGGTGGCATCTCACGGCCCAAGTTCAAAACCTCTCGTGCCATCGCTGACCGTACAAATAAAAAGTGCAATAACGGAACATCTGGACACCCCAGGAACTATTTCACCCTTTAAATGAAGTGTGTGCTTGTGTCTCAGATGAGAAGCACCCTCCTGTAAATTATAGTTTATATAATTCTCATCTCACAGGATAAAATACTGCTTGAAAAGTCAGTTTGTTGTCAGATGCAGTTTGAAGAGACAACAATGTATGAAAGTGCAGTCCTCCCCCAATTTGGAGACACTTGATTTGTGACAAGTGCCTCTTTATGCAATCATGGGAGTGTTAAACACTGATACAGGGAGGGCTTCTCTCCCCGTGCCTCTGCCCCTCTCTTTTCCCTCTCCTCCTTTGCTCCATTATTCAGTCAACAGACACTTTGGGATCGATCGGGCACAGCAACACGGCCTGGCGGATGAAACATGTCCTCTCTAGGTACACAATGATAAATAAAGCACTGCGAGCCGCAGCGTTCTACCGCTGCAGGGTTGAGGGGGTGAAATGGAAAAAAGAAAAGATGGAGCAAAATCAGAAGGGCAAACAAAGGGATAGGTGGAGAAGTAAACAGAGTATGAAATGCAGATGCTACAGCTGCAGCCTACTCCAGGAAGTGGGATATACTGTGCGTAGGAGGAAACATAAAGGGCAATATTGAAATTTTTCACCCACTCGCACATTAAGGTGCTAATTCATTACTATGCATAGCAGTGGAGCAGGCTGCTTTGTAACATGATGTGTACTCTGGTGCAGTGTCAAGTCTCATTCTAAGATGTCTTTGATGGTTTGGCACAGAGTGAACTTGCAATATTTATTGTTTCCATGACGGCCTTGATGATGTCTGATCCATTTTGTCAGTGTTATCTTGATGTGCACTGGATTAAAACCCAGAGACAAGAGGCTCATTTTCACCTTTGCATGTGATTTGAAAAGCGTGCCATCTATGTGCACAGCAGCTTTTTGACTGGAGTTATATGTCTATCAAAAGCATGTCTTCTTTCACTTTCAAGAAGATCTTGGCGCAGTTTTACCCTGCTGCTGTACTTTTGCTGATTAAATGCGAACAGCTTCTTATACTCTATGCCTCCGTAGGTTCTACTCCTCGCCTTACAGCATCTCCACCAACCGGATAATGGCTCAGACCCTTCACACACCCTTCATTGCTGCTTCTCCTGTCTCCACATATCAGGTGCGTGAAACCTCTCACAACTTTGATGGGTCAGTCTGAGCTTTGAGAGTCGATTAAGCCCCTGAAACGGAAGGAGGTCCCTGAAGGACTATACAGCACCATGGTTGTATCTGTCCAACTGCTGTACTAATGCAAATTCTATTCCCTTTTGACACAGTCAATCATTCAATTGTTTTATTGTCATTATCATATAGATACAACAAACATTCGATGGAGCAAATCCCCACGTAGCATGCGGTAAACAAAAACACAAATACAATAATGGTGCAGAATCCCATTAATTACCCATTAAATAATATAGTCTAGTGCAGGTACAAAATGTAGACAGTCTTACTCTGAGGAGCAAGAGGCATAACAGATTTTCTCCATAGTATCCATGCATGTAGAAATATAAAACAAGGTATTGTAGTTAAACACAAAGACAACATTTCTCACCTTCGTTCATCAACTTAACATTATTCAAGAACTAGAAGCATGGTTCATACAATTTTTAAAAGTAAATTGAAACTGGTTGCACATACTTTTAAATTTGTATTTGGTTAATGTTAATCAGCTCCAAAATTTAAACTGAGCATGAAAAGTAAAAAAAAAACAGTGTAACAGTGCTTCTTGACAATAAGTCTTATACCATTAGAAAGCCTGTTTAGTTTTCTTATGAATGGTATGAGTATCATACATTTGATTTCTCAAATCTTCTTTGCCATTTCCTAACAGCTTTTCTTCACTGTTGACTCTTATTCGATGGATTGGATGATTGAAATCTGAAGAATTTAAATATTTGTCAGTCTAACAATTTGCGACATGTGAAAAACACACACGCTCCCTGGCTTTTCCATATGACGATCACCAGCCTGTTGTGGGATGACATCTCGTACTTTATCCAGTGTTTCTTGCAAATTGGTCAATGTGGTTTTGTTGGTTATTCTTACATGAACAGCACTTAAAATGTCCAATGGAGTTGAGGTCACTCCGTTCCATCTCCTCCACTTGGTCCCTCATTGTTGAAGATGTGGGATATGTGCTGGTTGCAGAATTTCATCTCGATACCGCTGCATTTAGAGGCATCAATCTTAGACCTGATTTTCAGCACCCAGGGATTTCAGAAGCTGAGTAGCAACAACAAAGAAAAGATTTTTTGGCAAAGGGTGTAACCCACATATTCAGCTCTGCTCCCACAAATGTCCCAAATATGACATTGTTTAATATGCAAACAGGAAATAGTGAAGCTTTCCAATGGTATAAGATTCATTGCCGAGAACCATTGTTACAAAGGAAGTTTTCATATTATTTCTGCATGATCAGGGCTTCAAAAATTACCATGTTACTGTGATATGGATTAATACTGCTCTTTTAGCAGAAGCTCTCCTCATTTCTGCTGCTTCCCCTGCATCTTGTTAGTGTGTGCTGGAACAGTTTGTCAGCTAAATACAGAAAGCTCATATCAGCTAAAAGCAACCACCCACCTGGCATTACACCAATTAAGACAGCATGCGAGTGATAAAGAAATGCAGCTCGCTGTAATTAGTACCTGTTATCTAATTAAATGTATTATTCCACATTATAAACATTCACTTCTCTGAGTAATCTTGTTTGTCCTGAAATTGTTGTTTGAGCACATGTTGTTGAATTATTTTTTTTTAATGAATAGCTTCACGACTCAAAAGATGGATTGAGGTTTTTATTGCAGTGACTAGTAAAAGTTCATTGAATGCACATTCCTCTGGCTCAGCTGGCTTTCTGATCAGCCATCACATTGAGCAAGGCGGCTATCATTTCTATTATTCAGTGCATGTATTAACAAGGATAAAGTGCAACCTCACATCAACCAATTAACATTTTGTTTGATGCTGTAAAAAGATGTAAAAAATACAAGAAGTCCACTGCAGTGCCACACTTGTGAAGCGATAGATTATTAATAATACATTATAAAAGATTATTTGAATAAGTTAAAATAAAATTCACAATTTAATTTTGTTATGTGCCTTTCTTTAGACATATATCTCTGAAGCTATATCCGTGAAGGTAATAAAAAAGTGGATACAACTTACTGTTATATATCATCAGGAAGAGAAATGAAATGTCAGTTTCCAAATGCACGCATTAGAAGAATTGAGGTCGTCCAAAGTCGAATTCATGAAAGAATAACAGTTGCAGATGTGTATAGCAATCTGCAGTTTGTGCTGGTAAATATTGCAGGTGCATGCACAAATAGAGTACAGGCCTCCGTAACCACAAAACAATCATGTGTATCTGGGGATTTGCATGAGCAGATTTCTCTGTGTTTCATGTAAATCTTGAATAAGCCTCATAACTGGGATATCCATGTCCATGTAAACACACTCATTGTTAGTTTTGGCTTTTTTTTTTTTTTATGGGATCTGCTGAAGGAAGGAAATTACAGAATAGCAGCCGCCTCATCTTGATTGAAGTTAACAACTCTGTAATCGCAGTTAGGACCAGGGCTTTTGAAGTATTTCATGTGTTTGCGTGTGTGCAGGAGTCTGTATGTTTGAATGGGCCCCAATCACAGCAGGGCTTGTCCCTCCTCTCAAAATGTTTTCTCATGTTCAAGTAAAACAATCACAATTTTTTTTTTTTTCTTTTTCTTGCATTTGGGCCTTTGTAATCCCCTAATTTACAGGTCCAGCAAACAGAGGTTGAATCAAGACTTAACACCAGAAATTGAGTTCTCAGCTCTTTCCATTCAAGACAATTCTGAGTCCAGCAATGATAAAACATAGGCTTATGTTGCAGCACTCCTCCCATCGATCTTTTATTCTTAGGCACAAATGCTCCTTTTATCTCTCTGTTCCCATGTGTCGCATCCTCTCTCTTCCACACGCACAAATCATACCAAGTCATGTCAGAGCTGCTTGGTGAGCGAAGCCGTGGTTCTCCGAGAGGTTGACTCACTACTTGATCCTCAGTTTGTCAAACACATAGATTTTAAAACAAACCCCCAGTCCTCCCCCACCCACAGGTTTTCACTTGTGAGGGATAGTGCTGTAAATGAGAAAGACAAATGCAAAGACACATCTTCAGCAGTGCAGAATTCACAGTCACACCCTGCCTTCAGAGGGAGAACACAAGCAGAAATGAACTTGCCTCGCAGTACTCTGTCTTTGTGGAGACAGACAAGCGAGCACTTAATTATGATACAGTTTTCATGCATACCATTTCTTGCATGCAACAAAGGAGTCTCCGGGGACTTGTATCGCCTCATGTTAAGGTTGGGCAGTCCATAGCAGGATAAGATGAAAGTAATGATTTGTGGCCAAGACAGACTTTGATGATGAAACCTGCAGTGTAAAGCAGTAATTGTTAGACTGTTTTGCTCTCTGTGGTCTTCATATCCTCTAATAATTACAGCATAACATACTGTATATTGGACCCTCGGTTACTGCTGTAATATACTTTAAGACACGCTGCCGCAGGGACTGAGGCTCTGAAATGGGCTTGTAAAGACTTGAGCTAATGATTCATTTTCTTTCTTCTCTTCATTTTCACTCCCTTCCTGTCATTCCAACTTCCAATTGTCTTTCTTTATGTTCCCTCATCCTCAATTCTTCAACCACTTATAACCATCCTCTTTTTGATCTTCCCTTTCCTCTCATTTCATCCTGACCTCCCTTCTGCATCCTCCTACTCTTGCCCATCCCAACGTTTTTAAATGACTTTTTTTCATGTCCATCCTTTTGTACTACTCTCTTGTCTTTCTGTCTTCTATTTTGTTTATTATGTCTGTTCTTATTGTCACACCTTTGCCTTGGCTTTCTCTTCTCTGCTGTAGGTACAGAGTACATCTTGGATGCCACATCAACAGTATGTTATGCAACCTACAGTAAGTTTTTTTGAACTGTCACTTTTCCTTTGTTTTACGTATGATTTGTTAGTCTCTCTCGTTGGAATCAAATCCATCTTTCCCCACCTCCTGTGCATCTTTCTTGTCTGCCATCTTTAATTTTTCTCGTGTGCTCCTTTGTCAGTTATTTAAAAATATATAATTTAGCAATACAATACAATACATTATTGAGGGGAATTTCTATAGTGGGACTTGTGCAACAAAAGCTAACAAAGCCTGAGAAAACAGATTTTGTTTTGCATTTTACTGCTTTCGTAAGAGCATTTTTACTATCTTTAGAGGTCTATAAAGAAAGTGAAATTCATAGCAGCAGGAGGTGAAATGTCTGGATGAATTACAGAGATTCCACAGAGCCATGTAGTCAAATAACCTCTTTAAGTTTCTAACAAGTGTAGCATAGAATGTCCAAACCAGAGGGAAAAAGAGTGAGAGGATACATCTTACCCAAACTCTGCTGAATCAGCCCGTGAATAGCCTCCCTGAAGCAGCGAGAAGAGCTCAGCTGCTCCACCTCTAGAATCTATAATAAAATGATGCTCCCTGCTGGTTTGAAATAAAACTGCAGGTGCCTCTGCAAAAGAAGCATTAACTAATCTCTACGACTATAATTACTGATTATCAATTACCTGAATATCTGTAACTATTAATCACATTCATAGGATAATAGATGCATTAAGAGTATCAGAAATGTTGTATATTTAACTTCAGCAATTCAGAGTGCCAGTCTTGAGTGTCTTGTGTGTCTCACAGTGATTTTTCTGGGCTCTTTTGGCACAAACACACTCTTTCACACATGCAGCTTTGAGTGAAACACACTTAAAACACACCCACACACATTGTACATTCCCTTGTACATTTTCACATGTTGACTATAAGTATAGGTGTGCAACAGTCAGCGTATTGACGCTCGCCCACAAATTCGGTCTTCTGTTTCCGTACTGTCAAAAAGCCCAACATATCCCCACTGCAGACTTCAAGGTTTCCTCCCTTTTATCCAGGGGCTGTATACAGCTACAGTAACAAGCGTTTGAGCCTTCATGGGATTTGCCCTGAGCACAATGCAAAGCCTCAGCTGACGTCTGTCTAACATCCAGCATGCAGCATGTAATCATTTTACATTCATGCAGTCATGGGACATGACTGTATGTATGTAACCGTATTTAATTAGGGACAGAAGTGAGGTACAGTGTTGATTAATATGGTCTCATAGGTTTAGTTGTTCTCACAATGTGGTTTACTCTTGCACAGCAAACAAGATTCATGTTGAAAGTGCTTCACCTGACACACAAAAAACTTACTGAACAGTTATTCCTCATGGTTTAGCATCCTGGTACCTCTTTTTTTTTGATAATGCCTTTTTCATGACACTTCAGTTGCACATGTTTTTCTCGGAGCAGTGAGTGATCATGATCAGTGTCTTTGTGCAAAGCTGACCAAATTATGTGGAATAGAAAGAGCTGGAAAACTGTAATGTGGAGTCAAAGCACAATGTGCTCATGCTGCTAATCTTGCAGAGTATTAGTAAAAACAAATGATAAAATAGTAAAGTGAAAATGCATTTTATCTTTACTATCAAACATGTTTTTTGCTAATACAAATTATTCAAGCTAAGTGTGAACCAAGATGAGTGCATTAGGAAGGCATTAGGAAGGCTAGAAAAAGTCTTGGTGTCAGATTATCTTGGTCTTGGTGTCACTTTCTCCTTTCACGGTTTTTGCAATTTAGAGGGTGTGATTTATGCTACTACATGCTTTTGCCCTATGAATATACCATCCCAAAAGGAAGTTGGGTTTACATAAAAACAGACAATATTTCAGACTGATTTTATCATCCCATCTTCTATCATAAAGGTATCTGCAGGTTTCTGCCAACACTGACATTTTGAACCTGTGAAATTCAGTTATGCTCCATTGAAATTGTCAGCTGTGAACATGGTTGGAAATAGATTCAGCACAGATATGGTGCATCAGACAAGCACAAAATAACTCCGCCTGATAAAAATCCAGTCTTACACAGTAGTTAAACATGTTTGAATTTTGTTTCTTCCTCAGTCTTGTTTTCACTTCACTTCCTTTCCATGTCCCTCTTTTGTGTCTATCCGGCAAATACTAAACACATTCTGCTGTCATATCTGATTTAAAAAATGGCTGAGAGAGGGGATAATACCCTTCTATAAATGTGTTTTCAAACAAATGTCCCATCTAATTATTTGGCAAGCCACTTGATATGACTTGCTAAGACTTGGGAGAAGACAGGGAGATAGATGAGAAGGGGAGCATGTGGGTCTGTGGAGGGAGGGGGTGGGGGGTAAATAAATAAAAAGGGAACTCTGTGAATTAGACAGAGGGAGGACAGGGGAGAGAAGAAGCAGGCGCCAGAAAAAGGAGAGGAAAGAAGGGATTACAAAGAATATATCGAGAACAAAGAAAAGAAAACAACTGCTGCAAAAGCATGTCTGGGCTGTGTGCGCCTGTTCCCCAGCCTTGTCTATGCACAGTCAAAATCCCTGTTAGACAACAAAGGCGAAGGGTGTTCATTGTATTTCCTGGATACAGAGGAGCTTGGCAAATTAAAGCTGCATCAGGGAGGGAGACGGAGAGACACAGCAGCTTAATTCTGTTCCTATGGCAGCAGAGGCTTCCTCGCTGCTGTACCACAGTTAATGACTGGTAACTTTGATTAATGGTGTGCTGCACTCATTGACACATTTAGGTTGATGCACACATGCACGTAGCTGCTAATCACTCGGTCAACAGTCCATCATACTATTTGAGTCATTTACATCTTGTAACTTCAAAGCTGGAAGGCTTTCATAACTAACACGATGTACATAGAGAGGGGGAAAAGAAAACGTATCACTTTCATTAAAAGGGGAAAATGAAAGAAAATAAGCTTGTGCTTTGTTATGGTTTCATGGCCAAGGAATAAACGTGTACATATATGGACTCTGACAGCTGTATTTACACAAAGACAAAAGGTTAGAACATGCGTTCAGTGGTTAATTGGTACATGTTAAACACGCGAATACACTCAGCGCTGTGCCTTAAGGACTGTGTGTTTCCAAGCCTTGGTGAAATGCCCAGATTACTTGAACTCCCTGTCTTTACATCTTAATTAGTGAGAGGATGTCTTTGTGCATAATTACTCACAAATCCCCCTACAGGAAATGAATGCATTACCCTAACCATGCGTGGCAAGAAAGACACGGCGAAGGCAGCTTGTTGAGGGGCGCTGTAATAAGACATCCGAAGAATTGGGATTTCAGATCTTCCTGAGTTAAATTGACATCTTAAGCCTATTTCAAGAGACAAAGGATGTAAATAATGTGTGGGAAGAAAGAACAGCTCAGACGTATGAGTCTGCAAATGTTGCAATTTTTTTTCATTAAAAAAGCTGAGATCCTGCCTGTGCAAAACTGTCAACCATGCATGCCTTTGGGTGCATGTTTAGAGGCTGCTACCACGAAATATAGTGGTGTTTTTGCTTTGTGGAGTCCTGATAAATCCTGTGTGCTTTTGTGTTTGACTGAGGAAAAAAACCGAGAGAGAGAGAGAGAGAGAGAGAGAGAGAGAGAGAGAGAGAGAGAGAGAGAGAGAGAGAGAGAGAGAGAGAGAGAGAGAGAGAGAGAGAGAGAGAGAGAGAGAGAGAGAGAGAGAGAGAGAGAGAGAGAGAGAGAGAGAGAGAGAGAGAGAGAGAGAGAGAGAGAGAGAGTATGGAGAATCAATTTGAGGAATAATGCGAACATCTGCACTTCAGAGCGCTCCACCTGAGAGAGACCAAATAATTCTTTGCATGCTCGCACACATGGAGTCCCTGTCGGAAAAACAGCAGTTTGTGGTTTTCTCAATAAGCGGGTGTCATTACCACTAATACTGTGCATTTGATGCGACAGAGTGCCTGCAGCATTCAGCGAGTCAGCTTCACTTCTTACTGGAAAACTGACAGGGAGGAGGAGAAGAGAGGGAAGTCAGTGAGAGAAAAAGCAAGTTCAAAGTTGAAGCGCTTCTTTTTTTTTTCTTTCTCTCAAGAGTTCTCAAGGGAACTATAACAGTCTTGTTTGCACTTGTGTATCACTTACCTTAAGAAAATGTTTCATGCATTAAAATGCACACCCTATAACACACAATTACAATAATTTCACACTAACAAATGCCTCGTATCCACATACAGAAATGTGAGAGATTTCCCATACAGCTACAAATCAGAGCAGATGGTTATTCATTTTGGATTGAATTCTTTTTTTTTAAGCAGCTTTCTCTCTTTGTGGAAACCCGCTGTGAGATTGGATGAAGGGAGAGAATGAGTAAGAAAGGATGAGAAACCATTAAAAGCAAGCGAGCATTATTTAGATGGATGAAAGCCTGTGTATTAGCTAGATTCTGGCTGGCAAATTCACCTGCCTGAGCCAAAGCTTTGTGCGGGTTTGTGGGAAGATCTGTTGATGTGTGTGTGTGTGTGTGTGTGTGTGTGTGTGTGTGTGTGTGTGTGTGTGTGTGTGTGTGTGTGTGTGTGTGTGTGTGTGTGTGTGTGTGTGTGTGTGTGTGTGTGTGTGTGTGTGTGTGTGTGCAAAATTCCTCTCTCTCTCTCTCTCTCTCTCTCTCTCTCTCTCTCTCTCTCTCTCTGTCTCTCTCTCTCTCACTGAGTGTTTATGGAGCATTTCCGGTAACTGCTGCTGTGGTCAGATATCTCTCTGAAGACAGCAGGCGAGACTGCACCACTCCATGCGTGCATACATATTTTCCTTTTCAAGCCTTGCAGACGTTACAGTTTCAACGTACAGCTCCTCAACTCAGAACAACTTTAACAGGCACTGGAACGAAACAAGTTTTCACTCCCTTTATTGAATGTGTGTGTTGTTCCATGTGGACTTATGTTGTGTTTTATTCTCTCCATGAAACTCTACAGATGAAGACTGAGCTGTTAAGACAACTGCCACACAGCTGAGCCTGCTCCTAAAATATCAGCACATTAATGCCTGTGTTTTTCTCACACCTTGTCTCAACATGTAGCTGTGAAGGTGCTGACTGATCTCTGGAGCAATCCTGACACATATCCACTGATGCGGCCTCTGCTCATGGGAAGTGTAGTTAAACAGTTATCACAAATGAGCAGTGTTTACTGCTGCAGGGATGTTGCCAGGCATCTCGGCACACAGTGTGAGGAGCCTCCTATTAAATCTTTACAGAGCTGTTGAGGCTGTAGCAGAGTTGTGCTGGAAAGGCAGCGCTCAGAGCATCAAGGTGTTAGGCTGCATCAAAGCCCTTCACACTGAAGAGATTTACTGTAAAAAGCCTCTCTGCTCCGTTCACAAAGCATGTTCTGTCAAGTCTGCCTGACATACCAGCTTACGGTTTGCATTTCCAAATACAACACCAAACCCTTTGTATTAATTCTATTTGATTTGATTGGTGAGGTGATTTTATTCTATTATTAGTAATAACTGCAGCAATTACCTTCCTTTTATCCTTGTTTTTGATAGTTATAACATTTGGTGGTATTATTTGACTTTTTCTAACAAGCATCATTCCTACTAATCTCATTAGTTTTTGTGTGTGTGTGTGTGTGTGTGTGTGTGTGTGTGTGTGTGTGTGTGTGTGTGTGTGTGTGTGTGTGTGTGTGTGTGTGTGTGTGTGTGTGTGTGTGTGTGTGTGTGTGTGTGTGTGTGTGAGTGAGTTTGTGTGTGTGTGTGTTTTACTATTAGCGATTTAGTTACTTTACCACACAAATTTGTAAAAATGTGGCCATCGAAGTTAATATTTTAAGTAACTTTGTTTTCAGAAATATATCAAAATATAAAATCGTTCATGTAATTCACTTAAATCAATGATGTACATAACAGCCAATTATGATATAACAACTGCCAATAACATAATTATTCTGGCCATTCGTAATGTAAGAAAGCCAGTATTAGACTATTGGCTCACTATCACTATCACTACTGTCAACATGACATTGGTTGTTACATTCAGGCCCGCCCCTCCCTACACGCAGAACACGCGCTGTGCGTAGGGCCCCGCGATCCATGGGGGGCCCCATTTTGCGCAAGTGAATTGAATTTCCCTCGGGATCAATAAAGTATCATCATTCTCTGCAAATGCGCAAAGGATGCGCGTGCATTTTGCCGAGAGGCGCGTAGAGCACCGCCACCAAGTCAGCCCGAGGCAGGAGAGAGAGAAAAAAAAAGAGACGCAATGATTGAAAGCGCGAAGCATCACCATCTGACCAATCAGCGGTCAGATGGGCCGGCAGGCAGTCGTGCTTCACTTGAAGGTGGGTATGTTGTTGAAATAAAAAGATGCCTAGATAGCCCAGGAAAACATGAACCTTCCAGACCTGCCAACACAAACAACTGCTCTGGAGATCTTGTCATTTCTCCATGAAAATAATCTGCAAGAACTGTACCCAAATCTATCCATTGCCCTCCGCATTGCAGTGACTATGCGGAGGGCATAGTTGCTTCTGTTGAGAGAAGCTTTTCAAAACTGAAGCTCATCAAAACGTACTCATCAATGGCGCAAGAACGGTTGAATGACCTGGCTGTGATTAGCATAAACTCAGAAGTGGCACAGCAGCTGCCATATGATGAGCTCATTGATGACTTTGCATCCAGTAAATGCAGACGTGTGTATCTGTAAAGTTATTGTTCCACTTTTGATCTATAAAGTTCTGGTTCCACTGTTGATAGAGGCTGTTCATTTGATTTGTTAGTAATTGTAATTTTTTATTGTTATTATTATTATTATTATTATTATTATTATTATTATTATTATTATTATTATTATGATTAGTATGTTATTGGAAGGGGGGCCTTAAAATAAAATCCTGTTTCGGGCCCCCACTTGGCCAGGGGCGGCCCCGGTTACATTATTGGACATTATTACATTATTTGTCCCAATGTACCTTTAATTTGGGTTTAAATTAATTTATATTGCTCTTCATCAAAGCACTGAAAGTCAGTAAATCGAATATTGATAATAATAAAAAAATACATGTAATTGAACATTAACGAAACAAAATAACAAGAACGTTTAGATTTTGTGTGATTTAATGTGTTGTAAATGCAATGTGTTTGAACTAAATTAGGAAGAAAAAAAACCTTGCACCTACAAACAAACACACACACACACACAAACAAAGCTTTGACTTTTCCTGGGTAAGGAGACTCAGCAGTTTCTCACACCTGGCTTTGGACTGTTTAGCTCATTTTTTTATTTATTTTTTTGCCGCAGATCATCTGAAGCTCTGCGACTTCGATTGGAAAGACTGAGTGAGCTGCCAACTTCAGGCCTCCCCACAAATGTTTTATGGGTTTTAAATCTGAGCTCTGGCTGTGCGTCTCTGAAGATCAGTCAAAAACTTGTCCTGAATCCACTCCAGCATTGTCTTGGCTGTACGCTTCAGGTCATTGTCGTGCAGAAAGGTGATCCATCACCTGAATTTCACGTTGTGAGCAAAAGCTGTATTTGGCTGCAATTGTTTTAGTTTGTTTTGGGGGGGGGTTTGTTTTGTATTTTTGGTCGGCCCTCTGTCCTTGCTCCTGAGATGCCCTTTTTGTCCAGCCTTCACACTATATTCAGTCCACTGAGTCTCATGTAGACTCTTTTCAAGTTCCACACTCATCTCACCATAGACTGGAGTCTCGCAGCAAAATACTGTAAATTCAGTTTGAAATTCCACAACAGTTTGCAATTTAACATTCTGGGGTTGTAGTGTGGTTATGGGATTGAATTGATTTTTTTTTTGTTTTTTGCGATAAAAATGTATAGTTATCACAATAAATACTGTGTCCTCATACATGCAAATACATATATTTAATGTTTCTTCATTAAACATCGGTGAGAGTAGTTTCTGCAGGTTTGATGTGACGCCAAGCCACTGCAGGGAAATTTGCTAGTATAACTTTCAATCTGGTTTTCTCCGTTCAGAAACGAGATCATCACAAGCTCACACTTAATAATGCCTCTTTTGTTTGGTAACTATGCTGCATAGCGTTTGTGAACAAACCAAACCGATAAAGAGCAACATGTTCGTGAGAATTGTAATGTAGCTTTTGAGTGACTATTTCCAGTGCACTTGCTTGATGTGAACTCAAGATGTCTTCCCTCGAAGGTATAGCGAGTATAACACATGAGAGAAGTTCTCAACAGTAATATTATGTATAAAATGCATCGTTCCTCTTTCAACGTTCGCTATTGCTCAATTTTCAGCTTAAAAAAATAAAATAAATCTTTTCATTTACAATCGTCGTCTCCCTTGTACATCTGCTTCTTCTTTCCGTGACCACATTTCTTCCTCTTCGAGCTTCCTTCATACCTCTCTTGATTCACTTTAACTATTTCACCAGTTTGGGGTTTTTTTTTTTTTTTGCTTTTCCTCAGGACCTGCACTGTGTGTTTGTCTCGTATGTAACAGTTGGCCGTAACAGTTAGTCGCTATAACCTGTCTGCAACTGTGTGTTTTTCTCCCGCCTCAGGGTGCTGTGATCACCCCAGCCGCGGCCATAGAGCCCAGTTTGTCTCTCCACCCCTCCAGTGTAATGGCACCTCTCACCCAGCAGATGAACCACCTGTCCCTGGGCCCTACAGGCGCTGTGAGTCCCTCTTCAGCCTCTGCCAGCTCATCTTTCTCTGCATGCATGTGTGTGTTCATCATTTCACTTGTAGTACATCTCATATATTCAGCCAGGGGAGATGTATTTGACCTTCACAGAGGGGGGAAAAAAAAACACCCATAGCTAAATTACAAAAACACCCAATAATATTTTATAACATGTCTTTGAGCATTTAAAAGATGAATCACACAAACCACCCATGTTTTCCACTTGCTCTGTCACAACCTGGTTGGTTTCAGCTGTGACAGCGCACTCCTCTGAGATAGCACTTTAAATCCAGGGACTCTGGAGGACACATTGTTCGTGCCTCTATTATATTACTGTCTTTGCTCCTCCTTCCCTTCTCTGCAGTACATGCCTGCTGCAGCGGCTGCTCCTATGCAAGGAACCTACATTCCCCAGTACACTGCAGTGCCTGCCTCTGCCATCACAGTGGATGTAAGGATGAAAACCAGTGTTTGTAGTTCTCTTTCAGTTTGTTTGCTGGCTCTTCCATTGTAAAGAGAGCCTGCGAATTGTCATAAAAGTGTGATAAACAAAAAATCATACCCAATATTTACTTGGAAATCAGATGCTCATAGACACCGTGCTGCAGAGTGACAGTCTGCTTTTAAGTGAAAGTAAAGAAAACTCCTGCAGTGTCTCTTCATACTGTGACAGAGAGACGATTGATTCATACTAAACTCCACAAGGCCAGACCAACTGTTTCACAAGTTCTTCCCAAAATTAGCACCAGGAATGAAACAGAGCTTCCCTGCAGCAATTGAACTTGTAACTAATGACATTTTCCTATTTGGTAAGCTGCTTGGTATGCAATAATCTGTATTCAGCATTTGGGGAATAAAGCAGACCTTTTTCTCATTCCACATGGACCCTTATAGTGATTTGTGTGTCTGTTTCAGGGCGTGGTGACAGACCAATCTCCGCAGACAGCTGCCCCCTCCTCGCAGGACGCCAGCGGGCAGCAGCCTTTAACAGTGGAGAACACAGGAGATCATGCCACAGCCTACTCTTACCAGCAGACTAAGTAAGTACACGAAACACAATTTCTATTGTCGAGCCAGTGCAGAAATGACAGATTATTGTTGCACAGTTCTAGTAATTTATCCCACTGCCAGTCTTAATTCTACTGTGTCACATTTAAAAAAGCAGAAATTTCAGCTATTATGACAGTGGACACCAAACAGAAAGGATGATAGATGCCCGAGGGGAATTTTGAGAGTAAGCAACACTTTATAGGATAGCTCGGTGATAACTTTAGTATGTCCTTGTCCTTTTTCTCCTTCATCAAATACAGCAGATTTTGCTCACTGAGCGTATTTATTTAATATCAGGTGTCCATTAAGTCATTAAAACAAGTTGTTCCTGCCATTGCTATGGCTTCTTTTCATAAAATCAGTAACAATAATTCCAATCTAGTTGTACTTTGTTACGATTTGACAGGATGGAATGAGGATGACATTTCTGTTGCTGTCACAGGGTTTAAATGTACCTGTTCCTAATAAAAACTATCACGGCCCTTTCTTCATAGTTATTATATGGTGTTTAAATGAGTGTTCAAGCAGAAAATCGAATTTTCTTCCACCGAATGCCTCTTAGATACTTCTGGGTTTAATTGCTCTTTTCAATTTAGCATACATTCACAATAAACTCCACAGACACTTGTAAAATGCTGCTGGTGGGAACTGCTGATGCACATGTGATCGAATCGAGAGAAAAAAACAACAACAAAAAGCAGGGCGCAGTCACAGTGGGTGGCAAGAGAAGGAGCACTGTTATTTGAAACAACAAATCTCAAAACACTAAGACATTCATATCATCTACCTAAGTGTTATTATTGCAAATCACACCATCATCGCAATAATCACACATCCCATCTTTACCCAATATTGTGCTGCTTTTATTCTATTTTAGTTATTTATTGCTCACTGATATCTGCTTTACCAAAACAGCTGAACACTGGCAGAGTTTTGTCGTGTTGTGATTTTACTTTGACATGTGAACATTTTATGTTGAAAGCCTCAGACCCCCCCTGTGACCCCTGGTGCCCCCAACATGAAGAAAGAAACACAACAGCGCTATAGTTTCTGAAAAGTGACTTGTTATTTTGACATTGAGCTCCCTACATCCATACAATGAGGCGGAACAGTGAGTGAGGGAGAGATGTCCTCCTTTCCATTTGCTTGTTTAAAAATTCTTTAGATTTTCTTATAAAATGTACTTCAGAAGTTTAATTCGTCACTTTAGACGTGATTCATCTCTTGTCGCCTTCCCACTCATTTTCTGACACCAGGAAGTCGTCCACATTGTCAATACCACATATTCTGCTCGGCTTCAGCTCTGCATTTGTAATCAAATCAATCCTGAGTCAGTATGTTTATCGTTTTCCTCTTTTCTTTTCTTTTTTTTCCAGATCAGCCAGATCTTTTGTGTGCACATGCATAGTATCTACAAGGCCTGCAGTGAAAATGTTGTGTGACACTTTACTTTTTGGCTACAACTGCAGCCTGTGTTGTGTTTTTTCTGCCTTTGCGATATCCTGCTGGTGGTTTCTCTTTCACATGGTGGTTGTACAAAAGCTGTTGTGCCTGCTTCAGGAACAGTGGCATTGTCCGTGGTTTCCTCACTCATCCTCTATTTTTTTCTTTTTTTCCCACTGACTTTTCTGTCTCTTTCAGATAACAAGATTGGTAAGAAATCGTTGCTGCATTGCCTTCAGAAGGACTGCACTGAGGCACTGGAGACACGGACAGAATCAAAATGAAACAAAGACAACAAACCAAGGCGATGTGGACAAGACCGAGGAGAGAATGCTTCCACTGTGCACAGGCACCAAATAAAAGACGGGAAAAAAAGACGAAAAAAAAAATCATTTTTCTTACCTGTTTGAGGCAGAGACGGAAGAAAAAAAGAATGGTTTGCTGAATGAGAGGACAATGAAAACAATCACAGTCTGCAACTTTCAGTTCATCATTTTTCACCTTCAGACTGGACTTTGCCTCCAACAGAAAAAGACAGAAACCAACTGTACAGTAAAAACAAAAAAAAAGAAGAACATTTGAATGTGCAGGTAGATTTTCAGACTTTTATATTGAAAAAAAGAAGGAAGAAAAGTCAAGATAAAAAAGAACAACAGGCTGTCTTCCTTTGATATTAAGCTACATTATTTTCATTCTTTTTATTATTTGAGTAGTTTTCTAGAGTATCAGTGTTTTCGTAAATCTTTATTGCCTTAATTTTCTCAAACTTTGGGAAAAACAAAGTTTCCATAGTGGTGAATTTAAAAAACAAACAAAAAAAAACAAAAAAAAAACAAAAAAATGGTGTGGTTGAGAGATTCCATGTGTTTCTGAGAGCTTCAGAGACATGAGATCTACAAAGCTATCTGTACAGGATGAAAATAATTTCGGTTGTATTGTTTAAAGATGATTTTAAATTATGTGGTGCGGTGCAGCTGATGTTGAGTGATTAGGGGGAAAAAATCATCTTTAATGCGACTTTTTTGAAACGGTCAATCCACTGCTTCCTGGAAAATGCAGTTTAGTATAATCATGGGACAAACTTTGATTTTTCTCCACCGCATTTGTAATTTTCTGTTCTATTGGGTTTTTCTTTTCTTTTTTTCTTTTTTTTACTGCAGTGTTTAAAAAAAGATGTTTGCTTTGTCTGCTTTGCTTGTCTCACTGCAAAAAGTAACGGAACAAAAAAAGGAACATTTCTGACTTCAACTAAAGAAGAAGCAGAAAAAACGCTAGGATTTTTAAATGTGCAAAAAGCAATAGTTTTAGTAAAACTGTTGACAGTTTATTGAGTATTTCTTAACTGTTGAACAAACGCAGCCTCCAGGTGGCAGATTTTATACCAAAGATGAAGAAACTAGGTTGTGAAGAGATCTTCCTCGTCTTTTCTTTTTTTCCTTAATTTTTTGTTGTTGTTGTTGTTTTTTTGTTTTTTTTCACTTTCCCAACTGGGATCTTTTCCTTGTCTTGTCTGTCATGCTGTTGGTAACGTGTGATGATTTTATCAGTGAATGAGAACATGCAGTACGTCTTAAACACAATTGCCTCGACCAGACAAGATAGGTTGTTTTTTCGTTTTTGTTTTTTTTTTTTTTTATATTGTGCGGCCAAGAGTGATCTGAAGTCATCCCAAACTGAAAGATCCATCACCTCGAGGAATACTTTTAAGACTGGAGACTTTTCTTACACTTGCATCTAGTTTCATTAGTTACATCCTCTCAGGCTGCATTGGCTGTCCTCACATCATACAGGTGCGTCACAAACCATTAGAACACAGTGGGGGTGGGGGGAAATCGAATTCAAGCAGCTGAAACCACTCCAAATCAGTGTGAATGCGAGTGCATGAGGTTGTTTCGCTTTGTGGTTCTCTGTGGTGTCAAACCCATTTGAAGTGGACGGCGACATGCAATCCCGGTAGAGCTCAATGGAGATGAACCAGTGAAATGATTCTGTTTTCTTTGTTTTCGATTAAAGAAGTACAAGTGAATTCTAAACACTTTCAGTCTGCATGTTTTCACAAAGTCACCCGCTCATTTGGTAGAGCGGGTCGTCTCTTAATCAGAAGGTTGCAAGTTTGATTCCCCATTTGTGAAAGTGTCAAAGTGTCCTTGAGCAAGACCCTGAATCCCAAACTGCTCTCAATGGATGCACTGAGCTCCCTGCATGGCGGCCGCCTCCATTGGTGTGTGAATGGGTGAGTGTGATAAACAGTGTAAAGTGCTTTCGGCACTGCTCAAGTGGTAGAAAAGTGCTTTTTCAATTAAATCCATTTACAATTTAAGGCTATTCCGCGAGCAATAAAGTTTTGTAAGCTTTCACTGCAACAAGCGATGCTACCTGCACATCAGCTCTTGGTTTCATTAGTAGTGTTGGAAAAGTTCTTCATGTTTCATTTGTAATTTTCACAATTTACAGTGTCATTCTGTGGGCCGTTTGTGGCTCATGTTTGACACTCCTGATATAAAGCGTCGATGGAAGGACAGTAAAATGTTGATTTTTTTAAAGAAATATTGACACATGAAATTAAAAAAATAAATAAATTGAAGGCCATAAATACCACAATGAAATGCTTTAAAAGTGTAGAAATAACTGATAAAGCTTATTGAATGATATTCTAATGTTTTAAAATGCACCTGTAGATGCTGAGATGCTGTAACTCATAATGACTGCCTCCAGCGTTTAGATGGAATCATCAGATGTTGAAATGCGTAGCCTCAGTCCAACAAATATGCTTTATGTCGCTGTCTTGCCAAACACATGCCACTGAAATGTGAGCAGGTTAGTGATGTGTGTGTAAGGAAAGGGCATTTCTGTTCAACAAAATCATTTCTGCTTATGAATTATCTCCTACAAATGACAAGGAGATTTTCTTTGTGCTTACTTTATTACCTTTATTTTTGGGGGTCTTTTTTCTGAGAATTGATTATGATGTGTGAGCTGCTATACACTTTTCAGTATTGAGGATTGAGGCTGTCTGGTGTTGGGGGTCTGTGGAAGAGGCGCACCTCCAGAATGAATAACAGTAACAGACCATTTGAGGCCAGAGAACACATGAGCTCATGTCTTCAGCAGACAGTAACAGAAAACACTACATGGACTCTAACTGGCTTGCACTGTTTCTGGGGCCCCACCCTCATGTACCCGCTTCGCACGCCGACCCTCCACCAAGGAGCAGGAACTAATGGACGGGCAAGAAGAGCTGGACATGGAAAGAGTCTGGTTCAACCAAAATTAACGCAGATTCAACAAACCTCTAGTGGAAAATAAATTATTGAGAGGAGAGAGGAAGAGTAGAGAAAGCAAGAACAAAAGTACTATTTATGAGATCTTTTTTTGTACAGGTGTGTAAAAGAAGATGCAACAGAAATAACTTTGATGATGCTATTTTTTTATTTGCTTGGTCACATGCCTCCCATGTCTTTCAAATTTGTGATTTCAAGAGTGTCTGTAGAACCAGTGGATATTGCTGTAGTTTGAAATATGTCTTTCATTTAATTTTTTTTCTTTTTCTTTTTAGACAAAACTTTCAATAAAAAAAATCTAAACGGTCCATGTTCATTTATGACTATTCTGCAGCTGCCACTTATCCCCACTAGAGGACGCCACTGGTTTGATTTGGGATGGGGCTGTGGGCCATCTTCTTTGTTTTTAACATGTCTCCAGAGAAATTGAAGTTGGCCAACTGACACAGATAAAACAAACATTTCTATTCTAACGGACAGGTTTGTTCTTTCATAATACCTCCACTAATTAATAGAGCACATTTGAAGATGTATGCACTTGTGATTTTATTGTCAAATTAAAAAGAAGCTGCGCACAGGGAAATGGATCTGAGATCAAGAAGCAGCAGCAACATATTATGCAGTCAGTGTATAAGTTTATTTGAAGAGATGAGTACAGTCGGTGCATCAAACACCCGTGCACAGATTCCATCATGACATTAACATCAGCATCATTGAAAACATTTCTTTAATTGAGTGTGTTGTAAGGAGAAGTAAAAAAACAAACAAAAAAAAACACACAAACACATACATAAAAGTGAGCGATTATTCTCATGCGTGGCGCCCCAGTTTTGGAGATTCGAGCAAGACTTTATTCCATCAGAAGGTAAGCTACAATAATCAAAGCAAAGCAGATTAGTCTGTGGTAAACAATAGAAAATGTTCTTAAACCTGAGCACTGCCTGTTCAGTGTATTTGTAAACTTTGATATTTAGATTATATTTAGAACCTAGACTTTATCTCCCTTTTTGGCCAAGTTTTTTCTGGAATGTACGTCAGCGGTTTCTTCTAAATTTCCCAAACTGAAATAACTGAGACAATACAAGGGAGTCGATAATGAATATGGTGGGACTGATGTTCTTTTTTTCATGCAAAGTCTAGCTTCATGTATTTGATCTGAAATGGTCACACAGTCTCTGAAAACTGTGTGATGATGACCAATGTTGACAGAACCGTATTTCATCTTCTGGTGCCATTTTATTAAGTAAAATATGGATATTATTCAATTAAACAGCCATTATGTATCCCGGAGTACTCTGCCTTGTATGAAAGCCTTCCCCCTAAAATCACACAATGTGGCTAGTTAATAATCAGCAGACAACACAGTCTCATTACAGTTTGTTCTAGTCTAATAATGCAAATTACTTTGCCATGTATTTAGACCACAAAGTCAAAGAAGAGGGAACATGTCATTAAAAACAAGTGTTATGAACCAATTGAGTTCATGAGTCAGATGACACACCACATTAAAGATGTAGTCTGTGTTAATGTATGTGCACTGTGTACTGTGTATAATGCAGGGAGAAAAACATAATCACTCGATGAGTAAACAACTCGTGCTTCGGATGCATGTGAGTGCTCGAGTGAATGCACGTATACAGTAGAATGTCATTTTGAGATTTAAAACAGACATTTGTGATTACACAATTACAAATACCCAACTACAAGCACATGGGCATCTATGTGCGACTCAGGCAGCCACTGTCATCACTTATATGTTAATCACACTCGTGTAAATACAGAAAGAAAAACATTGTTTGCTTCCCTGAGGTCCCCAAAAAAGAAAAAAAGCATGTGTATTTTACAAGTACATCTCAAAAAACTTGAATATCATAGAAAAATGAATCATTCAAATTTAGTACTTCAAAATGATTGAATTATATATTTTTTTTTAAAACACAGAAAAAACAGATACATCCAGATAGTGTGTTTTGGATTCTCTTTCAATTATAATCTAAAATGATCAAGATTAAAACAAAAAAGTCCCCATTTTTGGTTTAACATAAATCCCAAAAATATGGAAGTTTGACTTCGACGAAGTTTCCCACTGTATTGTAAAGATTTGAGTCATGCCTGTACTTTTTACAATTTCACATCTGAATGTAGCTCAAATGTCAAATTTGAGACTAGTTTTTGAGATAGAAGGCAGTTAATGGCTCATGCCGAAGGAGAGAAAAAAAGGCACATCTCCATTTGTAGTTTATGAAATAGGTGCCTGAACATGCTTTCATAGTGATTTCCAGTCAACTGCTGCTCACAAAGGATGACCTTTGACATTGCAAACTTCCATGCTCAGTAGCAGGTGCGAAGGAGGACGATGAAAACAAAAACAACAGTTATGATGGTTAAAGCTGAGAATAGAAATATGAGGCCAGCGAAGACGGGATTTGTCATGGGGGGGGTTTCTTTCACCTCAGACGGGAGCATGTTGGACATACTGAGCATGTAGCCCAAGCTCCAGCCTATACTGGTTGATTTTACCTGAGGAGAACAAGAGAATATTGTTTAGCCTGCATACACACACATTGTGTACACACAGAATATTTTCCATTCTACAAACTACCAGTTTGTCCAGGACAACCCTTTGCATATCTGGAGAAGTTGGAAATATGGAGCAGTCCTGTCATGAAGTTGTACAATTAGTGCTCCGGGGCAAAAGATGAGTCATAACACTCAAAGAAAATCCCCCAGCGTGACTTTTGAAGCTGCTTCCACAGGAACCTAGCAGACACTGAAAGCAGCACTCAAAGCATACTAACCCTTTTGTTGGAAGCCGTTGGGGACCAGCTTTGTATCAAGTCCAAAGGCCAAATTACGTACAATTAGGAAAGAGTGATTGCAGTGAGCGCCTTTTTTGGGCGCTGCTATCTTTCTTTTTGAGGCATGAGAAATGTAGCGAGTGTCACATATGAGGAATCCCCCTCTGCTCAGGGAGTTCCTTTGTGGAAAAAAATACATTGCATGCCTTTCATTCTGACTTCCTGACTTTTTGCCAACAGATGATTTGTATGTCAGCCATCAATTTTGGGGCTGAGTGGGTGGCCTCATTTCACACCCTTGAATGTCTTTCTGTGTCTGCACGCCAGTACTCAGTAACAGCTCACTTACAGGAACTCCTATCACAAAAACTGGGAATAACTTGAAGAATTTACACCAGAAATTATTCAACACATGCTGCTGTAACAAGAAGTAAGAACATGTCAGAGAGAAATGTGAATTGAGATTGTTGGCTCTTTTATTGTCTTGTGAAACCAACCTCTTTTGAAAAGTTTATATTTTTCCAGGTCTCTTCATCAAATTTGTATCCGTCAGCCAGCAAAGTGAAGACATAGTGTGCTGCAAAGCAGTAAGTCCTGAGGTATTTTTCACTGATCCAGTGCTTTTGTATTTTCAGCTGAAGTGAAGAGAAACAAACAACAGTTTAGCCTTTGATTAAGAGAAGAATGATAAAATGGCAATATTGTGCTCTTTAATAGAAACAAAAAGACAGGAATATATCATGGCATAGTCTAGACTTCACTTCGCATCAAGGATCAAAACTATCTTGACAGCAAGTTTCCCAACCTGCTTTCGCCTGGTTATTCTTGCAGTATGAGTATACCACTAGGTGGTGTATTTAGTCACTCAAAGAAGCAGCTTGAGGAAAGGTTGAAACAAAAAAAGCTCAAAGTCTTGGCTACAATACAGTGGCAACAGCTTGTCTAATATTTACTGACTTTAACCAGTCAGGAAAACTGCATCTCCCAACTAACCCCCCCCAAATTCTTTAGGTGCCAACATTTTGACAAACTTACCATTGCCCACTGTGTGTGACAGAAAGTCCTAACTGAGGCGTTGAAATCATTAAAGTCTGTTGCGCCTTCACTAAGCACAGCCCTGGCAGTGTAAAAATATCCAGCGTAAGCCTGAGGAGAAAAGCACAAACAAAAACATTGAATTGTGTTTTGGCTTCTTGCTTGTGTTACATTTTCCGTGTGTTACCATAAAATCTCCGTTGACTGGCGGCTGCTCGACGCCGTTGAAGCCGCACTGTGATGACGAACAAGTCTTGAAGTCAAATATGGACTTTACTATGTCTCCGCAGACGTCAGAGTTAGGGGTGCCGATCAGGAAGAACTCTTGATCTGGGTCGTAGTTTTTTGGTTTCTTTGTGCATTCTGTGTCGTAAATCGACGAGGCCTTCAGTGTAATATTGAAACCTTCAGGGTAGCAGGGGTTCTCTATATAGGCCGGGTTCGATGATCCCTGCAGGGGAGGAACAGGAAGAGTCATGTTGAATGAGATAACATGACAGAGGTACAGGCAACATAACCACTTCCAAATTCTTTGACAGATAAAAATGCAAAAAGTTTATTCCTTCTTACTGGGACTCCACAGCTAATTAACTCCCAGTATATGATCTCACAGTATAGCATATTTCTTCATCTAGAATTACTTTTATGCTCAGATTGACGTAGTCAGTTACCAGAAATACCAGGCTTGTCTGACAACATTTATAGTTCAATCAATATACTTAATGACATAATGCATCCTTGGCTGGTTCCCCTTCGCCCGTTAGCTCTTGAGAGACGGCAGTGCACTATTCGATGGTTAACTGGGTTTTAATGGACTTTGGCTTGTGTATGTATGCAGAAATACATCTATTTTCACATATGGGAACATTAAAACACATAGGGAGATGAAGGTAGATTGTGTGTGTGTGTGTGTGTGTGTGTGTGTGTGTGTGTGTGTGTGTGTGTGTGTGTGTGTGTGTGTGTGTGTGTGTGTGTGTGCGTGTGCGTGCGTGTGTGCGTGCGTGCGTGCGTGCGTGCATGTGTGTGTTGGGGGTTTATATAAATATGCAAGAAAAGGGAGGAAGAGTTACAAACCTGAACTATCTTATCCAGTACCCTCTTCTCAGCCTCATTTTTGCCATAACAGAGGTAACTGTGTGTGTAGACGATGTAATTGTAACCATACAGTTTGATAGGCATGTAATCAGACCCCTTCAGATTCTCTGGGATTGCAAAGGCAATCTGTGTCGACGCTCCACCAAGATCCATGGAACCAACCGTCTGCGATCCATCTGGGCGTACATACTTGTTCCACACGTTTTTCTGAAATTATGGTGAAAATGGGTCAGTTAAAATTAAATATTAGAAAGGGAAAGAAAAAAATTCACCTTAATACACAAATTAAATGTAATGTTAAAAGAAATTAGAATGTTTAAATACAAATTGTGTATATGTTGTTATTTTATGTTCTGTAATTTAACAAAGCCACGCAATGGTGTACCTGGTCTTTATGTGTGGCGTTTGCATGTTCTCCCTGTTGGTAGGATTTTCTTCCATGTACTTCCAGCTCATCCCACAGTCCAAAAACAAGTATGTGAGGCTACCGAGTGCATCACAATTGTCGAGGCGTGTGAGAGTGTGTGAGATTGTCTCTGTTTGTTGTTTTGAATTGTGGTGTGGTCAGTGCAAACGTAAATTAAACAAAGTGCAATACAAGATGGACAAATGCAGGTAATTTAACAAAAAGTGTTGAGTTTGCGCTTCATGCCAGCAGCATAAAATCTGGAAGTGTCAGACAAGTGAACAGACCTACTGTGTAATAAAATTGAATTATCTCTTAATTTTTCAGCTGATCAGTGCTTTGGGGGCTTCTTTGTCATTTTTTTTTTTTTTTTAATTTAATAGAAGGGTAGATCAGATCTAACCGGTCCCAAGTTTAACAGACTTACTCTACTCTATTTCTGTAATAATCCTTATTCTTATTTCATGCATTTTGTCCAGTGTGATCGTGAGGTTGTATTAATCATAATCATTCAGATGCTCTGCGCATCATGTCATTTTTCTGACAAAGCCAAATTATAATGTTGTCTTACTTCGACTAAGTTTCCCATCAGGTAGTTGACAGTGATCCATCCATACAGTCCTTCTTCTTGACCACTGATGATGGAGGCATTTTGGAACATGAAGGGCAGTGAACCCAAGTATTCTCTGAGACTTCCCAGAACTTCATTGGCCTTTTGTTCATTTTTCTCACTTAGCAATGTAGAGGGAGAGTGAGGTTAGTGGTTGTAGAGGGAATTTGGTGTTAGAACAGAAATTAAAACACTTTGTGTTGCAGAAACACAAGTAAGAAAAAAAAAGTTAATTAAGTAATGCGAAATAGAACCTGTGCAGAGACAGAGGACGATACAAAAATAAATACACTCCAGTGAGTATGGAACTTTATAAAACTGAAGCAGTGGATGGGTTATATTAATTATATTAGCTTTATGAATAATCTTTGCCCACTACTGTGATAGTCTAAATATATTGTTACTGCTGAGGCTTCCTGGGGAGTCAGTGTGCTTCGGGGGGAAACAAAATGGCAGCTTAAATAAACCAGGTCAAGAAGATAACTACACTAGGGACAAAACCCTTAAGGGCCACAAAACTCTGCTTTATTTAATCTATTTATTTTATTTATTCAATCACTAATTGATGAATCGACTGTTCTTCCATGTCTCACAAAACAGCATTTGTTTAATGTGAAAATATATGTATCATTGTGTTTCTAATGCAGATGCTGTCCGATTTCACTTAAATTAGTTTGTTTTCATACAGTGATGAAAATAAGTGAAAATCCTGAAGCTTTCTTACTGTAGCAATCTCATTCCTGCAGTAGCCCCCAGAAAGAGAAGGGTAGTATTTTGTTTCTCAGCTGGAATAGTTTTGTTGACTTCATTCATGCAATTTCTGAATCCTTCCAAAGTTTCAGCGTCTTTCTGGGGGTCAACTTTCATTTCTGAGATGGGAAGACCTGTGGGCACAAAACACTCAAGTAAGGCAGCTGTGACAGTTTTTGAGAAATTTTTTGGAGACAATTGCTTACCAGAAACTCTGCAGTTCATCAGTTCTGTTACTACTCCTGTTTCATTCTGCTTATCCCCGGGCCACTCATACACGTACACATTGGAACGAGATGAACCCGAGTCTATCACTATGCCATACTGAAATATAACAGAAAGACAAGATATCATGTTACAGGAAGACATTTTAATCACATTGACCTGCTCTCATCAATCACATCCCAAAATGATTGTAGTGTTACTTAATTAAACCCTTCAGAAAATTAAATACATACACAGGAAAGTAATTGTTTCACTTGTTTTTTCTCCCACAGTTAGGTCTTTGTCAATATAGTAGTAGTCAGGTAATGTTTTGTGTTGGTTTTCGCTCACGACCATAGCTGTCATCATTTTCGGGGTTCATCTCACCCATTAGATTATGGTTACATCAGTTAGTTGGATGAAGATGTCAGAACTGGATGTCAGATAGCTCTTTTAGGGCTTTTTTTGCATCACAGGTATAATAAATACATAATTTACATGTTTGCTGTATGTAAGGAAGACAGAGTTAGTTCTGGATTCCTATGGTACATCTCTTCCATTAAACAGGAGCTTATTAGAATAATGATTGAGCAGCTCTTCCACAGAAATAAGGTTTACATTGTGCTAATTTCCAACAATCTGATCTGTGAGTGCAAGAGAGACAGTTCAACTTTTTTGTTTTTACCTGCATAACAACCTATATAATCCCAATAAAATGATAAGTGATGCATTAATTTATAACACATTATTCCCAACACCGGTTATCACTAAGCCAAATGATGAAACATGCTACTTTTTAATAATTATACATTTTCAATATAGTTTTTTTTCCATTATCAATTTTTATAATTTGCAAGTGCCTAAGTGTTTATCTCTGGCTCAAAGATTTTTGTATGTTTGTATGTTTTCACCTGTATGCCGTACTCTTTATTCTTCCAGGTGTCTTGGATGACAGCAACTGCAACAAGGGCAGCGATGCTGGCCAACAGCAGAAGAAACACTAATGCTATTCGACACTTGTAACCCATTTTCTGTTTGGAAGCCATTTCCTGTGGGCATGATATTGAGCATTGTGCATATAGTTAGACAATGTGGAATACTGTCTGGCTTTTAATTTGGAACTCGGCTGCTTATTTTGAAAATGCAGTTGCAAAGCATTCAGTCGACCAAACGAATTCCGTCACTCATTCACTTATTCACTCATTCACTCATTCACTTATTCACTCATTCACTCAGTGAAAGACATTCAAGATTTTCTGGACTGGCCTCATCGGTCTACCCAAGAAGTCTGGTTTTCACTAAGAGCTTTTCAGCTCTCAAAGTATTGACATGGTAGAAGCAATAACAGCAATCTATATTTACAAAAGCACTGACAGCATTATCAAGCTGGTTGACTCTGCACATCAAAGTTTTAAGGAAATCACATCCTGATCAATAGACCATACCTCCTTATGGATTCCCGAGCCCGTCGGATATTGGAAGCTCAGTGAGGTAGAGCCTGGTCAGTACCTGGATGGGAGACAGCGAGGGAACACCAGGAAGCCTGAGCAAATGTAGTGTGAGAATTAGTGGTTGGTGATGGTCGGAGGGGCCAATGGCACAGTTTGACAGTGTGCCCCAGGGCAGCTGTGGCTACATACATTGCTCACCACCATTGTGTATGGAGTGAATGAATAATGCAATGTACAGTGCTTTCAGTCTCGGAGAAAAAAGTGCTATATAAAGCTCATGCATCATTATTATTATGAAAAAATAGGAATCACAAGTTAGTGTGAACTGCACTTGTAAACCTCTGTAGTTCACAAAACGATGTGACTCCACTGGAATTTGCCTGTAAGTCATCATTGTCTGTTTTATCCTCCCATGTCGAAAAAGGAGACAATTAGAATCCAGTTGAACCAAAAACATACTCGGTCTATTACACATATCGAGAATAGAAGGCAACAGTCCAGAGAACGTCTTCACATGGTCAAGTCCAAATGTTGAATTCTGTGGAAACAACTCAAGAAAGCGCTTTATTGGCAAAAGTCAAGCACAAGCGGTTTTCTCAGGAGGGGTGGGATACAATTTCGCTGTGCCAACTGGTCGGTATTAACTGGAAATGAAGGTGACTATTAGTTAAAGATTCATATCCTGCTACCTCTTAAAGAAAAATGTAAAGTCGGTTACATTCATCCTTGTTAATCAACCAAACCAACTTTGTATGAGATTTCTTTAACTCCATCAAAAGACCACAACTCGGTGAGATACACATCACCGCACAGACGACATAGTTACCTCATCTTAATAATGCATAATCTTTCAATGTTAGAAACACTTAATCAGTCAAGTTTGATGTGATTGAAACTCCTCCATTTTGGTCTGTTTATACCCACTGATGATAAACAGTGCTGGATTCCAGGTCACTGGGTGAGCTTTGCTCAAGAAAAACTTCTATGCAAACACAGACTTCTCCTGTTCTTACAAACTCTTGCAACTAATGTTATGTCATCACAAAGATGCACAGGAGGGTTGCAATTAGAGGTCACATACGAACACTTGAACATGAGATGTGGCTCCTTGGCTGTACGCAGACACAGAAAAACACACACACACATGCGCACACACACACAAGCACACCAGCATCACATGCATACACACATACATGCAAGGGCAGACATTCCGTGTCAATGTCTGGGTGGCATTAAACTGAAGGAAAAAAAACTCCCAAGCCAATGTTTGAGGGATTGATGTTGTATTGGGAAGACACTCATATGGTTTCCATCAAAGATAGATCATTTCACCACTCCATGCTGGCCCCCTATAGACATACTATACACATATATTGAACGTGCTTTTTGATGACATTTAAGTGACTTGTATCGTTTTCATGTAAACTGTTGAAGTCAGAAATGCAACATGCCTTCTCACCTTAGCTGAAGCCTTCCCAAAACATGTCTCGACCAACAAATTTAATGATTCTTCTTGTGAGCCTTAATTTATTTCATCTCAAAAAGACAATATAAATGCCATTTAATTTCAGTCTCCTTAATAGTAACACACACACACACACACACACACACACACACACACACACACACACACACACACACACACACACACAAACACACACACACACACACACACACGATGCTTGAATCCATTCTCTTTTATTATGGTTGACCATTTTGTAGTTATTTCTCATTTCTCTTCAAATGTATGAAGTTTAAATGTTTGTTCTTCTTCTCTTGTTGCTCTGTGAAGGTGTTCTAAAAAAAAAGAAACTGCAGCATCACGGTGTGCTTCAAGCACTGGCTTGTCATCATTACATAACTCTAATGACAGTCTGATGTCAGTCAACCTGTATCTGTAAGTACCGTCTTGTCCTCATCTGAAGTGTCATTATCAGACTGTGAATCACTTTGTGGACTAAAGAGATCCACCACTCTTCTCTCTTTCTCCCACTTTATTTGGTATCTATTAAAGTGTCTCCCATACCAAAACAGTTTTAAAACCAAGAATAATTATTTAACTCCTGTAAGAGCTGCTCACAGTAACACTGAAATCTCCTGACAATCCTTTAAGTTGAGCTCTCTGACGTTTCCACTGAAAACACAAAGAAAACAAGTACTTCAAAAGTGTTGGAGGGTGTGATTAGAAAGCATGTCAACAAGCATGCCTGATGTTTCTGACAGATGTCTCCTTAAGTCAACTTAACACACAACAGACACGTGTGTATCATAGTTGAAATTCTACTGTTTTCCATGATAAAGGATGAGATTATTGACAAGAACCACAACCCTCCCTGCTAATTGCCCAAGATTTTCATCATTTCTAATCTATTAATTGATTCATTTAATTTTCCACCACTGTGATGGTTTTCTCTGCCCTCCATAGGGTTTAATTCTCCTTGCTACATCAGGGTTAATTCTTCTTGTGGTTCTGATTTTACTGATGCGTTGTTTCAGGACCTTTCCTTGCTTGTATTGTTGTACATGTATTGACCTGTTTTTAAGCAAGATAAGAATTCCTAAGTCCCCTATCTGTTTTTTTTTTCAGCACTGAAAAATAAAAGGAGTTGAAAAGGAATTTAGGATTTTGAGCCAAGAGTATTTAAAAAAATGAAAATGGATTAAAGCTTCTCTTTATCTGTTTCGCTCATGTTTACTCACTTTGTGATATGGTATCAGATTCCATGAGCCTGCCAAAAGCTGAAAAAGTTTTTTTTCCCCTCACATTTTTCATAGAACTATTATGGCAACAACAAACTGTAGTCCAACTGTCGTACTAGAATTTAAACACAAATGTTCATCAATCATATAGGATAGAAATCTCAAAACACAAAGTGACAGGAGCTCATTAATCTCTGGCTCTGCTGGCTTGTTAGGCTCATCTGGCTCATCTGGTCAGTGTCCGAGCTGCTCTGGTGAAGAACCAGTGAGTGTGAATGGGTGCAGTGGAAGCAGCTTCAAATCTAGTTAATAAAAAAAAAAAAATATATATAGATAGATTTCGAGAAAGACGTGAGAATGATTCCAGACATTCTTCAGACAGTTATTATAAAAGTAATTTTGTGCCATTCATTCATTCACAGGCAAGTTTTGACAGGCTTTGTTTTTTTTATTTGTTTTCAAAATCACAATGAATTGCAGAATATTGAAGTTATTTATTCTCATGTCGTCCTCCATTGCACACCACAACCTTGCAGTCTTCAAGGACACAACCAACAGTTGAAGTAAAACTTTGCATATAAAGCCATATTTTTTTCCCCCCCATAAACACATCCATGTGTAGCCAGTTGTCATATGACTCATTCAAGCCATGTTTGCACAATTTCTTCCCTTTGCTTGTAGGGGCTGGTCCTCAGGTGGGGCGTGGAGTAATGTGCAATCAGACACATCACACAGACTGTAACATTACAACACAGTAATACAATGAAACTGCGCTGATCTGTGTTAACTAACATTGCAGTCACATGCAGTGGTGGTTTTTCTGCTGGTTCAACACAACAATAAAACGCTGGGGAAAAAAAGTAGTGCATATGTTCCTTACCTTGAATGGCTTGGCTGCAGATCCTGGCTGGGAGTGGGAGTGAGATGTCTCTCAAGGAGAGATGAGGAAACAGAGCAGGAAATGGGGGAGCAGCAAAGGAAATGAGAGAGCAATGAAGTGTGTAGTGAGTTAGAGCGATCTGGACTCTTGAGAGAGACTAGCCCACAGTAACATGAGTGGTGCACCCTAACACAACTGAGAGTGGGAGTGAGGGGGGAGCATGGGAGGAGCAAAGCCTACTGGCTCCAGTTCTTACCACTCCTATCACACCAGAGCAGCCTGTACAGACAACACACAGGCTTGGGACGTCAGCGTCAATCTTTAAATACAGATGAATGTGTCTGTGAGACAATATGAGGAGATCGGGTTAGTAGTTAAAAAGTTATATCATCAATACAATAAAGTAGAATGTGCAATCTGTTGAGTGGTTATCCTGAAGTCCGCTCTCATGTGATCTCGTTGAACTCAAAGCTGATGAATAACGTGAAAAGCAAAAGCCTCAAATGCTGCATCAACAATCAAATATGTGTTGATACCTGCTCGATTCCACTCTTTTGAATATATGTCCTCACTGTGAAAATCATGAGTCACTCCTGTGAAACAACCTATTGTGGATTACAAAAGACTTTTCTTTTACTGATGGATATTAGTACTTCAGTTTGTTTGTTTTGCTTTCAGGGCAAACAGTAAGGAGCTGAGAGCATAACTGTAACTGTGGTTCATCAAACAGCAGAGAGTTCTTGTATGTATACACATGGAAATGTTTGTATTTTGTAGCACTTTCTGAAAGCATGACACCAGCTTTCATGGACACTGTGATTATTAGTCTGCATAATATCACTCCAGGACATTACCTTTGAAGTTCATTGCTTTGTTCTTCTTTAATTATGTTTTAAGTTATCAAACAATACTTGTCCATCCATCCATCCATCCACCATCCATCCATCCATCCATCCATCCATCCATCCATCCATCCATCCATTCATACATACATACATACATACATACATACATACATACATACATACATACATACATACATACATACATACATACATACATACATACATACATACATACATACATACATACATACATACATACATGGATGACAAAGCTTCCGCTTATCGAGTGTTCATCATTAGGGAACAGCTGCTAGAGACATGCACTTTCTCCCTCTGAATCCCATAGAAAACCTCTGGAATGAGCTGAGTGGCTGTGTTGAGACTCGTAACTCTGTACCCCAGAACCTTAATGACCTGAGGGCCCTACAAGTAAAGTGGGATGGCAAACCTCAGCAGACAATATGTCGACTTGTGAACCGGATGACACGTCAGCGTCAAGCTGTGATTGAAGCTCAAGGGGCCATGACAAGCTTGAGACATTGACATTTTTTGTTGTGTATACTCTGTGTTATAGCTGTTGTTGTAGATTATTTGTTGTAGATTATTTGAGATTATTTGAGGTGACGTAATCACTATTGCATGCTTCTACTTGAATGCACTACTTTCATGATATATCACTGTACCTTAAACATTTTACATTATTTTACATTATCCATAAATTTGATCTGAATATCAGATATCCTTTAAATCAGTAGTGCATGTATGTCTATATGTATTAATGTATCTATGCATGTGTCTATAATTGCTTCCTCAAGGGGCAATATGAAATGATTTGACTACATGTTACTCCATCATCTAATTATGTAATTATTAATTAATTATGTATTGCAATCACTGACTCATACATGTTTTCTTTGCAGAAATAAGTGACATTTAAGTGAAGTCTCTTTCTTGGATGCCACATCGCCATACACATTCAGTTCCAATATAAACCTGTCTACTTCTGAGCTGTCTTTCAATAACACACACTGATGGGGTATGTCCAAGTGAATCACATGTCTGATTCACACATAGTGAATGTAATGTATTTTTAGCTGCATACTGTGAGACCTGAAACCTATAGATCTGACTGAGGTGGAAAGACAGAATGCCGAAAATGAGATTAGCACCTAGAGAGGAAACATAATAAGAAGTCTGGCATACACTTTTCCTATAGCGATCGTGCTGTGGATGCAATGATGTGGCCAGTTCAGAGCTGGACTTGTTTTACACAGACTTTACTGCTTCTAAAGGTCATAATCATCCAATGCTAATGCAACTCAGATGTGAAGTGTCACAGAGGTCCATTCATTAGCTGCCACTCCCTGATTGTCTTTTCAATGTGGAAACTTTTCTTGTGAAATTTATTTTTTAAAAACAATGCGAGTACCAGTAAGACAAACAAATTGTACCTGTGCTACTCCAACACAATTACATACACATTTTAAAATATAATTTTTTGGACTTTAGATCAATTGAATTTATTCAAAATGCTTTGGTGCTAAATCATAACTGTGAGAGATACAACAGTTGAACATTATGCATTAAGACTTTCAAGTTATTTCAAACTGAAAGGATAAAGTTGTTATGGTTATTGTTATTATTTGGCATGAGATGATGAGTGTGCAATGAGTTTTTAAGTGTCCATTTTCAAAATCAGATTAATCTGATTTCCAATGTCCATTTTACCTTGACTTTTCAGTACTGTAATCATTGATTAAGCACAACATTTTAAAAACCTGCACAAGTGAACAATAAATTAGCGATTTCCTGTTCAGGGTTTTAAAAACTATATATTTATTTGTTGTATGAAAACACAGACAAAAAAACACATGCTTGCTGGCATTCATCTTTAAGATTAAAGTACAGTGGAGGACAGCTCTCTTAACAACTAAGTGGATGCACCGGCATCTTCACATTATGACATTAAGTGTTGTTAGTCTGCTGAGATCTGGAGAGCTGCCTCGCTAATTGCATGTGCATCTGCTTTCCAAATGCACTAAAACATGATGAATTTTTACCACATGTCATGGAGGAAATGTCACGCTCGTGCTGTGGTACATATCTTTGGTCGGAACCATCACCGCACATGTACTTCAAATCCATAGAAAGGTCTGTGGCTTATTCAACATTAGCAATGACTCAAAACAAAGTTTTCTTTGTTTTTCCTGCAACTTATAGTTGGTGTCATATTCAAATGGACTGGGGAGCAGTGTTTGAGTCATGCAAAAATTCACATTATTAAGGAAAATCTGTTATTTTATTGCAAATATTGTACAACAATAAACATTAGTGCAGTTGTTGTTTTCTACATCGGCATAGCCTCACTGAATCCTTTCAATAAACTAACAAAAATAAAACTGAATAACTTATAGGTGTTATGCAAATGTAAAATGAAGAAATTGTGTCACACTTTTGAGTTTGACTGCAAGTGTACAAAGCATTTTTCAAAACATTTTTTGCTTTTTCTTCTCCTGCATTTTCTTTAAAGATTTGTTTGAATTGTACAATCAATTATTCTATTTATTGGAAACTGATATGAAAAAGTATTATGTGAATGACATCTAACTCCATTGGGCTATAATCGAAATAAATGCAATATAGTCAGTTGAAGTTCATGTTGTTGTGATCTCATATAAAATTCAGTTCAGAAGCCCGACAGGGGGCATTGTCGGACTAATTGCTCTTGTTCTAAAGCCTTTAATGCATTATTATGAAAGATTCTCTGAACACAAGCACATTCTGCTAGCAGGAATTTTCGCACCGAAAGCCTCTAATGTGTAGGTTTCAAAGCACTTTGAAACCCCCCCCCCCCTCCACTCTCTCATCCCTCTTTTTACCTCAAGTGTAGATCTCACAGGACTTAGCTACTGTGGTAGCCACTATGGAAAACTGTCTTTATGGTAAGCTCTTACACAGTACAGTATAGCAGACCTCCCTCCACTGATGACACTATGGAGCCATGTCCCCACCAACGATGTAATGCAACCCCAGATCTCTTGCATGCTCGAGCTGTGAAACACTCACCATGCTGCTATTGAATTATGAAAAAGGAAACTCTCATCCTAATAGAACTATAAGTTTCACTGTTAACACCAATCAGTGTACAGTTCAGCATGAAGCATTCAATGCTGGCCATGCAATATGATTCCTGAGGACCCAGGAGGAGTTGTGATTTCCAACGCTGTGATCAGATGATGGTAACGTGATTGCAATGTTTTCCCATCTGATGCCTCCCAAGTGAAAAAGTGACTTGGACAAGCTTTCAGCAAATAACCTCAAACAACAGATGTTTGAAAGCTGCTGCGCCCAGAGTGAAGCAACCAGTGGAGCTGACTGATACTCAGATAACCTGGTGTCCGAGCAACACGCAGACCTTTTCCCTCACAAACTGTAAATATGTCAACGTTTTAATTTCCTGTTCAAGGTCTGTGAAATGTCTGTGAACTGTAGTGCAATGTGTTTTTGTTAATGCAATTATTCGGAGATGTAGCAAACAGAAATCAATGTACATCCATCCATCAGTAAGAAATTTAACCACCTCAGGATCATGGGATGCTGTAGGAAATCCAACCTGACTATGGGCAAAAGCAGTGTACAGACACAAGCTGTGGGCATTTTGGCTGTGAAGCAAGAGTGCTAACCACTACACCACTGTGAGGCCAGGCCAATGTCTGTACTGTCTCATGGCCAGTCCTAATACAGCTGCCTGTCATTGATGCTCAGTTAAGATGTGAAGAAAAAAAGCATTTTCATTATCACAGCAACTCCACAGTAACAAGATAGAACGATAGGAAAAATGTACTTGCAATTTAAATACAATCATTCTAAATGTGCTTCTGAACTCAAAGTTGCAGTTTAGTTGACTTGACTAAATCTATCATTGTTATTGTGTACTACAGGATTAGGGTTCCGTGGCTTTGAGCTTATTCCAGCTGACTATGGACACAATCAGGAAAGACTGTGAACAGGTCACCAGTTCATCACGCAGTATTTCCTCACATTGACACTTCAGTGATTTAGAGTGACCAGTTAACTTCAAACATATGTTTTCTGTGCTGAAAGAGAACACCAGAGTCCCCCAAAACAAATTAAAGAAAAATCTGGTGTACTTGCTGCAATACACATTGGTGTTACAGTGATATTTAACTTCAAACAATGATCCAGAACCTGTAGATTACTGCATGATATCAATAAATAAAATGTTATAACTGCAGCCATGAGGGGGTCATCTTAAAGGAGAATGTGGTCTGGATCTCCCATCTACTGAAAAACAAATACCATGTGTCAATTAGGAAAACTATAACATTTTTAACTGTACAGTAACAGTTATCCACATAAAGTGATGCATTTGTAAGTGAATAAAGGTGACATCTTCCCTGATCAGAATGGTTTGTTCGACATCTGTTCAGCCAGTGGTGGCCTCTCAGATTAAAAAAATAAGTCATATATCCTCCATATTTCAATGGCAATGAGCTGAAGCCAACCCGAGCTGAGTTCCAGGTGAGGTCAAGGGCAAATGAGGGGTATTCCCATTGCCAGGCATGTTTCCAAACAACTATACCTCAATTCAGTACCTGAAAGTCATCCCTTCTGATATTTCAGTGTATTTATCAGCAGTTCAACTGAATGTTTAGTTCTTTCAACTGTTGTTATTCACAAGCGTAGTATGACATACTATTGATAGTAAAGTCAACACAACCACAACCATAACCATGTCTTTTTATAGAAGGCATTCGTGCATTTGACTCAGAGACTTACTGGCTGTGCAAAAGGCAGTTCATATGTGTCTGTCGGTGTCAGTATCAGCAACATATTTTTGGATGTGGAACAGCCTTTCATGACAACCAGTCTTTTTTCTTCTCGCGACAATGTTTAATGGCACCCTCTTGTGGCAAAAAAACTACTTCACTTCAATGAGTCAGTTTTTTTATTTTCCGCATAAGAATGAGTATTCATGCCACTCGCACACCAGTACACTGGTCAAGAGAGAACTAAAACTGTCAGGTAACTGCAAGCTTGCTTGACTAAATCCACAAATGCAGTAAAATATTTCTGTGGTTCTGCCGCATATGGGGAATTGAGTGCTTCCAATTGCTTTCTGTCACTCCCGCCATTCGAAAGAGCCGAAATAAATGTTTAATTATAATTGGTGGTGCTGCAGTCATTCTGAATGCATCTGATGTCTGAGACAATTACTGAGTACTTGGTAATGACAGCATAAAAGCACCCTACATCTGCACAGTGTGGGGCAAACCCCTGAAGAACAATGCACAATATCTGTTGTTTCTCAGGTAGTATTGGACATTATTTAAATACGAGTCAAAATCATTCATAATATAAGCTTTCAGTATACACTGACAGAAACCAATCATTTCTAAAGTTATAATCTGTTCAGAATTTTTATTCATTAGGTTTTGTATGCTTGTGTAAAGGTTTCATGTCTGTTAGATAGATAGTAAAATACATAATTACTTTTTTCCTTTAGTTAATCCTGATGTATTTTTATGTTGCCTTGGCCCTACTGTGTGCACTTAGGAGGGGATATTTCTCACTGGAGACTCAATGCTTACTCAAAAGCACATAATTTATTCATTCAGATTGATGAGGTCAAGTATACCATTGTAGGTGCTTGAACTAAGACCTCTGTCGTCACATTCTTCTTGTTCCATGTGTCCAATCATCATAGTTTACCATTTAGTCAGCACAAATGGGCCATTTTACCTTATCTTTGTCATTAACCAGCTCTCCCACAATGAAACATGATGACTTAATATTGCCTCTGCTCATCTACAACTATTCAGAGGCCCAAACCTGCCTACCGAGCAGGTTTGATTTAAGGCCAGTAATGTGCAGGGGCGTGGAATTAGAGTCTTTATTTATAGAATGTCGGCCTTTGTCCTCTGGGATTATAATGCTCAGAAGGCCTATTAACACAGCATGTTGCGGCATGTACATGTGCATGTGTCTTATCATCTTTAACTGAGTACACCTCAGCTGAAGGACAGCAGCACGACATCAGCCTGGCTTTTTATTACTCCTTTAATGACAGTCAAGCACACATTGTTGAATCCAACAGTCTTTATTGAGATAAATCTTTTATCGCAAGCAACCCACAACCAAGCCTGGATCAGTGACTGCAGAACCCTCTTCACCAGGATAGTGTGCCATAATCACAACATGTATAACAACAGCCATTAGACATAAATTCAGCATTTTATACTTCAAATCCACTGGCTTACAATTAGGGACATGATGGGAGCCCAGTGTGAATAATCCTTGATTGATTTATTTTTTAAAGAAACTATTACATTTGAATGTATATTCAAGCGTCAGATCAATGCCAGTCAGACCACCTATGTAATTTCTATAAAGTGGAATCACACAGAGTCCAAAATATAGTCACATAAGGGCGATACATTAATTGTAAAACAAACAAAATCACGGTTTTTGCACCAAACTTTGAGCCCATTCAACATTAAAATTGCCACCCAGGACACAAACTGAATAGACGAGCAGTGCAATATGATGAAGACAATATGACTATCAGCAGAAGTTGCAGATATATAATGTGATGCTGGAACTTTTAAAGCTTTTTGTTTCCATACAATTACTTTGAATTATTTTCTGAAACTTCACTACATTGGATATATTATCATTTACCAAAACATACACACAACTGAACCATCTCAAGCTTGTTTATTTATTTGGCTTTTTTTGGTATCTCAATTCCCTTAAAGACATTGTATATTTGCAACATAAAAAGCAATGTTTGATACCATCCAATGGTAGTCCACCATTGGGACAAAGTGGACGACTCCATCCTGAATTTTTGGTCAATGGCCGGGCTCCTGCAGGAGCTCGAAGGTAAGCTGCGTTATGTGCCGCCAGGCCTGATGGATGTGATGCGACTCAGTAGCGCGTGCACAGATTGCGAAACGCAGGACAAAGCGCTCTGAGAGCTGGCAAGGCACCAGGTGGATCTCCCTGCTCTTCGTGATTTTTTTCAGTAAGGCCTGGTTCAACTCATTGGTTCCCTGAAAGGAGCGGCAAGGAGACGCAAAGGGTTTATTTTCACAACTGCCTGATTTTGCCTGAAGTTTGTCTACTCATCACCCATAATGCAGGTGAAATTATTTCTGAAAACCATTAAAAATGGATTTCAAGTAGTAGAACAAATCACAAATTATATCTTGCTAAAAATTGCACTTAATGAATAAAACTAATACAAATTACTAGTGTATATATTAATGATGATGACTTTTTTGTCACCTCAAAACTTGATTAACTTGATATTCAGTGTTTTGGGGGGGGGGGGGGGGGGTTGCCTTTAAGTAACCTCTTCAAACCACAAAATACTATCTATTTTGTGTACTATAGTCCAGGATTTTGTAAAAAAAAAAAAAAAAAATGTTTACAAAAAAAAGATCTTTACTACAAGTTTTAACTGAAGGATTTATTTCGATCGTGTAAATGTTTAAGCTTGTACGTTTCATTTACCTCCTTTAAAATTGTGCTTTGGGAAAATAGACAGTGGCTTGGAGATAGATGTTAATTTACAGATGTCACAATATCTACAAATAAGACCCCCCAGAGATGTTATAGAAGAGAAAGATTCACAATAATACATTTATTTTGTTTTGTTTTATTGTGAAGAATTGAACGTGAACTTACCTTGAGCCTGAAGCAGACGAGTCCCATGACAACTTCAGCACAGATCTCAAATCTCTTGTCTGCTCGCACCAGACTTTCAAATTCTTTCGCCAAGGCCACGTGCTGTAAAATGAACACACCCATTTGTAAATTCATCCTTCATACACACTTCATCCACACTGTCATCACATCACCCCAACAGCAGTCCACTACAACATTTTGATCACTGACAGTTGAGGAGAAATACCCTGATTGTGTAATATTACACTGAACTGCTCAGCCTGCCTATTTTTAAAGCTTAAATCTCCATAATTGCAGCTTTTGTGGAGCATTTTCATTCTGCACTGGTCAGAATGGAAATGCACAAGTGGCACAAGGAATTAAAAGCAGTGGCAGAGTTTAGGGGTAGTTAAGGCTCATGATGTACATGATCCCATGAATGCCACAGTTTGAAATTTAACAGGCCCAAAACACTTGTTGCCAACATTTTGGAAAATTGAAGTCCATGCCTTATGAGATCACGGTCGTTTTTGAAGCAAAAAGATCTTTATCAAATAAGTGTGTAGATTCTCTGTGGAAGATTGGTGTACATCTAACTTGAAGTCACGACGCATATATTTGGATTATGAGAGAAAAAAAGAAAGTCCTTACATGCACAGGGAAGACATGCAAACTGTACATAAGAAGGCCAGCAGATTCAAAGCTGTTGACAGGAATAACCACAGCACAATTGTGGTGTGATGAATCCATACAGTGTTGATAAAATAACAAATAACAAAAAGAGGCTGGAGCTCATCACACCTGAGCTTAATTCTCTGCACTGGCTTCCTGTCAGTCAAACAATTGACTTTAAAATCTTACTTCTGGGCTATACAGTTTTGAATTCTCTTGGGCCCAAATACATCTAAGATTTACTTGTAGAATAAGAAACATCCACAGCCCTCCAGTCCTCACATTTATGAAGTAACGAAGACGTTTACTAAGTGTTCCCAGAATCAGAAGAAACAAGGAAGCAGGTTTTAGTTTGTACGCTCCTCACCTGTGAAACAAACTTCCTGAACAACTGAAGACTGTTGACACTCTTTTAAATCAGGTCTTAAAACATTTGCATGGGCTTTCCAATAAATAGACTTATTGCCTTTATCTGAATAAAGCTTTTACTTTATTCACCTTTTTATTGCTTTGTTAATCATCTCTCTTTTTATGCATTTTTCTTTGTTATGCACTGAATTGTCTTGTGTCTGAATGCTGCTAAATAATTAAATGTGCCTTTCTCATGGGTTTACTTACATGTTGTACATTCAGGCTATTTTTAAAGGTTGCTTGTTATACTATCGAATCTAATATTACACATTAACTTTGAGTGAAGCGAGCCATGTTTACTGTACTCCAGACATTTTTGCACGATTTTCACTAGATGGCAGTGTTGGATAAGTGTGCTTAAAACCATCCACGACTGGAGTTCCTTATTAAAAAAAAAAAACCCAAAACAAGTCAATTGTACTGTGTAAGAGTCTAACCACTTGATTTTATTTCTATAATCCACAATAAACACCTCTGATATACCAATATAAGTCCCCCATTTGATATTAATTCCATTATGAGTAGCTCCAAATCACCAAGTTCTGTTTTCAATAACCATGCAATAACCTTTATCGAATTCTGCTCATAGCAAACCTCTTACTTCACTTTGTTTGATCCAGTGCCATGTGATAAATCAGTGTAGTCATTTCACTAAAGGTCACTGAGATATGTGTCGTCTACTAAATTTCAGTGCGCATAATCACAATATTCTGGATAACCTTTGCTGCATCTTTTTATAGTTGTTCTAAGTTCCTCTCCAATGCAGCCCAAGACTGGCCCTAAATCACCAACATCTGGTTTAGCATAACCTTATTTTTATTTCCAGTGGAGAGTTGATCATAATTACATGTTTCCATTCTGATAATTAAGACGTTTGAACACATTTTTTGTTCTCCTTGTTTGTCCCCCCCCCTTTGCTTTAATCTTCGGATATGTTTGGTAACTTACTCCACTGGCAAAGTTGGCAGCTATGCATTTATTTTTATTTTATTTATTTATGATGTGTAGTCAACAAAGCATTCAACTAACAGGGCATTGGATGTGGCTCGATGCATTTTCAGTGAAAGAGAAACTTGGTTACTACAATATATACCCTTGAAGTACTATATTTTACAAATGTTGTGGGTCAAACACAGCAACTAACACTTGCATTAGGGAATAAAAAATTGAATTTACATTACATGTTTTGGTCAGTAATAGATTCCCAGGCACCAATGATGCAGCTCAACTACTCTAATATAGAAAACTAATGGAACCTTAGAATGGTGCATTATGGGTTCTATCCAGAGGATGCTCTCTGCCATTTAATTTAAAACAGAGTAAACACAAAACAGGCTCATTTGATTGACAGAGCACTCTGGAGACTGGGAGATGAAGATGAGGAGGAAGTAAGATAGGCAAAGATAAAAGCATGGGTCCTGCATGCATGGGTGGAAGAAAATATACAAAGTGCCTCTTTAAAGGAAGATATGGGTCAAACTTATGTGGATGGAGTGAGCTGATGGAGAGAGTCTAGGAGAGAGGACAATAAAGAGATTTTAGCAGTAAGGAGGATTAGGAGGGTGAGGTGTGGGAGGGAGGGAGGGAAGCAATGACATTTAGCACAGAGGCATAAGCAACTATCAGAAGTGTTGTTTCGGTCAGAAGATGGAAAAAGAAAAGACAAAAATAGAGAAAAGTAAACCCAGGATGCTGCTACTGTCACATAATACTTTTTTTTTTTAGTAATGTAGGTAAATACAATTACATAAAACACTGTTAATAACACAGATACTTAATGTAAATTCATTTATCATCTGATTTTGACTATTTCACACAGGAATGTCTTCACCTGTTGAATGCCTATATTTTCACCATGAACAGATAATCAGGACTTGATGAGCCTGAGTGACGTAGATCAATAATTTGGACACCCACCTTGCGAATATAAGCTTGCAAGCCACTGACTCCGTACATCCGAAAGACAAACCACATCTTCAACGAGCGAAACCTTCTTCCGAGAGGAATCTGCCAGTGCTTTAAGGTGGAAGAGGACAAGAACAGGAGAGCTATTAATGCTGCAGTATCAACGCTGATGTTATAATGAACTTAAATAGTAATAAAAACCTACCCTGTAATCTGTGACCAGACCTGTTAGATAAATAAAACAGTGTAATCGATTAAAATCCAGTATTGTCTGTTTTTATTATGTTGTACCTTAAGACAAAGTCTGTGTTCCTTTATATCATTTAATACGTTATTATACTTTAACATACAGAGCCTTTTCTGAGTACAAAAACATTGGCTCTCAAAATGAATCTCCTCTAAAAAGGTTCAGTTTCTTGTTGTTATCCTGGACTTCTCTTTCATTGTCCAGGTGTCGCTCAGTAATCATGGCATCGTCAGCCCACGCCGGCTACAGGTAGCTCATCTTTACAGAATGGAGGCTCGTGTTGGCTTGTGCTAATAACTACTAATTAGATTGAAGAGTCCAGATTGTATGAGCGAGGGCTTTTGTAAGGTGTCCGTGTTTGGTGGGAGGTGGCACTCTGGCTTTCTCTCTGCCTGCTTTATCTGTCAAGCAAATTACAGTGCAAATCTGAGCCCATCTGCAGCTTCAGGCAATGTTCACCAGCACAGTGACGGTGTATTCACGCAGATTCAGATTTATATCTCTGGGCTGTTTTTGTTAGCATTTTTGTTGTTTGACATCTTTAGACTTTGTAATCCTCAATCAATTACCATAAATATCTTAATGATATTACACTTGTCTTATTTATTGGCTTTTACTACTGTTTTTACTGTTTCACTGTCTTGTGTTGCGATGTCTTGTTAAATGCTTCTCTTCCTGGTTTTATTGATTTCTTATGTTCTGACGTTTCCCTATGTCTCTTGCTGACTCCCGACAGACCGATTGAGCGATGACCAAAGCATGCATGCAAATGTACAATTGGGAACTACAAATGAATTGCCCCTTGTGGTATAAATACAGGTGTCTGAATGTGACTCTGAATAGCAAAAATTATACCTGGTAAAATAGTTCTTTCACATTCTGATTGAACCTGTGATCGCTGATCTGGCAGATTTTATTGAAAACAACTCACCCGACTCCTGGTTTTCGTGCTTTAGATAGAGTGGCTCCATCTTAAAAGCTCCAATCATGTCTATTCTGTTCTTCACCCTGTTGACATTTTCACAAGTAGCAACTCTGTCACTTAATATCATGCTATTAACCATTGGAAAATTGTAGGTTCATGAAATATTATAGTGGTCTTCTATTAACAGTTTCACAGACACCTTTAGTATTAATTGATATTACAGAGTCGGAAAAATGATTTGAAAGGGTCTGGTACTACCAGGTGATTCAAACTGAAATTAATTTAAATACATTTCTATCATGTCCTTCAGAGATGCTGATAATACTAATTAAATGGCAAAGTTTCTGGATCTGTGTATGTGTGTTTTGATTATTGGCATATAAGTTGGCAAAACATATTGATGGCTTTTAAAATGGTTTCAGACATTTCAGACAAATGTCCCCCTCATGGAGATTTCTGTGTGTTTTGGAGTGTGGGTGGATGGGTGGATGGATAAATAAGCTTTATTTCCTGGGAAAAGATAAACTATAATCCCAGTATATCGCAGGTACAGAAATTTTTTTCCAAACAAGCGACAGGTTTTTGTTTTAACCTACTGGATGTTAAAAAAAAGTCAACACCTGAAAATAAAACTGCATTATGAAGCCAAGGGATAACGTGTTATAAATTATATCAACAAGTCAAGGTGGTGACTCTGTTAAACACCCACACATCCACAGCAAGCTTCAGGGAGTCAACCGAGCCTCATGGAAAAAGTTGTAAGGAAGGTCTTTTCTTTACCACACATTGGGGATTAAATGGGTTTCCTCTTTGTGCAGCTTATGTCTTGTTTTGCTATTGCTGACAGACGGGACAGGTGGAAGGGAAGACACACTCTTATATTCACTGCACAGATGATTGAGGTGCTGACAGATATCAGCATTCATTGTTATTTTACGGGACAATCAGTCACCGTTGAGTTAAACTATAAATAATAAGACAGGAATAGGACCAGATGCTAAAATTGTAAAGCTGTTTGTTAATACATAAAAAAAACTGTTTGAAATACAAATGTGAAAACTGTATAATTATTGTAATGACGAGTAACCACCAGAGATTAGTGCATGAATATAAGAAGACAAGAGAAGCAATGATGTGGTTTTTGTTTGTTTGTTTGTTGTTGTGAGTGTAGTGGTGAGCTTACCACATTGTAGAACAGTCAAAGTTGATCAGGAGCCATTTGTGTGGGTTGAAGTTGAACGAGTCTGCAAACTTTACAGAAAAAAAATAGTGATAAAGCCACAATAAACAGCAAAAAAAATTTAAAAATACAATACATTATCAATTGTTGTCAATGGTCGTCTGTGTGTTTGATTGCAATGTGCCCAAACGTATGATTTGTATCATTCATACAGCACTCAGCATATTATCCCTTTGCTCATTATCACTGCCACAGAGAGAGCCACGTCACAAGCAGCCACCATTTATTTGAAATGCAAAAGAGGACCGTCCATCCAGCCAACAGCTTGTAGCACTCTCTGAAAAATAACCATTTCAAGACGGGTTTATTCAAGAAGAGACAAACTGTTTACAATCTGCCTCCATCTTTTTGTTTCCTATCTTTTATAATATCCTTTCCTCTATCTCCACAAATGCAATAAGGCAGTCGAGAAACAATGCGAGACAGACTCCTGGCTGACAGTTGCCATGCTGACTGATTCAAAGGGGGGGCTGGTTGCCTGCTTGCCCATCATTCATATCCTAGCAACTGACCCTCGAGCAGGGCGGCAGTCTCATCCAAAAAGGACTAGCTTTCCTCTACGTGTTCTCGTCCAAACATTTTTACTGACCTTTCTAGAGTTACGTCCTAAAACTGCATGCAAATTCATTCAATATAACTAATATATAAATCAGTACTGGAGCACAATTCACCTGTGCCATTAAAGTAGGTTTCCAAATCCAATTGTACTTTTAAAAGCAAGCAAATACAAACTGTAAATTGTAATTGTTAAATCTAAGACTTGGGATGAAAGATTAAACAACAGTTGGTCATTTCGCTGTCAAAACGGCTTTCTCCATCTCCCCACCGACATTGTTTGAACTGGTGTGTCTAATAAACAGTGATATATAAAGGTCTAACACTGCCTCAGGAAATTACGCTGTCCTTATCTCTGCGTCTCTGCACAGCTTGGGGAGCAGCAGCTGCCTCGGCAGCCTCAAAAGGCGGATTGATGCTCCCGCATCTTACGCCGATTGTTTGGCCCATTACTCAGTCTTGCATGCTTCCTCCTCGACATTAACGCCGTGCCCTTTTCAAACACTACACACTTTTTATTTCCATCCATAGATGTGTGATATTTCACATGCAATTGAACAGAAATAGGTTCACTTGATATTCAGCACCATCGTCTGCCCACTTAAGTCTTGCACATTAATCTTTTTAGACATATTGATATGATCAAAGTTAAAATCATTGTCAGTTTTATAATAGGGATTCTCAGCTTAACCTGAACATGGAATATGTTTTCTATGTTCAATAATATGCATTATATGCATGATAATGCACCATATGAGCATGTAAGCCTTCATTTCAATTCCATTTTCATTTGTTCAGCGTCAAATACCACAGTGATTTCAATCTGTGTAAATTCATTTGTTTACGCACCTCGATGCCATTCAACAAAGGTCTGAATTCAGGACAGATAAATGCACTCCCAGCGTAAGCAGCATCAACATGCAACCACATATTCTCTGAATTACCTGCAACAGATTCAAAAAGAAAAAAGTCAAAGTAGTTTCCATGGATATAAAGTACTACAAACACGTTTCAACAACCAATAGCACAGTACTGACACAGTACTAGCACAGTACTGACAATTAATAAAAATGCCTGCAATGTAATAAAATAATAAAATTATTTTTTATTACCATGATTGGGTGACATAGCATCTTTACCCTCAAAGGATTAATATTTCGTCTATGCCAGCTACCATAATCATTTTTCATAAATAAATTGCACAAAAACCTCTAAAAAAGGCATACATTTAAAAAAATTTCTGTAGCAGCAACTATATCTGTTTATGCATCTCTATATTAGTACATTATTGGCTGCGGTTATGACATTTTCAAATCGATCTTTTAATGGATGCTTATATGCATACATTTAATCAAATATATTGGCAAAATGTCATTAAAATGGAGCAAATATCTCCTTACATTTATGGCAAGTTATTGTTAATGGTTACAAATGGTAAGATTTTTTTTTTTTTTTAATCTCTTGCAATTGGTCTCTATTTTACATCAATTCATCCTTAACATACATTTTTTTTTTTTTTTTTAACTCACACAGTGGTCCCAGGTCTGTGAGATGATCAAACGCGCAGGATGGTGTGGTGCCAAGAGTTGCACATAACTGAAATAAGCATGCAACAAAATTATTTGCATTATTTGTGCTTTGCTCTATAATTTAAACAAGATAACCAAACACAAGCCGATACAATCTTTGTAGCTACATTAACAGGTTTCTTAGATGTGGACGAGGAAAGAACACCATGCACAGCACTAAGGATGCACCTCTAATTCATCCGATAGAGATCTGTAGGCCCAGATGAGACACGGATTGTCATCCCTAACTCGATACACATACATTATATTCAACAGAAATAACATTATCCTTCTGCAGAAGCCTCGGGGTGTGCACAGCTACGTGTCTCAATGCCGCTGTCAGTTTAACGATGGGTGAACAAGCAGATCTGTTCGGGAAAACCAATGGATATCGTTCATTTCTTACAAAGAAAGGGATGAGTCCTTTCGCCTTGTCCTCCTCTAGCATCTGTTTGAGTACGTCCTCTCTGACAGAGTAGCTGTTGTCGGTGGGGACTTTCTTCATCATCACGCCTCCGATCAGAGCAGCACGCTCGACGGAGGAATGAGCCTGACAAGAAAAAAAGAAGCAACTTCAACAAGGTAAACAACCTGCAAGACACAAAGGGTTTGATCCGCTTTGTGAAGTCATAGGTGTGTACAATCAATGCTGCAGAGTATGATCAATCTTCACTTTGAGAGTTAATGCTAAGATTTTAAAGCAAAAATCAGTTCTTTTAAAGTCATGGACAAAATTAATTTAAAGGCCCAACACGCACACATAATCCTCCACATTATTTGAAAGCGTTTATCTAAATTTGATCATCTAAAGAATGTATTGTCAGAATAACTTAAGACTGCTTTTGAGCAGCTGGTGAATAAAAAGTGGTTCCCCTGAAAAGGTCTGTGTGGCCCTGAGGCTGCTCCCTAACCCAATCACAGTGCCAGCCTTGTATTAAACCTGATCAGACCTTGTTGTTGCCTGACCGGACCTCTGTCTTCTTCAGGGGCTAAAACCCCATGCTGCGGTTACTATGGTAACCAATATGGCCCTCACAAGTGGCCAGTGTTAGGGGGTATTTCATATAAGTGGGGTCATCTTAAACGCTCTGTTTAGTGCAGGTGAAAGCTCACAGGTGACCTGTCTAGATAGTAATAATATTTGAAAAAGAAACTGACAGACAATACAATATCAAAAAGCAAAGGGCAAGTAGCTCTTGCTCTTACTTGCTCAGACGTATAGGCCACCAGTTTGGAGAGTATGTCACACTCTGATTTTTCTGGCTGCATCGCTTGGAGCCGTCGGACCACCTTACAGCGAGCAGCAAGCAGAGCCATCAGCGTCGCCTCACTGGCTGTGCCCTGTTGGCGGGAGGAAGAGTTGAAGACATGAAATCTGCACTGGTTGTGAGGAGCCAGTCAACACGACAACCCTGATGAGCAACAACTTTATTACAAACTATATTGGTCACTTGGCTGGTAAAGGTTATGAAGCTTAACAGCTGTATAACCTTTCCTGATATAGAATATTTTTAGATTATTGTAGGATTTCTCAACTTTCATACTTGGGAGTGTAATTTATATGTACATATCAGCAAAGGGAAAACAAAGGTCAAACATGACTGCATCAATCAAAGAAACCATGTTACAAATAAAAGCAGACTTAAATTCAAATGATGTTCCTGTTACTGTTGTCAGTAATGAGTTGGATTACGAGCTGAAGTGCCCGTTGTTTTTTGTAGGAATAGTACTGAAAGAAATGAAAAGTTGGATATCCACTGAAGTAATGCCACAATAGAAAAACTGTGGGGAGTGTGAGAAGCTATCAGCCTGTCTGACACAATGAAGATTGTTTGAGGCTTTGTAATGAAGTGTGGTTTCCGAGATGTCTGAAGACAATATTACAGGACAGTCAATAAAACTGTCCAAATAGAACAATCGATAGAGCATAAATCACCAGACCAATATTAAGGCCAAAGAATGTCAATGTGTTGATACCAGCAAAATACTGAATAAAAATGGGCAAATGCATATAACAGTGCAAGGATCATCCTGCAGTAACGCCTTTATCAGTACTCAGCTGACTTTACTTTAACCAACAGTAATATTAGAAGAACATGTGAAGCAGCCAGATGCTGCTTTTGAAATCAGCAATAACAAGTGAGCAGTGATCCATTTTCTTGTAGCAAAAGATGATTCCATTTAATTTACCTGTGGTTATTTATTCATCCCGCATAAATGTGGGTTACAGTCCAATACGCATTTTATGAAGATTGAGACACAGTTCTAATGCACAGGAACTTCATTTATTTTCTAGATTTACAGTGCAAGTTCAGATGAAAACCACAAAGCTTTCAAACTCAAACTGTACTTCTTGGTCTTTTACCTGCTTACAATAGCACATTAGATAACAGAAAATATACTGAGACCATCAGTGATGGTGGCAAATAGCCTGGTATACTTCAAATAAAGTTTAACCGAATTATAACGTAACGTTACCACACATACTGCGTTTTCCTTGAAGTCTTTAGTGTATTTGAATTTATATGCAGAGTGAACCACAACGGGTGGCTGGTGACCTTCTACTGATCCACCATTGGAAGAATACTCATGTACTGCTCTCGGCTGCACACAGGAAAGCCCTGCAGAGGCTCGTGAGGCAGCCCAGAAAATCATCGGCTGCCCTCTACCCTCTCTGCGAGGAGATTGCCAGCTGGAGATGCTTGAGAAGGACCGCTGCCATCCTCAAAGAAACCCTCCCACCCAGCTCATCACCTGTATGAATGTGGCCAATGAAGGAGCACACATCCAAACTTTTAAACAATTTCTATTGTTGTTGGATCCATATTCTTAGTGCTTTTAATGTCACTCCTCATTATGCCATTATAAAGTCTCTGCATGCTCAGTCATTTATCTTTTTACACTTTTAAATGTTCTACTTATAAATTTACCTTAATTGCACTTTTATATTACGAGTGTTATTTATTTATTTAGTTATGTCTACTTTTCAACACTTTCTTAATGTTGCACATTCATTACATTCATACAATGGAAAATAAAGCTTATCTTAATCGCAACTAAAGTGGTTTGTTTAGTTACCTTTAAGTTTGCTTTTTATCCAAGGATGGCTCATTTTACTAAAGGGTTTTTGGAGCCATCCCATTCCCTCTTTGTGTTGAAACAAGGCTCATAATAATAGGCTGGCAATCTGCTGTCACTATACTCATTAGCCCTGCTGCAGTGCAAGAGCCCATTTGTTGCCATAGTGAACTGGTAAGCTGAACTAAAAAAAGGAGATTGGCAAAGCAGAAACAAAAGCACGATGAGCCATACGAACACACGCGCAGACACACACTCAGGTGGTCACAATAGAAGAGGCATGAAATGAGCTGTCATCAGAGTGCACTCCCATGCTTCACTGGGCATACACACACACACACACACACACACACACACGCGCGTCAGTGAGTGTATCGTCTGCTTCAGTTTCCGTTTCTGTCAATGGATCGCTAAACTAATGCTCAGCCCTTTTCCACACGAAAGCAATTCCAACACCATCACTGTCACCTCTGCCCGCCTGTGGATGACATATTAAAAGGCAATTTCCTGGGTAATTTTCACCCAGTGTGGGAGAACAAAATCGATAGCACGCAAATTGCTGATAAATATGGTTATTGAATATCGGAGCTGTTTGTGCTTATGGACAAGGTGAAAGGTAAACTGGAACCTGCACGAGAGGAAATAGTGAACCTGTGTGACATGTTTGTGCTCTTACCTGGATGACGCCTCCTCCTTGGCCACTCGTCCCAGCTATAAAGCACTCGGGCAGGTGGAGCATCTTTCCCAGCCAGTCCAACATCACTGTCTCCAGCTCTGTGCAGGCTGGACTGGCAGACTGCAACAAAGGTCCCAGTCAAAGACAGTCCCAAAGAAATTGTTTTAAGATGCAGTGACAGAGCAAAGTGTCTGTTACCCAGGAGAATCCAATGCAGCCAATAGCTCCACAGAGCATGTCGGCCAACATGGCAGGATAAGAGGAAGCCGTTGGGAAGTAAGCGAAGAAGTTTGGGCTATGCCAGTGGGTGACCTGGAGAAAAAAAAAAACACCTGGCTTGAGGCCTTCCCTCAATCTCCCAACCATGGAACTGGTTCTAGCTAATGTTTTGAACCAACTACTTTCTTTCTCAAAACTTCTCACATCTGACAAAAAATGAGTTTATATACATCTACAATGTAATTAACAACACATCAAATGTCAGCTCACCCCAGGCATTATGACCCGTTCCACATCTTTCATGACGTCTTCATAACTCTCTGGCTCCTCTGGCGCCTCGGAGGGAATCAGGGAACGAAGATACCCTGGATTCACATCTGGGTAGACGTGTCTCTTTTCTATTTTTTCCAGGTAGTCGGCCGTATAGTCCACCATCTCCTTTCCTCTGCGGCGAAATTCCTCAGCGTCCATGATATGACTGGAATAAAGCAGACACATTCCATCCTTAAAGAAGGTTTGGTGGACATTAAGCTAAATGACTTGGATAAAAACTCACTAAAACGGTAGATTAAAAAAAAACAAACAAACAATACAATGAGCATGGTCAAGCAGCCTTAGATGCCACCGTGAAAGGAGGCAACAAAATATAATAAGTAATGAATCAAGCAGATGCACAGTGCTACTGACTGCTTCTTTTCAACCTGGGGTGAAAGAATGTCACTGACAATAAATTAATAATAATAAAGTAAGGTCAGCCCTTATCAAACCTTTTCCATAGTTAACCTTATCACTGTACCCTGGCACCCTGCAGACAGTCTCCAATCTTCCGCTCTGATCCCATGAAATAGTCGTGGATGTTTTTATTCACTTTGTACTTGTACTTAGTGAGACAATCTTGACAAATGTCTAAATATGAACTCAATCCATAATCTAAACAGTAGACAACACAGGGTTCAAGGTTACTTTTTACTTTTTTTCCCCTGTGGGTCGATGTTATCAATACAACTTGATAACACCACAATAATGTCACATCTTTAAAAAAAAAAGAGATAAAGTGTATAAACTAATTTAATAAGTGCAATATTAAACCAGGATAAACTTTTACAAGTTGACTAAAACACTGAGGAGATTAATGATGATTAATGATTAATAACAGTGGAGAACAAACAGTTCCTTATCTTGGCATTTATAGGATTTGGGGATAAATACATTTTTAGAAATATGATATTTGCAAGCAAAAAAAGCGATTACCAGGAAGTGGCTGAAGACGGAGGTTCCTAAAGTTGAAGTCTGGGTTGATGTCATACATGATATATATGTGATGGAAAAGCTTACTTGTTCTGTGAGACTGAAGGAGAATACATTTTTAAAAAATTGGGAAAAACTGGATTTAGTACATTAAACCAACTAGATCAGACTTTATTTGATGTATATATCTTGAAAAAAAAAACTAATTCATGGTGACACAAGTTCAAGTGTTTTGATTTATTTTACTTTATTTGCAGCACTGGTAACACGATTTGGTTTATTAGGTCAAAAGTTTGGCATAAAATCTTGGATATATTTTCATTTTTGTACACGTATAGGTATAGATAATGTTTTTTTCAGTTTGATTCATAGTCACATTTACAAATAGACATATGTCGAGATACATGATAATGGATGGTTATATAAAAGTGCAGGTATGTATGGGCTGTGTGTACATATATGTACATGAGAGTGGGGGAGCGTTTGAGGGTCTGGACATGTATGCATGGGTGTGTGCATGGTATATTAGTATGAATATATATATTTTATCTTCAGAAGTAAATGGGAGAGAAAAGGATGGCGAAATATACAGAAAGTGATATCTTTGTTAAAGATATGTCTAAGTTTTGATTTGCTTAAGGCTTTGGGAACAAAAACAAAAACAGATCTGCAAATCAGTTGTTTGCAGAATGTTTGTAATGAAGTTCAATGAAGTACGTGAAAAGGGCTTAAACATTTTTTTTTTTAATAAAGCTGACAATTGATCTTCACCGGGGAATATAATTGTAAAAGAATTGCACATTTTTGGTGCATTAAAAAAAGAAAGCAGCTTCACTAGTCACTTTTATGTGTTTCATGGTAAGAATATTTAATTAAGAATAGAAATGTTTTACACATATCTGTGCTTCAGCACACCGAAATCTAATGTTTAAGTAATCATCAAGTTTTTTTTTTTAAGAAGTTCAACGAGGAGCATTCAACCAGGTGTATTGCAACTGGGAGCAACTGGGACCTAAAGCATGCAAGATGGTGCATGGTGGCCCTCCAGAGCAGGGATTGGACACCCCTGCCATAAAGTGCATTTTATTTATCAGAAAAATGTTCAGTTCTACTGACAAGATCACTAACATTAAGATAAAACTAAAATAATTCTAACACATTTCCAGACAGCCTGGCTCATTTAAGATGACCTGAAATAATATGGTATATAAGAGGCGTACACTCTGGCCTGACAGGAATACCACACATACATACATGGGGGAGAGCAGGTGAGTACGGCAGGTTTGATGAAGAAGCAAACAGTTTTCCAACAGCATCTGATCTTTTAGTACGTAAAAGGCTCTTTTGTTTGAAGGTGGAAAGGTCCGAGAATATGAGTTAATAAACGTTTCAGTTTATTGTATACAATATCTATCTTTATTGTATGCAATGTCATAAATGTGTTGGGAAGTCTCATCTGACCTCAGGACGCTGCACGGATCATGTTGGATCAGTCAAAAACGCAGTTAAATCCACTGAGTGGTTCAGTTTGCCCTTCAGTGAATGGTTTGCTGAGGGCTAAATGAAAGGCGATAGAATTTATACATATGTTTGAACTGCTGAGAAGAAACATTGTCTGAAGCTATGGCAGTGGAAGTTTAATAAATCTGATTGACACACAGCACGAACTGACTCTGTTGAGCCATAATCCATACATAATAATCCCCCATATAACGTAAATGATTAGTAGCAGATGAAGAGAGTTTTATTTGCTCATAACAGTGACAGTCCATGGACATTGCCCCTTGCTCTGCACCAACACCAGTAATCAACAAGTGTTTCATCGTACAGGTCCCGTTCCCTTGTTAAGAAGAAGAGTCCTTATCCTTATCCTCATCTCAAATAGGATTAGACATGCTGTATGGATGTGTGTGCATGTGGATACTCACAGTTTCAGGTGAGCGCTCCTTGCAGCGGTGGTGGACAGAGATCTTCCTCCTCCTCGTTCTTCTCTCGCCCTGCACAAGGAGAGCCAGACGCGGCCAGGCACGTGGGGAGTGTGTTAATGTGTATGTGTGTGTGTGAGTGAGTGTATTCAGTACAGGAGAAATTTGCTCCTTTTATCTTGCCACTTACCACCTCCCGTCCCACCAGCCCAGCCAATGGGCGCAGGGCGCACAGCCAACGCAAGAAGGATTCACTACAAGTTCCAGAAGCTGCGACCTTAAAATCACACGCACTTTAAAATATGAATGAATAGACCTTTGTCTTCGAGGTGGACACAAATAAAGACAAGATTAAGCGGGAGAGGGAAATAAATAAACAAACAAAAAAAAAACCCAAATATGAATAAATAAAAAAATATATATATATATTTGTAGAGGGAAAAAGAAGCGGTGCCTTTGGTTTTTTCTGGATTGCGTTTATTTTTCATCATTTAAACTGTTGGAATTTGGAAGTGGTTTATTTATCATGCTATGAAGAAGATTTTGATGCATTGGTGGAAAGACACATTTTCAGAGGTAGGCGCTGGAGTTTTTGTTTTTTTCTTTCTTTCAGAGTTTAAATTATTTTTGTGTTTCTGGTGTGAGATAATACAATTAAACACGTAATAATAGCTTACGGAAATGTTTTGACTACTATCTAAACAGAATGCAAATATATATATAAAAAAAATTTCTAAATACATTGAGAAAAAAAAAAGGCATTTAAAGGATGGATAGATTATCCCCGTCAGAAATCGTCTTCTGTACCAAGCATGCATTATATGTATGAACGCTGCGGACCCCTTATTATATCATTTTAGTGGTTTATTTTTCTAAATCAGGTCTTGTCACACTTTTGCAACATGTTGACCCTATGCACATTTTTTTTTTTTGTGGGCAGAACTACAAACGATTGCTTTTAACACTGGGAAAGGATTACACGTTACAAAAAAATTCTGCAGATTTCAGATGTTTTAAATTGAGTGTTATTGATTGATTGACACTTTTGAAAATTTGACTTATCTTTCCACCTCCGCATTCTGCATTGCTGAGGGATCATACGTCAATGCCATTCCACACTGGGAAAAGAGAATAAAGGAGGAACACACACACACACACACACACACACACTCACACTCACACTCACACTCACACTCACACTCACACTCACACTCACACTCACACACACACACACACACACACACACACACACACACACACACACACACACACACACACACACACACACACACACACAGGTATTTAAACAAAACAAGCCCCTAAAGAAAACAGTGAAATTATGGTATGTAACCGTCTGTTGGAAGGTCACAACCTCTCACACTGCTTTGTTTCTTTGTCGAGTCATTCTGACTTCCTAAGGTCACACAACATACACCGTGTATCCTACTGTAGCAAACAAGGCAACCTCTTGTGAAAACATGGCACAGCTTTATCAGTAGCATTGCATATATATATTAATGAGTCGCACCCAAACAGTAAAACTTTCCATTTAACCAAATGGGAAAATGTGTTTGAGGTATTAGTGGAATGCTGCACACAAAAGATATCTATACTGTTCATCTGTATTGTGTGTTACCGTTGCAATTGACTGGAAAAATGCCCTATGTGTCATACACCTCTGTCAGTTGAACCAGGGCTCAGCTTCCTTTTGTAACCTTTACTGGGGAATACATTGCTTACACCGTTTTGATGACTCCCTGTGGTTAAAAACAAAACAAAAAGCAAAAACACTTTATGCAATACACAAACACAATACATGAGGAAACCCACTGAGTCTGGTAGTAACATTTTTGCTTCTAATTTGGATAAATATTCACATGTGCAGGCATTCTTTTCTATTCATATACATGTACCAAACAGTATGAGACATACAATTCAATTTGAAAATATTGAATGACCGCAAGTTTGTCTAAAACTGTTGATGCGACTTAACTGGATTGCAAGCAAAGTTTATATATATATATATATATATATATGTGTGTGTGTGTGTGTGTGTGTGTGTGTGTGTAGCATGCTACAGATAGTCATGCCATGCTTTAGGCAGGCTCAGGATTCAAGGTGTATGTTGTGTGACCTTAAGAAGTCAGAATAAATGGACATAGAAACAAAGCAGTGTGTTAGGTTGTGACTATTCAACAGAAGATTACATACCATAAAGTCACTGTTTTCTTTAGAGGCTTGGTTTGTTTAATTACCGATTTAGTCCATTTGTATTTCAGCAGCTGCACAGGGAACAGTGTACACGGTATACTTTGTATGAAATGAACTGCTGGATATAGGACCTTTACTTTGTGTTTATAGGTGACTGCAAATAACCCACATCTCGCACTGCTGACTGTTCAAGTGTAATAGTCAAACAAAAATACATATTGTTATGAAGACAAGATTCTAAAATGATAATGTTAAGTTGATAAGGGCCTTGAAGCTCATCATATTAAATTGACTTGGCAACTATCACACCCAGTGAGTGATACTGTAACTTGCATCAAACAGTGTTGATGCATTGAACATAATGATGAGGCACTTATTGTTGAACTTTTACCATATTAGAGCTACATAGACAGGAAAATATGATGGCTGCTTTTGGGGTAAACAGCTGATGAGAATCCATGAAAATGTAGCCTGTTTTTATTTATAATATTAGAAAAAAGGCAAATTTCTTAAAAACTCTCACGCACGCGCGTGTGTGTGTGTGTGTGTGTGTGTGTGTGTGTGTGTGGGTGTGTGTGTGTGTGTGTGTGTGTGTGTGTGTGTAAGTGACATATAGGATAATGTGCTTTAGTTCAGATGGAGGTTTTGGATTAAAAATGTTGTTGCTCACCTCTCTGATACCAAGTCATCCCTGTTTTATAGGATTATCCATAAGTCCATAAATACACTTTGCCATTGTTTAATGTCATCTTTTGACCAACACACACGCACGTTTATCCATCCATCTTCTACATCAGATTCATTGGCTCACTTTAAGAAATGATCCACAGCCACCTTGTCTATCTTTAGACACACTGCAGTTTAACTCAGTTTTATATTATTTTTAGTGTCTTGTTTTTATTGTTTAAAAGTCACTAGTGATTTAGATTTTTCTGTTATTATGATCATCATTGTCAAGTAGTAAGTTTTCAAAAGTGCTGTATAAATAAAGTTATTTTTTATTAATATTCATTGAAACTCCCAGCACACAGATACTCAGATAATGAGAAACTGAAAAAAGAAAAAGACAAATAACAAAGATCATTTTAACATTATCATTTTATGCCTCAATGTCTGAAGAGCAACATTGAAAGTGAAAGCGATGAACTGTATTTAATTGAGGATGTTTGTGCAAAAGCTTGAGCAAAAGTTATTTTGGCAGTTAAATGCAAAGCTGCAGACATGTTAATCTGTTTCTGTGCCTACAGCAAAACTTTAATCCTTGAAGTCTCACTACTTTTGCATGACTGATAATCCCAAGTGTGTGACATGCAGATGGGGTCAGACGCTCAGTTCTGTGTTTTGTTATAGATCGCAAGTTAATCTGGCTTTCTCATTGTGTCAGCATGCATGCATCATAAAACGGTTTGAAAAGCGAATCAAATGGTTTAGCATCTGCTGTGAGTGTAAAGTTTGATCTGGATGTGGCTAAACCAATTGTTTGGAAGTCGTTCAGCTAATTGCTTTTTTCCTTGCGATACTGCGCCATCTCGTGGGGTAAAATGGGATGTCCATTTTTGGGAATAGGGGAATTGTGATGACCTTAATAACCTAATATGACAACTGTGAATGCAGATCGTTTGTGTAGAGAAAACCTTCCAAGGATGGTTTCTCTGTAAAGACAAACACTGAGGGTATTTTTTCCTTTTATAGCAATGTACTATGTTTTATTCTAATTACAATAAACAGAATATATCAGTCCCTTATTTGTACAAAAATACCTGAAAAGGTTACAATTAAGATTTATAAGCCATTCAATTATATACAGATTGAAGCAAAGCATATTATGAATACAGGCGCTCTCTCTGACAATAAGAGATAAGTTACTGTTTTCGTTTTTGCATTCCCTGAAATACATATTAGTTTATATTCTTATATATACATTTTTATTTCGTGACTCATTTGTACAGCCATGGTATCTAGTATGTTGACAATGTTAGGAAAATGCACAAAAATCTGAGGAGAACAGATTATTTCATCTTTGCAAGATCACGGTCGATTTGCTTTGAGCTCCAAACTTCTACTGAAACAAGACAAGCATTCATTCACAACAGCTTCAGCCATACTCAAAGAGTGCAGTTTTTTTTCTTTTCTTCTTACAATATTGACTTACATTTATCAAGTATTTGTAAAATTGCAACAGCATAGCTTCACCATTCGGTCCATGTTGCGCCTGTGTTGTGTGCGAGTGAAAATAGGATCAACAGAGGCACCATCTGTGGTCGCAAGTGACCTGGCTACAAAAACTGACACTGTGATCCACTGTCTGTCATTTTATTTGCACATCTGAGTGTCTACCTGCTTAAAATGAACAAAGCTTAAAACTATAACACACACAAAATAATTAAATTATGTTACTTCATTAGGAAGCATCAGTGTAGGAGCTTTTAATCAACTCAGGTAGCCAGGTGAGCATTGTTTTTAATCGTGTTTAAAAAAAAAAAATCCTAAAGAATTACATTAAAACCACTAATAAACTAGATGTTTCTTTTAAATAGTACTTGATCTACTCAATTTTCTTTATGTATTCTTTTCAAGTAATCACAACTAGCAGACGGTTGGTGCACATTTAATTGAGAAAAGTTTACAAGTCCCAGCTTCATAAAACTAAAATAGTATCATCCTGTACATGGAGTCCATCATCATCATCATCATCATCATCATCATCATCACCACCACCATCATCCTGTACATGAAGTGTTTTGATGGACCAGTAGTTTTTCAATATGCTCCAAGTCAGCCCTGAGCAACCAGTTACATTCATGTCTATTAAGTGTAAAACATGTGGACACTTACTGAATCCTGCCTTTTGCATTGCAGAGTACAATTAAGCAAGATCTTATGCGAATACATACTTCACACCTTGCAAGGCAACCTGACTAATCCCTCACATGGAAACATCTGCTACTTTTCACACGAGTCAGAAAAAAAGATAATGTACGTAGGTAGTTTTGTGGATGAGTGCATGAGACTTTATCTCAGGGGACGTTGATGAGTTATTTCGAAACATCTGGCAAACATGTCACCGATGTTTTGCTAATTTTCAACATGAATTTCAGCACCTGTAACTTAATTTATGTATTGCTGTATAAAATATCTGCACTGTTATTATTAGTGAAATAAATCCTACATGGTAGACTTTGTATCCATGTTTTATTTTAACTCCTCGAACAATACTCTGATATGTTTTCAATCAAATAAAACTGGAGATATTTGTTTTTGATTCAAGGATGAAAATCAATGAGTAGAATGCTTTACCAAAACAATTGTTACACATTTGAATAACTGACTTAATATATGCATTTAAGTTTTTTGTTTTTTTTACTGATTAATCTCGAATGTAAGGGTTTTGTGCTAATCTAAACTTCTACAATTCTTTTTTTTCTTTTCAAGGCAAGGCAATTAAACAGTGAATCACGGTCAAATGTCTGATTTCTTAACACAGTTTCCCAAAACACTGGCAACTTTAATGAAGTTCATGTCTAAAGTTTTGTAATTAAATTAATCAAAATATGGCAATAAAGACTGAATTACAAGCCCGTTTTTCAATTGGAGAATGCCACACTGTCTCTACAGAGTAAAACAAACAAACAAACAAACAAAAAAAAAGAAACAAGAGTTACTAATGTTTTGGGAGACTGGTATATTCTGATTTCAATTTCACAAAATTTTATTTGTCAACTACTGGAATGACTACTGGAGTTAAATCTACCAGTGTGCTTTAAACATCACTTCAGGATATATGTTGGATGATGACAAAATTATTTTGGAATAATCAAAACAAAAAACAACAACAAAAAAAAATCAATAAAGGCTATGCCATTAGAATTATAATAATAATCACACTGGTCAATAATTTCATGGTAATGACAAATGAAAAAAACCAAACAGTACAGAACAGCGCAGAAAAAAGAAATCTAAAATTTTCAAGTAATCAGTCTCATCCAGATAAATAAATACATTTTGCTGCAACAATAAAAACAGACAAACAAAAAAAAAAAAGAGTCATTGCATCTTAGATAAATAATAGTGACCATGCACAGAGTGTCAACATAGTGCCGCTTATTCTGCATCTTGGATGTTTTAAGACAACCTGGCTGGCAAAGAAAACATGGCTGCTGATGCACATATGTACACTAAACAACGCTACCCCCTTCAGGTGTACATATGGAACAAGCAAAGGAACAAAGGACGTAAAAAAAAAAAAAGAAAGAAAAAAAACAAATTCTGTTGTTTGTGCTGAAAGAGGTAACCCTGAGTCTAATTCACTATAGGTTGCTTCTGTGAGGTGGCAAAGAAGGATAATCATCCAACTGAGCATTTACTAACATCTGTGAGTAAAACAGTGTCCCTTCTGATTCAAAGACAAAGCTGGCGGAAACAGAGACACTGCAGTGAAACCCTCCATTCTATACAGTTAATTACAGGAGCTCGGTTATGTACTTGCAGGAAAAGACTTTTTTTTTTTTTTTTTCCTGTCATAAAACATTAGACTTTCGCTCAAACTGCACCGTCTGGGACAAACATCCCATTCGGTTGCTTGTTTGCTGCCTGTTCTCAGTCTGTTGCTCCCATTATTCTCACTCAAGGCTGCAAACCTAAATGAAGGAACAAAGGTGTGTTTGTGTTCTCCAGTTTCCAGTTTTCTGTCGCCCCTGATGGGTGTTTGGAAGAAGGGCATCAAGAGTTTACTCTGGACACACTTTATCAACAGCAGCTCTGTCTTGTGGGGACAGTTTCTCTGGACACACGGGTGACTTTGTCCTCAGTTTTTATAATTTTACATATAGTTCAATTTACAATACCTTTTCTGTCATATATTGTAGGCGCAAAACAACAGGGTTGTTAATCAATGAGCTCTTCCACCACATGTGTTGAAATAATCTGGCTTTCATTTCACGTGTTGAATTTAAAACAGGGAATAAAAAAAAGGGGAGATACGTCTGGGAAGAATAAGAGAAAAAAAATAGTTTGTTCTGGAACTAGTTCCTCTGGAAATATGAAACCATTGAGACACCATAATGGTTCATATGGGTAAGTAGCTGTTGACAGAAACAGCAGGATAACATCTGTACTGATTGAATCGAAAAGCAATTGAATCGAAACTCTCAAAGGACGGTGAGATGAGCCGACACTCGTCAAGTTCCCAGCATGTTTCTAAATATTAAGAATTTCATCTCAACATTTGAGGAAGATATCAGGAAGAAACTTGCGGGATGATGTAGACCTGATTAAACAGTGACTGCATTAGAGCTGGAACTCCACATACAAAGTTACGTTTAAGAAAAATAGCATCAAACCCTGATGGTCTCACTGCCTTTGGAATGTAATGCACACAGTTTGCCATTTCAGCCAGAGCACACCAGGCCATTCATTTTGTCACAAGCATAATGGACATTATGTCAGTGATTTACAACAGTTAGGTGATAAGTTGTGGAACGTCGGAGACAGGACCTCTGAATACTGCTCCAACACAAGATCTATTAGACTAAACAGCATTGCTTCCTCTGATGACAGCGACCCTGGCAAAAAAAACTCTTGAAGGAAATGCTAGTGGTTATCCTTCTGTGCCTCAACCATGTGGCCCAGGCATTAAAAAAACCAATATACTAAGTAGTCACGGCCTGTACCAGTTATTCCATTTGCCAATTTCCTGCACTGGATCTACAATTTCAATCAGTGAGCATATTTCACCCTGAATGGTACGCAAACGTTTTGATTTCATTCTATCGGTTTGTTTTTTTTGTGGCATTTCATTGAGGTTTACATTAAAAACTTCAGTGAGTAACTGAGTAACAAGTACACGATAACCTTTTTGTAGCTTATTTAAAGGATTAAAAAATAGCAAATTATTAAAATGCACAATGTGGACAAAATAACAGAATTGCAGAACAATACATAACAGCACCCGGAGGTACACTGCTAAAAGAAATCCTGTGTGGTAAGAGATGAAAATACTTCTTTTTAAAAATATCCAGATGTCATTTTCTCTCCCCCGCGAGACCTCAAACGGATTCGAAATCAAAACTTTTAGGTGCTTTTAAATCTCATCCATGCTGAAGTAGGACATGTCCATGCACTCTCATGACACTAGAGGGCAATAGAGGTCTCTCACATGTATGTGGTGGAGAGGTCATGCACCAAACAAAGGGTACACCCACTTGACTGAGCACAAAATTGCGAGACAAAACACTCCATCTTTTGTCGACCCTTTGAGGATGTGTGATTGAAACGTTTCACTGAGTTTGTTCACAGAAAGCAGAGTGGTCCACAAACAACTGTGCCACCGATTGTCCAGTTAAACAGAGGCAGTCTTCACTTGACTGTAAGGGAGAGTCCATGCTTATTGATGACTATAGATAGCAGGGTTGTGAAAGAGTTTGCAACAGCATTGACACAAGTGGCAGTGTTCATTTCTATTATCTTCCCTCAGATGAGGAACCTCGTGAGCTGTTGTGCATCCGACTCCACAAACCTCCATGCAAGCCAGAAGATATCAAACAAGTCAGCAGTCTCCAGCAGACTCACAACAGTAAAAAAAAAAAAAGAAAAAAGAAAAAAAAAAGTAATAGAGAACAACAATAAAACATCAGTCAATTCACCAGCTTCTTAAAACAAAACAAAACAAAACAACAAAAAGAACCATCCAACAGAGAGAGATTCCTTTTGTTGGTTTTAGGCAGTCAGGTCAAGTGTTAGGGGTCACAGGGTCACATGATCCGAAGATGTCATAAGGCCACAACGGTGCACGGGTGTTTGAGTTTACAAGGCAGCACTCCTCTGTTTAGCTGGTAAAACTCCACCAGTTGAATCAGGTCAGTGAATTTGGTGGCGCCATCATCAAGGCTGAAGAAGATTTGTCCGTCCTCTTCACACTGGAGGCATCAAAGCATCCGGGTGACAATCACACACGGCAAAGGAGAGAAGGGCAAAAAAAAAAAAAAAGGAAAAGAAGAGAGACGACAGTGAACTTTCTCTTTAAAGACCAATAAATATTGTATGGGCAACAATACACAACAAACATATCCCTTATTACTAGTGATCATTTTGGTAACTTGAAAAAAAAAAAAGAATATATATGCGTAAGACCAGATTTACTGCATCTTTTCATGTGCTTTATCTTAAGAAGGCTAGAAAATGTCAAATTCAATGAAGGTCAGCAAAAATGTGAAGTAATGGACTTAAAAACACAACAATACAACCTGCAAAATATCATTTTGATTATTTAGGAACGTGATGCCAGGCATGTCAAATATCACACATTACTCACCGGTAGTATCTGGAAATGTTTGATTTTCTGGTGATGGCACAACGTGAGCACAAACGCCTTGGGGTTACTCTGACTGACTCGCAGCAGGAACAAACTGGACGACATGAGAGGAAATAATGCCCGTGAGGAACTGTGGATTTTATCTCATGATACTTGAAAGAAATAGAAGGCTACTATTCTGCACGTACCCATCGACTTGTCCCTGCTGTTGGATGATGCGATGAGACTCTTCTCTCGTTATCCTGCCATGGAACCACAGCTGAGTTATGTGGATTACTGGGGGAAAAAAAACAAACAAAAAAAACAGCGTACAATCATGCAAATATACTTGAACAATAAATGATTATATAAACGCTGCAATAAAATTCACGATCAAGAAGATTTCTCTCAACTGTAGTTTACCTGAGTTTAGTGAGGAGTGGTGGAGTGGACTGTGGGACCCTAATATGGTCATTCGTTGACTCCTCTTCTGAGAGAGATGCCACAAAGAAACAACACAATCTGGATTAGTTCATGATTTAGTCACGTGACAGATCAAAGACAACGTTTATAGCTCTGTATTTGTGTGCCAAGGCTTTACATGTTTTGACAGTAATGGAAACAAAAAGCTATAATCTAAAACATAAAGAAAATGGGAACCGGTTGAATATTGTTGGTTTGGTGAAATATGTCCCCACTACATGCATGTTGATTTGTTGAACTTGATTCAGGAACATACGATTAGTGCTTGTTTAAGTACATTTGCAGCCATGGCTTCCATATATTTCTGTTTTTGCGGGTGCTCAGCCAGTTTTTGAGGCCCTCACAATAATCAAAGTTTTGATGCATGATGTTAAGTGCTTATAAAGCTACTTAGAAATGCCTGAATCGGACAAGATGTTTGGAGGTATGTTCTTAGCAGAGTTGACAGTGACGATATAAAACCCAAGCTGATGTCTCACCCTCCATGCGAGGCCCTCCTCCATGGCAGCACTCTGGGCTTCGACGGGGTTATCGATCACCCGGCCTATCCTCCCTGAGAAATCCATTGCCACGAGGGAGTTCTCTGATACACTCCGCTAGGAGGAGACGAGACGCATGACAATCAAGAAACTGGATTGTGCTCCTGCACAATCAAGTTTTCTTTTCAAAAAGTGAAAATGTTATAAAGGTGACACTTGAATTTGTCATGTTTTAAATCAAAAACTAACTTACCACAGGAGCTGAAAAGTGTGACAGTAAGGTTTTTCTTTGTTGAGGAATCTTATAATTCTGGTACAATACAATCCCATACTGTGAAGAGAAAGGACATACTGGTCAGTCAATGATTTCAAACAAAACCCGTGTAGTAACTGATGGTTTGCTATACAGTGCCTCAGAACTTCTTCAATTTTCTTACACATTCTCGACTGTCTAGAAATGATGTCCTTTCTAGTCAACCTTTAGCTTGTCATACACAACAAACTGTGAAACAGAGAGTATTCTGACTCTTCTACAAGAACCACCTTTGACATAGTTTGAGCTGCAGTGGCTCCTGACTCTGTCATCACAATTTGTTCTTCCTTTGTCCACTTCTGATAAATACTGACCGCTGCAGACTGGAGCTGCAGTTTTGGAGATGCTCTGATGTAGTCGTCATGTCATCAAAATTTGTTCTCGTCAAAGTCACTCAAAACATTAGGATTGCTCATTTTTCATGCTTCCAAATACATCAACTACAAAAGGCTCACTTGTTGAACCAGATATACCATGAGCGAATGTTATGCTGATTTGATGTATTAATTTGCGGTTTTACCTTAAAGAGTCGGAAGGCGGTCATCCAACAGGTCCTGCTCTGCTCATCCTCAGCACAGAGCATCCTCAACTCCTTCATCTCCCCTCGTCCTTTATTGGGCTGCCAACCAACACAGAGTGTCACAACACAGATAATACAGGATGCTGCTTGACTGCTGCTATCACTTAGGATCTTAACTAAAATGAATCATTGAAATAATTTTATTTTTCTGTTTCTTATCTTACCAATACACCACTAAACTTAAAATTTGGACTCATGCATAAGGGTTCAAGCATTCCTCTGCTGACATGGAAAACTGCACAGGATATGAATCACTATATATAGCATCTCATTAATTTAGTGTTTCATGAAATCCATTTCATCTGCCGTCTGAGACTCACCTTGATACAGAATTCGTAGTCTGTGGGTGCGGAGTGCTGTTTTTTGCTTGTGACGACCATAAAGATGTTGCTGTCCTCTAGGTCTGCTAGTAACTGTAGATGTCTGGGCTCCTGGAGACAGAAAGAATGAACGTGTCAATGCGTCACGTAGAGACAGGGCCTGGAGGTAGACTGCCAGACAGAGACAGACAGGCACTTTCTTTGAAGATATCTTCTTTTAAACCACCGTATATATATATTGCATCTTGAGTTGCGGTTACCTTTGAGGTTCCTTTTGTAGAACAGTAGAGTCCTGAGCGCCGCAGGAACATGTAAACTTTTTTCCACGACTTCCTGCCCACGTCCTTCATGTACAGATGCCCCTGGATTTCTGGACAGCTACTGGTTGCAAGGATGTTCTGAAAGGAGACACGGGACAAACAATGCTGAATTTATTTGCTCTGTGATGTCTTCCGCCAAGGACGCTTTGTCTCGGAAGACAGCATTGGGTGACATCTGTAGCCTCTAAGCGCTCCGTCACTGCCACAGCCAGACACCGAGAGCTGCAGCAGACACAATCTGGAGAGACTTTAAAGACAGGAGGCAATCGCTTTTTGTCAAGGAACTGTGTCATCTGGGTATCTTGCCGGAAGAGCATGCGTGACAGGGCCAGACAGTACACTGCTGTGTGCGGATACATGTGAATGGTGGAGTTTATTCATGTTTCCAGCTCTGTCTGTAATTAGCTTTTATAACCATTTTTAGTAAGAACATAAAAATATCAGAGCACAGTGTCATGTTATGTAATGTTCCTACTTTGACAAATACAGTTCAATGAGCATACACTACATATAGAGTACATTCTGTTTTGGTACTCTTAAAGCCTATACTGTCTTACAGACATTTGGAATATTAATAGCTTGTGGTTTTCATGTTTTACTAAAATATCACACCATGAAGTGGCAGGTTAAGTCATTGAAGCGTTTTTGGAATCTGTGGCTTGTGGCTGAAAGAGTAACTGTTCCAGAGGTCTCTTCAATATTCAAAGCACATGTTTCCCAGTGTTTTGGAAACATCTCACAATGGGCCTCATGCATGAACATTTTTCCAACATTTGTGGAGCGCACATTCACACGCAAAGTTAATTCAAAAAGCTCTCTCTCTGAGGCGCTACAGCTCACTGCTTTGTGTTGACATACGCTTCTTGGATAATGCCTGAATATTGCAAACACCTGGATGATTCGGGCTTGGAAAGTGCCAAGGTTTGGACAGCACTCTAATTGAGTGCAAAGAATTTGTGTTTAAAAGAAGTCAAACATAGGGAATTCCTGACACGACAACGAGCTCAGCCGATCCCCTTTCATTTATTGACTCCTACAGTATGTGGAGCATAACCGAGCATAACGTCTCCATAATCAGCAGGGGAGTTAAAAGCTTTTTGTGAGTGGAGAGGATGAAGGGATGGATTCCACTTGTGGTCCCGTCTCTGACAGCAATACAGAAGAGAACCATACTGCATGTAAATCCTCCATCCAATAGAAGAAAAAAAAAGCCCTGTAAATCCCAACAATCTTTTTGTATGTTCCCTTCCACATTTTTTCTTTTCCTCAATCCTGAAGAAGATCATATGGCCCCTGGAGATGCTTGTAAGGAACGTTTATGTACACATGTGACACAAGTGCATTAATTTGCCAAGTGCAAATAAAAAAAACAAAAAAACAAAAAACGAGGAACTCTATGTTCTATTTCTGATTGCCTAATTCCAACCATCACAAGTGTTGGGCATGCGGTGCGTGCACCGAGACAGTTATGTGTCAACAGAGGATCAACAGTAGTCATTACTGCAGGCTCTGACGAGACACACTGTCTCAGGGTCAGAGGTGAGGTATGCCAGCCTGATTGTACAGTATGCAGCAGGTGCTGACTCCAACATACACTAAACTGTGTGCGTGTCAGGAACAGCAGTGACAATGAAAGACAAAACAAATGTGCATGCGTGCATGCGTTCGAGCGTCGAGCGTACCTGCAGGAGTTGAGACGGCGGGATTGTGTGATTGGCCTCCTGGCACCACGCGACCATGTGCTCGGGGAAAAATGTCTGGTGGAGGAAGAGCGTGGCGAGACAGAGAATGTCAGCAACTGTGATAATAATTATAGGGTGGGAGTGTGTGACAGAAAGAGACGTCACGCAAATTTCATTAGTGCAGTCAGCTGTCATAATATTTCACAAGAACATAAAATGTTAATAGACACCTTGTCAGGGTACGTGCTCGTCAAAACAGCAGTCACACAATGTGGGGATTAAATTAACTTAAATACTGCAAAAACTTGAACGTATGCTAAAGAAATGTGACGTAACATAGCTATCCTTTCAGCAGCTGTAAATGGACAAACCTAAAACTAATAACGGAAGAAAATATGACTTGGAATACATCACAAAACTGTAAAAAGAAAACTCTCAAGCACTATTGCCCTCAGGTTTGTCTTGTACTGGCTATAACATATTTCATCAAGAGCATGTCAAGAGTGACACAGCAAGTTAAGAAATGTTGGAGAAAAAACAATTACCAGGGGGTTTCTGAAGAACTCATATTTGGCATAGTTCTTCCTGAAGAGGAATCTACTGTCGCTGTTCATGGAGGCTTGCACCTGAACCACCAGCTCATGGTCTTCTAGACAACGCTCTGAAAGGACACAAGTAAATAGGGGGAGAGGCTTATTAGGCTTATTTCACAATACCCAAAAAAGCACTTGTTGTATGTTGATTTTTTTAAACAAAATCTCAATAACATCTCAATAACATGCAACATAGTCCATTACCAGTCCTGTAAAGGTGTACCCTGCACTCGCTCACTGATCTCGTGACCCGCGGCCCTGAATCTTAGAACACGATGAGGCGCTCACTTCATTGTACTGCTACAGCACAGCATCATCAAAAGCATAGTGTGAGCTCACCCTTCACTTTAAATATTTGTATGACACATTTTAAAAAGGAAACAAAGAAAGATTTATAAAACTTTGGAATGATTCTGGTTTACTTATGGCACAGTACAACGGCAGTCACGATGACTACAGTTTCATCGGTTTAGCCTCAAAATACAGCTGTGACTGATGATGAAACACAGGCCTTGGAAGGAAAAGAAGAGTGTTTAGCGTGTGAGTGTGGTGAGACATAACTATGATTTATACGTTTGATTGTGAAAGTGAAACCGGACCCAAGTCAGAGGTAAAACCTAACAGGTCCTGCCATGCACTTAATTAAAACCATCCATTTTATTCTATTAGACTTTATTACATTGCATGCTTCCTGTTGTTTCCAAAACCAGAGGGTGATTTGACATGAAAATAAAAATCTAACTTTTTCTCACATCATTATCTCACTTCATGTGCCCCCCCCCCCCTTATCCCCCTCCATCACAATCTCTTCACACTGTCACAACTCATCTTTCTCTCTCCATTTCATCCAGTCGCCTTCCTGATGAGTCACTCACGTCCGTGACCATGACTCACCCCAGCAGCACCACCGCACTGTCCCAGAGCTGTTAACAGTTTGGGGCTTACAAGTAGAGGTCAATGGTACTTATCTCAAAGGGCTATTTCATCCCATTCAGCAGTGCACCAGGAGTGGGCCGGGCCGTACAGGAATAGGCCTCTCTGTTCAAACACACTATTGTTCTGGACTCTCTGAGACTTCTATTCTCGTCTCCCACTCAACCACATGTGCACACATGAAGGATTATGGGGCATGTATGTGCGGCGTCGGCATACACATGCATGTAGTGTTCCTAATAAATGTGAAACTCTTTTTTTTTTTTTTTTTTTTTTATATACATTGAACACTTCGTTCTCCTGACATGATACAAAATCTACCTGTAGAGTCAAAATGGGTTTTGGATTTGACAACTATGTTTCAAATGACTCGCTAAGCACACAAGTCTGGGTTTCTGTTTAATTAAATCTTGATGAAAGACTACGAGAAACAAAGTCAAAAGTGATTTAAACACATTTTTTATAACAACGTGTGATTGAAAAGCAATTAGAAAAGAAAAAAGAAGCAATGTCAACAACAGAGCAGGAAAAGTTTAGTAAAATTACACAACTCAACGATATCCTAATTACTGTGTAAAAATATCAGAGGATGTATACAGCACATAGAGGGATAACACAATTAAATTTAGATTATTGTTTATTGCTGTGCGATCATGACCACACTTGAGGTTTTCTACTGCAAACTGCAGTACATGCACACATTATTACAGCATTGCTTGTAGCGCATAGTCATTACCATATTGCATTCCCTTATCTTAGCCAAACTTTAACTATACAACATAGCTGTAACCCGAAACCTGAAACCACACCTGAATATATGTAAAAAATCTTGGTGTTCTCAGCTTTCAGGTCTGTAGCAGGGAAAAAAAACATCTACTCTGTACACACACAAACCTCAACCATCAAGATAATTTTCTCACTCTACTCCCCTTGATCTTGACTCAGAATTGTGATCTAAACATAATTTGATCAAATCAAAATTCATAAATGGGCAAAACATTAAATAGTCCACCTTTACGGTACTTTAAAGCTAAACAGGACCCCCTTGAGTGTCGTGAGCTCCCAGGTTATAGCCTCACAAAGACAGTATAGGCACACATCCATACACACTTCATTAGAGGGTTACTTTTCTGAAAGCTGCTGCTTCATGACATCTCATTTACTGGGCTCTCCAAACATTAAATAAGGGAAAATAGTTATTCCAGACCTGAAAAGAGTACAGTTGCAGGTCAGGTGCACCAAAATAGAAGATGGGCTATAATAGTTGTACAGCTACTCCAGGCCAAAAATGATGTCATTCACAATGAGAGAGCCTAACTGTATTTGGCAGCATCACGTTGGCAGCAGTGATCAGAAATGTAAGCAGACCAAGATGGATGGTGAAATATTAGATTAGAGCCATGGGACCAGTACTTAGAATAATAAAGTATTTTCAAAAAGTTTCCTCACCTACAGCATAACAGCCAGCAGAAAACCTAATTACACACACAGGTTGTCAGTTAAAACAGCAGAAACTAAATGTTTTTACATGTGTTTCTCAGCATGTCTCTTTCAGCAGTTTGTTTCAGTACCACAGCTCGATATGAAATTACACCCACTTCTCTCCCACATCTGTTTAACTATACTGACATGAGCAGAGAGCAAAGGCTCAACTTGTCTTCCATAAGTGCTTTATAATCGCAGTTTCCTGAGGGGGAGGCTGCGCTTTTCACCGCTCAGCTGGCCACAACTTTCCAAAGCTACTGTTACACTTCCAAGTCTTAACACAAAATCACCTTGACAAAGATACACTGCTTTGACTTTTTTTTTTTTGTGATTAGCTTCTGGCTTTTCACCATTTACAGTTTTGAAAGTGGCCTTTTTATGGCACGTTATTTTCAGGGTAATACATTTGTATTGATCAATAATCCATGCATAATTTACTGGGGTGGTCCTCCCACGCAGGGGCACCAGAGAGCGTTGTGTAGCTCAAGTAAAAATCTGTGGTGGGGGGTGGGGGTTGCCTTTCTTTCATTTAATTTTTGAAGAAGGCATTCTAACAAAAAAGAAATACGTGGAAGGAAAACAAATATTATTTTAGCCCCCCCAAAGACTTCTGAGCAGAATTTATCTTTGACATGAAATAGAGATAAATTAATTTGATAAAATAAGCTTGAGAGCAGTAATGACAGAAGCAGCCTGGTTGATATTTGTAATCGAAAGTCTCAAACTAGCACAAGAAGTCTTGTACTTCTTACTGTATTTGGATCCTTTCAGAAAACAAAATTATTTCAAAAACATTAAAAATATCCAAATTAAGTTGTAGTTCTGTGAGAAGGGTCATATTCGCATATCTGTATACTTTGCAATCCCTGAACTACTGTATGTAGGAATTTGCTCTTTTGAATGAAGTAAATGAAAACATATAAATCTATAGAGGGACACAACTCCAAAAGTCTGTTGCTATGTTTCAGTGTAAAGAAGCAAAATATAGCGAGAAATGTAAAAAACAAAACAAAAAACAAAAAATGCCCTCTATTTGCAGGCAGTGTTTTCAATTTTGTTGTAATCCTCTCTGCAGCTGTGTCTGTCTTCAGGCTAATGTTGGCAAACATCTGAAGCTCCTCACGATCGGCAGGATTCAGCATACATGTCTTTGTGTTGTTGCTGTTGATTTTCACACTAACAGTACACTGATGCTATGTTGTGTGCAATAGGAGAGACAGTCTTTATAACTGAGACTTTTCTTTAAAACGTCAGCCCAAGGAAATAATCCAGAAAGCGCAGTGGACCCTCTGGTGGGCTGGTTTAGGCTGGTGGGCTGAAAGTGAGACATCCCTGCTCCAACTGCCAATGATCAACCATTTGAAAACCAACATGATTTAAGCCTTCACTATTGAAATTGGTGTTCCACAAGAAAAAAAACTACTCCTTCCACATTTTTTGATTGCAGTCATCATTTTGACCTTTTTACACAAGGCTGATTGTAGGTTTCTGGTTCAGTAAGTGGTTGTATTTTCAGAGGGGTGGTGGTGGTGGTGGGGTCTGCATGACTGAACTACAGAACCTCTAACCTGAAAGAAACCCTTCATCAATCATCATCACCACTTCTCTGACATCATGCCACTGTCACAGCTTTGGATTCATGTAATGCTGCAGCAGCTCTGACATGCTGAGATGAGAGAAAGTGAGAAAAAAAGTTTTGTTCCTGAGTTCATCACTTACATCACTACATCTCCTAATCCGCAAGCGTCATTAATCAACTTCTCTTCATTTAGCGTCTCATCCTCTAACATCCACTAAGAAACCCCTCATGCAATTCCCTTTTCAGTAACAACGGAGGAAAATCTTCCTTAACAAGTTGCTCAGGGTATATTTTAATGAAGGGTGGAACTGTCCTGGATTTTTGTTCATAATTATGATGAATTTTTATCTGATTTTGACTAATAAAAATGTCCAACAGTAACCTCGAGTCAACCTCCCAGAGTTACAGAATATCAAGATCTCAACTTAGATATGCAACATTATGTTAATTTGCTCAGAAATGCCCAAATGAACCCAGGCATGGAGACTTCAAACTGTAAAATGTAGCACATTAGTGTTTGTTTCATTTAAAAAATATGACAGAAGGGAATTTTTGGAAGTACAGGTCCTGAAACAGTCAAGAAGTATTGAACAGAAATAATAAGGAACCCTATAAAAGACTTTAAAAAAAAAATAAAAAAAAAGAATTAAAGAATTAAGCATTTTTAACCATTTTTTTCATAATTCACATACAGAAAAATGGAATAAAAATCAGCTCCATAGCAGTGCAAACTAAACATCGTTAATGATAGTAGATATTACTCCATCTCACAAAGATGAAATCTTCTTTCAATTGTCTATTCACTGTTGAATCCGAAAATATTTAACCTAAAAGTAACTCCAGTGTCTGCTACAGCAACCCATCACACAGCTACTGTGTTCTACCTGATTAGATCACTGGACATCATGGTTCTGTGCATTCATACCATGTGTAGTATGTGCATGCTCTCATGCTTGAAACCATGGCTGCGTGAGAATATGTGCCTTGAATGCCTGCCCAAGTATGCGGGCACGCATGCATATCATCACATGTATGCATGCATGCATGCATACATGTTCATGCACCTGTGTGAGTGATTGTGTGAGGGATTGTATTGCATGTCCCAGCCCACCCAAAAGCCAATAAGTTTCTGTGTGGGCAAAATGAGCATATGTGAGAGTCATGTGCGTTTGGATTGTTTCAGTGAGCAAGTGTGTCTGCGTGCGTGTTTGTGTGTGTGTGTGTGTGCGTGTGTGCGTGGTTGCACGGCTTTGCCCATTACCTAGTCCTAGCAGCGGGTGGTGTTCAACAAGTGCCCAACTGTTGTCATCCACACAATGGCTTTTATAAACCAGGAGCTGGCACAGGTCCCTGGCAGTCATGTCGGCTGGGATCTCCACAACTTTACCCATGCCGTCTTCACTGAAGATCTTCACAATCTGGGAGGGGAAAAAAAAAAAAAGTTAAAATTAAACAGAGCCCATTTTGAAGCATCAATAAAAGAAGTTGGAAGTAGACAAAAAAAAAAAGGTTACGTCCAGCTTTTTTTGGGGCGGCCGTAGAAAGACATTTGCACAATTTTAACTGAAGCTAGTATGACAGCTTAAACATGAATGCTACTTGTAATCAAGTCATTTAAGACAAATCCTTTTACAAAACACAGCTTAATAAGTGGGTGAAGCCAGCAATTTTCTTCAAACACTCGCACAGTATTTATCATATGGCTATCCATGCACTATAGCATATACCGGCCTGTAATTATAGCACCACTCACAATAGAAGAAGAAGAAGAAGCAGAAGAAGAAGAAGCAGAAGAAGAAGAAGCAGAAGAAGAAGAAGAAGAAGAAGAAGAAGAAGAAGAAGAAGAAGAAGAAGAAGAAGAAGAAGAAGAAGAAGAAGAAGAAGAAGAAGAGAAGAAGAAGAAGAAGAAGAAGAAGAAGAAGAAGAAGAAGAAGAAGAAGAAGAAGAAGAAGAAGAAGAAGAAGAAGAAGAAGAAGAAGAAGAAGAAGAAGAAGAAGAAGAAGAAGAAGAAGAAGAAGAAGAAGAAGAAGAAGACATTCAAGTGCATCTAGTAATTGTGGTGCTAAAAATCACAGACAAGCATTTCTTAAAGGAACTTGTTGGTGTGACATATAAGCAAATATTCTGCCAGGAGATTACAAGACTGCGCTCTTGTTTACACAAATGGGATATACTATACTATAAAGGGAAACAGGACTGAAGTTTTCAACTATGGCTTCTCAAGAACAAATATGCAAGTATGTAGACCACACTTGTATGATTTTGGAAAAGTCCAGTTTCACTTTGTTTCCATTGATAATCATTTCTGACAGTTACTCCATAGATAAATATGTTGTATAACAATAATACTTAATCAGGTGCTGTACACCCCCCCCCTCCAGGAAATAACACTGCCAGGCTGATCGAGCTGGATTGTTTTAGATTTCCTTCTACTAAATGTCCACAGGTTGATTTCCACAGGATGCAATGCTTGAAGAAGCAGGGGATACACACGTTTGTAAGGACACTGAAAAACTAGAGCAGCCTACTTAGCCTACACAAGAATCCAGCCGAGTAATCCTTCACATGTAATGTATGCATGCTTCCCACATCATACATCATGACAAAGAAATGCTGTTCTCGAGCGAAGAAAAGATCCATCTTACAATATCACAGTTTGGACAAACCAGGCCTGAAGCTCCCCACAATTCAAAAATGTCCAAGACAAAAAGGCAAGGAAGCCTCAGTCATTCAAAGCTGTTGACGTATTTGACTCTTTTTCCCCCCCTCTTTGCTCTGCTGACATCTTGAAAAAGACAAATTGTCTTTGGCCTTCAAGGTATTTACACATTCCATTTCTTGCCTCTGGTTAAATATGGCAGCACTTCAAAGAGAAACAGTACCAAATTGTAAAACAGAGAAAGAGTGAAGCAGGCACAGTGAAGCTAGACACACGCTCGGGGAGATAAGAGGCACAAAAAGAGAGCTGTCTTACCTCCACGGCCGGCAATAGGCAACAGTCCGGGAACACGAAGGCATTTTTGGAGAGTCTGTTTCCCCGAGCACTCACATATACACACTCACTTGCACACAGTCCCTTAGACAGAAAACCGAGCTGTCCTGTCACCCTCCGGGAAGAAAGATACAAATTTGAATGCCAACCGCTGACAGTTGCAGTTGTTCTACCTGTCATAGAAAATAATCCTTCAATCTATCTGTAGGCCACCGCGTCTCCCCCCCCAAAAAAAAGGAAAACCAAAAAAGAAAAAAGGACAGTCGAGAACTGTCTATGTGACCTAAAGTCGATGTGTGTATACAGCACACAGGACAGACCCAGGCAGCGATCAGATGGCAGCAGGTACAGTGCTTCCAGTGCCGGCTGAGTCTGACAACTATTCTCTCTCTCTCTCTCTCTCTCTCTCTCTCTCTCTCTCTCTCTCTCTCTCTCTCTCTCTCTCTCTCTCTCTCTCTCTCTCTCTCTCTCTCTCTCTCTCTCTCTCTCTCTCTCTCTCTCTCTCTCTCTCTCTCTCTCTCTCTCTCTCTCTCTCTCTCTCTCTCTCTCTCTCTCTCTCTCTCTCTCTCTCTCTCTCTCTCTCTCTCTCTCTCTCTCTCTCTCTCTCTCTCTCTCACACACACACACACACACACACACACACACACACACACACACACACACACAAAGGGTTACAGCCTCAGCTACGGCTCCGAGGCACACTGAATCAAACCACACGCTCACCAACCAATCATAAAGCTGCAGTGGGCTGATGTAAATCATTCCCACACAGACCTAAGCGCACACACAGACACACACACACACACACGCACTCCAGTCGACACACAGACGCACAGTCATGCACAGACCCAGCCAACTTTTTTCAGACCTCTCAAAGCTCCCTGCTTCAGTTTCCTGTCAGATCCCGATGTGAGAAGTTTAACAACGGTGTGGGGCAAAGGGAGGGAGAAATTAAAGCAAGGAGGGAGAAAAGTTTGTTTCTTACTGCCTCCAAAAAGGTACGAGGTGTTTAGAAGAAAGGGTACATTGGCTGGAATGGGACCACCGCCCTCCCTCCCATCATCTCTTCCCCCCCATATTCCCTTCCTGTGGCTTAACTTTGAACTTCCAGGCAGATTTCTTAGCCTCATTCAGCAGTACACGACTCATTACAGAGCAAATGAAATGAAACAAACCTGGAGCCGCACTTGAACACTTCTCTCCTCGCGGTGAGCTTTGTGCAACATCCTTTCTCAAAAAACAAAACCAAAAACCAAAACCCTGAAAAACCTTGAGATTCTTGCAGACACATACACACATTTGTAGACACAGCCCCCCCACTCAGCACCCCACTCCCCACACGTTTGACGGTGATATTTCATATAGCAAGAGATGAACAAAAGCTTTGACGCTGTCTGGGAGTGACAAGGGGAGCTTTACATTGTCCTTGATGGAACTTTTTCTCCACTTTAGAGCAGACACGTGTGTGCGTACACGCGCATGTGGGTGTGTGGTGCAATTGTAGGTGTGTGGGTGAAAAGTAATCAAGGAAAAGCATAGCTCCACAGAACATTGGAAGAAAGCGTGGTAAAAGTGGTAGCAGTAAATGAGATACAACATTTATTACACCGGGAAACTTTTGGGGAGAGGGAGAGGAGAGAGCGAGAGAGAGAGAGCGAGAGAGAGAAAGAGAGAGAGAGAGCGAGACAGAGAGTGTGCTTGCGTGCACGATTGCACATGCACTATATGTGGGTGTGTGTAGGATTGAGAGAAACTGGAGACAGACGGATGTGAGAAGTGAAGGAAAAAGAGTGGGAAGTAGAAGGAAGTGAGAGAGCAAGAGTGAGAGACACTGTCTGGTGACACTGCAGCAGAATGTTGAGTATGAATGCTTTCTACTGTTAACTACATATCTAGCCATCACAGCTGTCTTTCCCACCCACCCATTTGCACAGAGTAAGACACACTCCATGCTTACGTCACGGTTTGTCAGCCAAAGGGGAAAGCCCCAAGAAGGCTTCACGCATAGTCATTGCACAGTGGAGTTTTCTTGGTTTTTTTTTAACATATGATACCATAACTATATTAATAGCTAGTTGGTTTCTGTCTTCGTCATTTCAGAACAATGAACCAGGAAAACGTAATACATTGACCTGGTTTGGTGAGAACAGCTAAACAGGTTTAACAATGGTCCGTTCCAACGGTATAACAACAAGATTAACCCAATACAGAGGTGGCATCAGGGCATTGTTTTGCCAATACAAAGATTGAAGTGTTAGCAGACAAATCTAAAGATAAAGCCCAATTTGAAACATTAGGTCTGCATTAACTGTATTACTACCAAAAAATTGTTTTTTACCCAAGCCAGCACAAAAATGATGCAGTAAATGAAACAGTTCTGATGAACCATGGTGGGTTGAGTCAAGGAAGAACCAGAAGGATTAGGTAATTCAACATGGATGATTATGAGCAGATACATAACACTTCCCCAATAAACCCAATATGCATCACTACTCCTAAGAACTAAAATCAAGGGCCAACCCCCCCCAAAAAAACCAAAAATAAATAAACATTGCCACCCACTGCGGTACAGATTCTGTAGGTGACCATTTACTACTACAAATATCAAGGACGTGATCCTAAATCCACAAAATATATTGTTTCAGACAAGGCTGTACAGATTCAATCGTACGATGCATGGGAAACTGACCGGCAGTGTTTCTGCATTAAATTAAAATGCCTTCTATCAGATTACATGACAACTAATGCCTCATTCATGATCTGAGTCATACGCTGCACACAGATCTCAGACGGTCTTTAAATGACTGTTTCTAATAGTCATTGCTCAAATGCTGCCATGTCAGATATTGACCTATGTGTTCTTCTCCAGTGAATCTCCCTCATCATAGTCAACAGCTCCAAGAGCATATGCAAGAGGTGACAAATGCACAGTCCATTTAAACCCGTAGACCTTCACATGCTAGAAAAGCTTAATTCAAAATCTTGTTCCATCTCAATGTGGCGCCCCAATCAACCAAGCAAAAAATCCCAAACCGAACACAGAGGTTATCCGGATAGTAAGCATTAAAGAGGAATGAGCACTAAAAGTAATAATCATGCTGCAGGTGCTTGGTCAGACGTCATGGTCATCTCTCACTTTGCAATTACTTGAACAGGCAGAGTAGAGAATGACTTCAAGCTGCATCACCACTGAAGAAAATAATACCACTGTATAATAACGTATTTCTGCTAATCTTTTAATATTTATTCAAAATACGTAAAAATTGGAACATTACAAATAACCATCTATACTTCCGCTGATCATAGAAGAAAGACCAGACCTGTGAAGTAGGGATGGATAATGAAGATGTCAAGCAAGAAATCAGGCAAAGAGAGTGAAAGAGGGGAAAAAAATTTTTTTTAATACTTTTACATAAGTACTCATTCAGATAGAAAAAGAGAGCAGGGCCTCCCAACCTCTCTGATGACTCAGCTCTGATAGCTCTGTGATGTAATCCTTCAGGGAGAGACTGAAAGCTTCAGGCAACACACACACACACACACACACACACACACACACACACACACACACACACACACACACACACACACACACACACACACACACACACACACACACACACACAATGCAGGCGCCCAGATATGTGTGTCTATGTAAATACACGCACGCACACAATGAGAAACTGTGTGTACACAGACGTGTGTGTGCACGCCCAGTGGCTAATACACACATCAATCTGTTTGAGAATTGGCTGCTATGCTATAAATAGCTCCACTGGTATTACGTACACATTACAGGCCATTACATCAGATAGGAGTTTCTAAAAGACTGCACATATAAACCTGCACACATTAGGTAGATTATATACAGGTGGCATTGTATAGCCTCAGAAATAAAGGGGCAGCCCACAACACAGTGAGGTCGGCTTGGTAAAATAACAGCTGGAAGGATGATGAAAAAAATTGCACTGCAACAGATTGTTCGTAAATACAGTGGTAAGAAAAAGTAAGTGAACCCTTTTGGAAATTGCTAGTTTTCCCACATTAATTGGCCATAAAATGTGATCCGATCTACATGTCAGCCACAAGTATAGACGCACTGAGATGGAACTGTGAATATCTCATATCGTTGAGAGGGATTTTCTTTTTTTTCCACCAGCAGTGTGCATGGATGTGTTCCATAAAATATGACCGCAGTATCTGTGCAGTATTAGATTAAGCAGTGAGTGTGTGTGTGTGTGTGTGTGTGAGAGAGAGAGAGAGAGAGAGAGAGAGAGAGAGACTCAGCAATGCAAACCCATTCTCTTTCCAAATAGACTAAAGAAATCCATACTTTTTCTTAATACTTTATGCTGTCAGGTGACACAGTCAACTGCAAATTCAACCCAGTTGCCAATTCCCATGTCAAATCTACCCAGAGTCCTGACATAAGAAGAAAAGCTTTTATGATTTCCATGCTCATAAACTTTGAAGCTTTGAAATAACTCTTCAGGTGAGGGACAATTGTTGCTTTCTCAAATGTATTTTTTGCAATAATGAAATCCAGTGTCAGACGATCAAGGCTTTATTCGCAGTCTCAGATTTATAAAAGCCCTACAGGTCTCCAGAAAAGAACTGGAGCCATTGATAGACTGATTTGGCTCACACGACCCACCCATATTCCCACTAACAAGTACCCTCTATGAAGGCCCTCTGACTGTAATGCGGTGCTGTGTGTGGTCTGGGCTGATTCTGGAAACTGACGTCCGTTGATGAGATGGAGACACAAAAAACTGAATGAGCCCCGGACAATTGGCTGTCCTGCGCTCAGCGCCCGTAGTCAGCAGGAGTGGGAGGCAGCAGCCAAGAAAACTCTGCTGACTCATGAAGAAGGGACACTGAACTGTCCCTTGTCATCTAATTACCGCATCAAATTAAGACCCAAGATATAGGCTCAGCGAAGCAAAAGAAGGCAGAAAGGGATTTAGTGGGTAGGGAACTGAACGAAGGGAGGGTGGAGGGTGGTTGGAGGGGTAGGAAAGGGAAAGAAAGAGGGATGATAATATATAAAGAATATGTATGGAGTGAAACACAGGAGGAAAAAACTCCCAGTGCACTCTGACAATACAGAGTCATGTAAGGTGGCCGGTAGCCATCTCTGCTACTATGCAGCCATGAATCTGACTGTACACTAGGTACTAGGTAGTTAGCTACAACACAGAGGCGGATCTTTCTGCACACAATGGAGTCCTAACGCCCTCTCAGACCCACAAACGTAGAGTTTAGCAGATTTGAGAACTGTGCCTTGTCAAATTTTAAAAAGACAACAAAGGTCACATTGCCAAATTTATGTCAGACATTTGGACAAGCCATATGAACATCATGTAAATGTATTTATCACAATAGAGAGAGATATTAGAAATCTCCAGGCCGATGATCAGACTCAAGACACAAAAAACACACAACCCCCCCCCCAAAAAACAGTAGTACTTCTGGTTGCACAAATTTCCAATTGTATGCATTTTGAAGAATACAGTTCATCCCATATGAACGATGTAGTATCTTGAAGCTCTGTGTTAATCTGAAGAAGACCACTACAAGTTTTCTTTCATCCAACAACAATACTTTTTCATGTATCATCATCTTTCTTTCCCACTTTGATAGTTTACAGTTTGGGCTAGCTTACGTCACCATGGACCATTTTCTAGTTAAGCTGCTATATGTTTACACTGCTGAGAGACGGTATTGCACTTGTGGTGGCTATACTACAATTGGTGCTAAACAATGAAAACTGAATTAAATGAATGAATAGTCTAAATATTACCATCAAATACTTTCATCCACCCATCTCTCGATCCCTTATTTCCTTTATTCCTAGTCATATATAAATAGATAGGTTATATGTGTCAGTTGGGGTTACATTTTTGTGTGTTAATCCTTTGTAGGAGTTATTTGGAATCTTTGTAAATACATCTTTGTATTTTGTTGCATTTATTGTTGTGAAAGCAGCTGGAAATTAGAATTTACTTCAGCATCAATGCAGTGTTTATCGCTCTATCATCTCTCTTTTAAACTCAATTTCGACAAAGTTATGTTTCTCGCTGTGACTACCTGGTGGGAAGCGCCCTGCAGGAAGCAAAATATTTTACCAACAGGAGCCACAGTGGGAGCGGATGCCTAATTGTGCACTGAGGCTCATTGCCAGCAAACCCTGGACAGCAAGTGTACTTTCAGACTACGGCTGATTTGGAGCTATTGTCCAATTACAGCAGGAGGGCAAAAGAAGGGGGTGGTGGTGACAGCGAAATTGTAATTCTGAAAACAAAGGCTGACATCACTGCCGTGATTCTAGCAGTAAAATGGAAATGGTCTGTTTGTTGTATAGTAAGTAAGTAAGTATGTCCACTATAGAACAAGTGGACATTTTTAACTATCATCCACCATGACCGTTTATTTTCCTGTTCAAATTCATTACAAATCGACAAAACAAATCGCAGTTGGGATCACTGTGCTACTCAAAAGGGGGAGCATGAGAGTTGAATATCTGCAGGTTTTCACATGGTGTGATTACAACAAAAAGACCAGCAGTATCACAGGCGAGCGCAAACACTTATTTCTCATTCAGATGAATCACAGCATGTGCTTTAGTCAGTTCTGTACAAACTGTCCTCAATAACAGGGAGTTTTCTCTTGAGACGTCAAGATCATAGTGTCTTCTGTGTGCCAGTGTCTCTTTCTCTCTCCGTCTTCTCTTTCTCTCTCAATCTGCTGACACAAATCCCATTGCCAGCTCTTTGAGAGGGGCCCTTCTCTGTTTAATATCTTTGATGAGGAACCTCTCAGATATGAAACTTGTTCCACAAAATAAAACCTGAAGTGTAGGGGTCACAGATTCTTCAACAGCAATTTTTTTTCTCTTGTCTATTTTTTTTTTTGCCTTGGTAAAAAAAAGACTGCTTAAATATTATGACTATTCAATTAGATAAACTCGGTAGACATACAAATTGCTGGCATTCATTTCTACTCGTCTCATGGCTTTTTAGACTCGGCTGTCTCCTTGATGTGACATTCTGTAATCTCATTAATTCATTACAGCTTATGGAGATAATAAAGGGTTTCCTGCTCTCTTAAATACATAATGTCTGATCAAAATATTCTAATAAATTCCACTGTGTAATGCTTAAAAAAGCCCAACTTTTACAACAGTACTTGATTAAATTTTCCCTGTTTGTAGCACCTTTTAATTTCACCCGCCTCTGTATATCCCCCCCATTTCTTCCTCTCCTTTTCACAGCAGCAGCTTCGGAAATCTGAGCTGTCCTACTTTCCCCAGACAGAGAGAGAGAGAGAGAGAGAGAGAGAGAGAGAGAGAGAGAGAGAGAGAGAGAGAGAGAGAGAGAGAGAGAGAGAAAGAGAGAGAGAGAGAGAGAGAGAGAGGGAGAGAGAGAGAGCGAGAGAGAGCGAGAGAGAGAGAGCAAGCGGAAGGCAAAGAGAGAGGGAAATGCAGTCTCCATGACCTACATGAGTCCAAACAGCGCTGTTCAGCTTTGGCCAGATGAAATGCCTGCAGGCAGCAACACATAGCTTTCTCTATGCAACACATGCACACAAACAAACCCAGCCACATGCATATACACACCTGTATTCCAAATCTTTAGAAAGGAGAGTACTCAGATAATTCTTGCATTAAAAAAGGCCACACGTCATGAAACTGCACAGTATAAGTGTCATAAACTAAAAGGTTACAAGTGTCTCATCACGGATTAATGAGTGAAGGAGTATTTGCACGCACGCACGCACGCACGCACGCACGCACGCACGCACGCACGCACACACACACACACACACACACACACACACACACACACACACACACACACACACACACACACACACACACACCACACCACACACACCTGGATACTGACGATAGAATACAGAGTCAGCAGCGGAGCAGAGAGCAAACACTTTCAGGGATTCCCATTAGTTGGGCAAGTAATGGGATCTTGCCCTTTTAGCTGGGAGAAATGTGTGGCTTCTAATCTTACACAGCCTGCCTTCTGGGACAAGGAGTGAAGGATGCACCATTAAAGGTGCATCATCCCCCTGTGCCAGGGTGGTCCCGTTATGCTCCTGTGGAAAGACATTTTCCCTTTAGCTCAATTAAATACAGTAAGAAGATATAAGATTAAAGACAGCTTTAATTGTCCACTATTGTTTAATGCTTAAGTCCTTTGCACCATTCCATCAATGAACTACAAAAATCCTGAATCTCCTCAGGTGTTCAACACTGCAACCGGACTGAGATAATATGGCTTAATGCGCAGATGAAAGGGATCTCTGTGAATTGATTGGATGCATGGCATTATTAGTGCTTGCTCAGGTCTCTTTATTGCTCTTGCTGGGGTTTTTTTTTGGACAAGGTTAAAATTGTCGTGTGCACACAGGCAGAGGTGTTACTTCAGTCACAATGTTCACATTGCACATTTACACTGTTTTGTTGAGACGTCCAAGTTTTGACCACTGATATACTGGATATTTTGTCAAAACACTGAACTGAAACAACAACAACGTCTCCACTGTTTGTTCTTACCCGAAGGACAGCGGTCTGCAGATAAAATCAATTTCAGACTCCTATTAGTTATTTAGAGCATCAGCAGTGTCTATTTCATCAAATACTCATGCAGCTTTTTACTGCAACCGAGGCAATTGAATAGAAATTACAGCAAACCTGGCAACCCACAAGTGCCCCCGCCCACCCTGACTGTCACCTGTTTAAAGTGATGTTGATCATCATGTGATGCTGCCACCATATTCATACTATAAAAAGGAAATACAACTCAAAGCAGAACCTAATTTGTGGTAACCTAAACTTGTGTGATAAGTGACAAAGCTAAGGATTATATTAAATAGTTTGATGATTAATTTGATTACTTTTCTTCCTGTTTCTTCCAAATCAATCACTTTAAAACTTTATGAAAAATATTGAATAGATGATAAGAGTCAGGCTAAAAAAGAGAGGTACTTTGTTGCATATACAAGGATTTAAGTAATAAAAGCTATGTAACTTATACAGATATCCGTGAACAAGTTGTCAGGTCAACAATTGTGATTTTTCAGCAAAATTACCGCAACTTCAGAACTACAAGCTGCTACTATTTTCACACACTTTGAACCCTAAGGCTTAAACTATGATGCGTGTTTATCGACACTGATTTTAACGGTTTGAAATTTTGATACATTCTATGGGGATGAAATGTATACAAGAGTTCCCCGCTGACAGTGGAGAATGTATAAGTCATCTGGAGTGGGAATGCACAGAATGAGGTGACTTACCAACAAAAGCAGAATGAAGAAATAAACACACAAACTAAACAATTAAAAAAACAAAAATGTTTTCACTTAGTAGCATAATTTGTAAAGAGAGGCAGGCATCAGTATAAGCCATCGTTTTTATTACTTTCAGGTGCTATAAAATGTAACTGTTTGTACTCCAGGTGGGATTTTAGTGATCGGGATGAGTTTCGCTCAGGGTGCACACGCTATAAAATGCTATTACTCTGTTGTCACTTAGATTTATCGAACGCCAATTCTGTTGTCGGATTTCTTTCGGCTAAACCATTACACCGACTTATCATCCCATTACAACAGGCCACGAGTACCTGTGTGCCTGTTTGTGCTCACGTGTGTGTCTGTGACAGTGTGGCAGTAGCAGGGCGAGCAAGCAGGTTGAGGCATGTTTCCATTTAGCAGCTTGGGATAAATATGGAGCTGACACATGAGATGTTCCAGAATCAAACCACAACCTGCCTGGCTCTCCTCCAGGTTGCATTTGTTCAACAGCAGCCAAACAATTTGTATTTCACAGCACTGACTGCTGCAAATCCACTCAGTCACCCAATGCGTTGTGTATATGTTGGACCGTGTGTGTGTATGTGTGTGTGTGTCTACTTGAGAGAGAGCAGCGATATCTGTGCTGACAAAGGGTTACTGTACAGCCTGCATTCTCTCTTTACCTCTGCCATAAAGAGCATCAGTTAACAGACAACTGTGGTTGTGAGCGTGCGTGTGTGAGTGCGTGTACGACTCGAGCTCAGACTTGATGTTATGTTAGGAATAATGAAGGCAGGCCAGGTTTAAATACACACACATTAATACACGCATGCTTTAACTTGATGTACGTATCCAATTTTAGTATAGAAGATAATACAGATTATATACAAATAACACACATGCACATTTGAAATATATAAAGGAGTATCTGTGCGTGTGTGTGTGTGTGTGTGTGTGTGTGTGTGTGTGTGTGTGTGTGTGTGTGTGTGTGTGTGTGTGTGTGTGTGTGGTGTGTGTGTGTTCCTTGCTCCAATTTAAGATCCATTTAAAAACAGGTCAGCTGCTGGAAGAGTGAACCAGCAGATTTCTTGCACTGTCACCTTTGATCTCTGCACAGTGCGGCTTGCAGAACACATCAACGCCAGTACGAGAGGCAGAGCAACACACATAAACATACCACCAAGCACTCCTGCAGATGCACAAGTAACCCCACTCGTAAAGGCAAGCATACATACATTAGACACACGCTCGGCACACAAAAACCGAGCCTCATGTGCACACATGCGTGCATGCACACACACAAGCACGCACGCACGCACGCACACACACATACATACACACACACACTTACTTTTAAATGCACACAGTTCTACACAGGCCACAGACATTCCCACATGTTGAGGCCAACAGCATTCCACTCTGCTTTTACAGTGGAAACATCTGCCCTCTGACCGAGACTATTTCCAACATTCAGGAAGGCAGCAGCCAGGGAATGCCATGTTTCACTGCTAAGAGAGTGAGACAAGAGATGGATCAATGCCCATTATTTATATATGTGGTGTTTCTAATTAAAGGTTGCTGTGCACGCTGTAGCAACTGCACAATGGATGCTGTAAGGATTCACTGTGTAAAAGCTGCTCTGCTACACTGACAATCCATTTGCACTGAGACGGACATTAATGGACAACAGAGTCACTTTATAGTTCGAGAGATGCTTTGATCAATAGTTTGGATTGACTTTATATTCCGGCTGTGGAATTGTCAAAAATGTGCATTGAGTCAATACTGTTGCACATTTTTCCGAGATCCGGCAGTTCCCACCGTGTGCGGCTGTGCATGTACAACTATGTGACACGCTGGTAAATATATTTGATCGCGCGGTCAAGTTCAAGGGGCAACAATAATGAATAATATGTGGATACAAAGCACTATTTATCTGTAATATCATAAATGGTCTACAAGTTGTGCTTATAAACCACATGCATGCAAAATCCTGTCAGTTGTGACAGGATAGAAATAAAAAGGTTACCAATGGGAAAAATGACTACTTGCAAAACGAGACTTGTTTGTTATGGTGGAGTGCAAAACAGAGCTAAAGAGGTTTGGATGTTGTACCTCCACCAAGTAGGAGAATGTGACATGAATTCAGAGTGGAGACCATGACAAATACAATATCCGTGTAAAGTAGCACATCAGAGGTAAAGCAGTTGAAATCTGGCATACTCGCATACCAAACTCACATCGCTATGTCGTCCCAATGATTCCCATTCATTCAATCACATTAGTGAGTGTTTAATCGAAAGCTAAATATTTTCTGCCCTTTCAGAATTGTTCACAAGCTTTGTAACTTATCAAATGAGAGAAAGTGAAACAACAAAACAAAGATCCAAAAAGGAAAATAAGTGAGGAAGAGAAAGTATCAAAAGTAAAATAACAAAAGAAAAATCAAAACAAGATGAGAAAGAGAAAGAGTGCAAGAAAGAGCAAAGGCAGAGAGGGCTGTGGAAATGTGATCAGTACCACCATCATCAGAGCAAATGTTAATGATCCCTTCTGGGACACTGTAATGCTGCAGTTGCCAATTTAGATAAGAGAAAGACAGAAAAGAAAACTGAGGACACAGCACAACTCTCATACCTCTCACACATAACCTAAAAAACAAAACATATTTTGACAATATATATTTGAGAAAGAACTATTATGGAATGAACACATTGAATGCAACAAATGCACTTGCATGCTGCAACACTGAGTTTATAATGTTCAAAACGTTATCCATGGAATGGTCTAAAAGCACATTCTGTATCCTCAATTCCTGAAATCTGCACCAAAATGAATGGGTTATTATTTTGGTAATGTGTAAAAGCATTCCCTTCAGTGCTAAAAATATTCCAATAAACCTGCCGAATACTCAGAATGTAGCGAGACTATTTTATTAGAAACTTGTTCATCAAGACAATGATGCTGGCAAAATGCACCAACAGCCCATTTGCTAATCTTATTATTGCCAACCCAGGCTTGTCTGACACCCTGATCTATTTTAGGTATCCTACTTCATCATGTGTAAATAATCATCTTTCTAAAAAAAAATCAGATTGTTAAAGGGACAGTTCTCGAGCCCAGCTAAATTCGAAAGGACTGACATTTTGGAGTAGAAGCCCATAATATGTAGCGATGACCGAGAAGCTGAGAAAAATAAACACTAAGACTAAGACACAGAGATACTCGGGCCATTACAGAGATAATGAAACACAGACTACAGAGGCAGGGGCAGGGCATGGGGATTCTGCCATACCATAGCACAAAGCTGGCTACAGGACATCCAGTCCGAGTACACTAAATCCAACAAAATCTGGTAACCCAGTGATCAAATCAGTGTTCCCACAGTAGAACGAGTGGGGCAGCACTGGGAACACAGTGTCCAATAAAGTAAAAAATATCACTCTCCGCGGAACTGCCGAGGACACACTGAGAATGCAAACTCATAAAAATGTACAGATATCTCAGATAAGTGTGATTGCGCTTGAGGCTTCTTAGATGGTTTTTCCATTACACATTATATATCATGCAGGCCAAACTCTTGGAAGGAGTAGTATGGTTGTAATACTTGCTTTATGACTGCTCGGTTGTATGTGTTAGGATGTACAAAGATTCAAGGTTTTATTAATATGGGCACATAGAAACGCAGATGTTTTCACACACTATTGGAAAGTTAATGCTCTTTGCTGTTATGAAAGTTTTTGAAAGGTTGCACCAATAATAATGTGCACATAACAGCTACTATGATACATTAGTGTTTTGTTAGCATAGTGCAAGTCAAGTTTGATTTTAAGATTTCTTCTTTCAGTTCATCTGAAGTCAGACTAGTTACATGTAGGGAGATAAAGGAGATTGCCTATATGTCACAATTTCTGTGAGAGTCACCTGACTTTCAGTCAAATATCTTTCATGGCAGTTTGAGTGAGATCACTATTAGACCATTTCTCCTCCAGCAAACAGGAGCTTGATAAACTAGTAACATAGCTGCTTGCCGCGGCAGACAAAAGCTCTTCTAAAAGCAGTTCTATGTTCATCATAAGAACCCGTATAACCTTTTTCATCCTAGTAATACCTAACCACTGCAGCACCATCACACATAGTCATATGTCATTTGCTGCACATAATGTCATTAAATGTCCTCAAACAGTTCTGATCTCTTAAACAAGTCATTGGCAGAGCAAGTTAAGGCCAGGCCAGGCAAGCCCTTCAACAAACCCTCCAAACAAGCTATTCTGGCTTTTTGTTAATGTTTTGTCAATCAATAACTCAAGTTACTACCGACTCGGACAATGGCTGGTGAACGATGCGAGGTAAACAATGCTAGTTTGCACACGCAACACTGATTGTCACAAAACACATGTTGAGCAGCATCAAGGTCTGTAATAACGAAAGAGTCCAGCCCCCATGCAATCAGCCGGGGGCCTCCAGCAGCCCCAGACCAGGGTGATGACTGCTCCCCCAGCGCTCCGCCCCAGTCTTAAACTAACAAAATGAAACCACTTGGATGTTGTCTTCTATATTTCATTGCTTCTTACAGAACAAAGTCAAACTTTGAACCTTGATATCAGTACATAAGTTTGCTGGAAGTGCTCCCAGAACTCGAGTACATTGCAATTGACCTTTCATGTTTATTAATTTAAAATCACTCAGGATAGTCGGTTCATGCATGGAAAGACCAGCTGAAATAGGACAAAATGAGGAAAATTGCAGGGGGTGGGGGGGGCTGTGGAATAAAGTGAGGTAACATGGAATCATATAGCCATGTCAAATAGTTTGGCCAGTGATTCCTGACAGCTCTTGCACTGCGTCCTCATGCCTCCAGCAAAGAGGCCAGGGAATGAGGTAAGGAGGTGCAAAGAAAAAAAGAGCCATGATGAGAGTCCTTAAGAAAGTGCCTGGAGGATGGAAAATTCAGTAAACTAAACAGAGAAACTTCTCCGCAGCAGGCTGGCTGCCTGTACGGGATATTTGGAGGGTAGGCAGACTGGTAGATAGAGACAACGCTGACAACACTGCACAACGCTGCAGTAGAGAAAAAGTCAGTGGGAGGGGAAAAAAAAAAAATGGCACAAAACTGAGCACATGTGGTTCAAATGATAAAGGTTAGAGGTCACAGAGAGTGGGTGCAATAATTTACGTGCCTTGCATCCCACTTGTCCAACCAAGAACAAATCACCTACTCCTTTATTGATTTGAACCACTCAACAACACAATGCACTTTTGCAGGAAAGCCATGTTACTGCTGTTCCTTATGCCTTCAAAGCCGGACCCCAGAGGCACATGTGAGCGATGTGATGGCTCCAGGGGAGAGGTTTTTTTGGAGAAAAAGTGCTGAATAGAATTTCCACTGAGGAACAAGTACAATGAGACATACTTTCCACTGCCATCAACAATGCACGCACGCGCGCGCGCACGCACACACACACGCACGCACACACACACGCGCGCACACACACACACACACACACACACACACACACAGCCAATGAGGTAAATAGTTTACAGAACTCACAAAAACAAACATGCAGACATATGCACAAACACACATGCATGTCAAGGAGAAAGAGAGACTCATATGCATGGGTGGATTCACAGGACACGCGTGCTTACATGACGTGCACACGCACGCACGCACGCACGCACACACACACACACACACACCCAGCAATTTCCTGTGGCTTATTCAGCATTGTGCTCCACAGATGTTTGTTAATCTATGCTTAATAAAAACCAGTAAAAACGTATTTTTAGGAACACTTCACATGTTTGAGCCTTTGTACATTTTCTATGCATGTGTGGCAACACTTCAACATGTGGTAAACTTGGATTTGTTCGGTATCAAATGACACACAGTTGTAAAGTCTGCATAATTTCATTAAAATCAATGGAAACTCAGAAATTGCATATTAATAATAACATTTTCAAATGAAAAAACACTGTACATGCTTATTTTATGTCTTTTCTGAATGAAGAAAACATCTCAGTGAACTATTGGTTCACTTGGTTCACTTATAGACACTTGGTGTTGCATCCAAAAATATTCTTAATCCCTCTGTATTAAAGGTAGTGTCACCACGCTCGCACGCACGCACGCACGCACGCACACAAAACATCTGAAAGAGGCTCTTTGTGATATGATGCAATAGTGGTGCCAGAGTCAGTGGCTCCACACATCAATGGTGGTCAGACCTGAGTCAGTGTGAATGAATCATAAAATATCACTTTCATTCTATAGTTACAGGTTAATAAACCTTTCTGACTAATCTCAGAGTCTCCCTGAACTTTCTTCAGTCCCCAGCTCCACTTTCTGGAGTTATGGTGTTCACCGCAGCCTCAATAGCCCGTCTGGGAATTCAAAAAGCAGCGGCCTTTCTATCCCACTCTAATAAATATATTTCGCAAGATTTACCAGGAAATGTCTGCTTTGCTTGAACAGGACTAAAAACAAGTGATTCAATGCCATATTCTTAATCCTTGACCTTTTTACCAAATTATTTACCAAGCAATTTGAATTCATGCCAACAGCGAGTAATTCAAGCCCGCATCATTCCCACAGAGAAAGAAACAAGCCTCCTCCTTGTGCTGAGCGGGAAGAAACCCAAGCTTTTAAGGCTTATCAAAACATTAACCATTTAAAGCTTTATGTCTCAGGTGGCGATTCAAAGCCAAAACTTCCAAACTTTTGAAGCATTTACTGGTTTATCAATTAATTAAGTGACTCATGGGATTTTCGAGAAGCAAACCCGGTCACTTTAAAGTCGGACCGGTGTGTTTTCGTTAGAAACGATCTAACTGGAACTGTAGTCTATGATCCCGCACCATAGGAGTCACAACCCCAACAGACCAGGATGGTAGCCAGGGAGAGTATTTATGAGAAATAGTCCGCCCTCACATTACTGTAAACTGGTATGTTACTGTAACCAGCGTTGGCTGGTTCCATATGAAGACCATTAAGAGTGATGATGCAAGGACTTTGACTTCCAGGAATCGACAGACCAATCTCTGAATCTTTGTCAGCACACAAATACAAATAGGCACACAGAAAATGCAGTCATGTGTGCAGTTACACACAAACGCACCCGCAGCTTGTCCCCTCACTTGGGTTTTTTTTTTCACTCTTAAAAAAAAAAAACAATAAAAAAAACTCTGACGTGGGCACTGTGCAATATGCTGCTATCATATGTAAGCGATCAACATGCCTCATGTGAGAATAACACAGAGCAGATTTAAGGCAGGAAATATTCCCACATGTTCGACTTACAGCTGACTGCTCAATTCAGCTGATACTCAACCTCTGCCTCCTTCAAAAGAACCAAGGTGAGTCACACTTCTTCAACATGTAAATACATCTAAATTAGCCATTGGCTCACACCATGATTTGAAAAGGGGATCAGCAATTGACAAAAGGCAAACCAAATGCAGAAAGTGTTTTGCAGGTAATGCAACCAGACTGAATTACAAAGTAGGGTCGCAGTCTGTGGGGTGATCACTTACATATATGCCTGAGGATGACTCTTCAGGAGGTAGAGAACCTGGACTGAGGACAGGTGAGCCGGCTGGACTGCATAGCTCAGGAAAGGGATTTGGGATGGCCGGGAGAGATGATGTCCTCAGCTGCTGCTCCTCCTCCTGCAATCTTCTGAAAAAAGGACAACGCAGAAAAAGTCACACTAATTGCAAACCCTGCAATTACAAAATTACCCACGGGAAGAACTCAGCCTGCACAGTAGGCTTTATTTACTTATTATTCTTGCTGAAAAGTGAAGTTAAATCAAACATTGTGACCTGGGGAAGCCTCTTAAAAAGTGAAATGAGACAACTTTAAATTGGGAGCTGCTGACATATGTGAAATATGTGCAGGGAAAACGAGATTAATAAAGCTCTGGCTCATGTCTGTTTCTGTCTGATCTGCCCATAATGAAAAGTCTCTCAGGAAGTGGAAATCACAGAACCCACAGCATACTGGCTAATTTTTTGCAATATTTATCAAGCATCAATATTAAATCAAGACGTTACTTTAAAGCCGTATCTGAATGAGCCGCATGCAGCCAAAGTCTCAAATCTTGATTTGACAGCAGATCATAAACCTTTCAGGATTTTTATCATGAGAAAAAAAAGATGTGTGGGTCAGTTTGTGAAATTCTAGCTCAACAGCATCAATGTTGGAAGGCTCTTTCTCTTCGCCTCTTTTTCTCCGTCAAAACTCAGCCTCTGTGTAGAACCCGGCGAGTTCAAAAGGGAGCGGGCCTTTTGATGTCATCCCATCTGAGCTGGAGAACAGGGTTATCCAGAGGTCAGTCCTGAATAATAAGAACTTCAGGGCCTGTGTCTGTGTGAGTGTGTGTTTGAGAGAGCTCATAAGACAGAATACTCCATTACCTGCTCATCCAGCTTCTGTTTCTGTCATGCGGTGCAAAGGCAAATAATCAGAGCTGACACCAGCTCCGCTTTGAACCTGCATGTGTGCAGCTCCACTATAGCCTGAGTGTGTATTTGGGAATGAGCATACCCACTTTTTCCCCAATGCAGCCCTAAGAGGATATGGTTTAGTTTGCTTTAAATTGGGAGAGACGTATGCAGCAGAAAAATGAGGTGGTTTTTTTTTTTAACTTTTTCCCCCTGCTGGTGCTGTCTGAAGCAAAGGAGGAGTGACAAGGTGGTGCGGGTCATTGAAGGGCTACGGGCTGGGTACAGTAAGAAAACGTTATGCCCAATTATCAAAAGGGTGTGGAGGAATGATGTGTGCAGTAAAAGGTTCCTTTTCAAATGTGGAGAGGAGAAAAAAAAGGAGGGTTGAGCTCCACACAGGCGCATGGCTATAGAAGTGTGAATTCACGGAATTCTAATGAACGACGTGTTCAAGGTGTGGTGCCGTGCTTTTGTCACAGCTGTGTAACTGCACAGGTACAACTGAAGTCCAAATCTAACTTTCTTTTTTTTTTTGGGGGGGGGTTCATCTATTTTATTTAACTTTTGGTGGAAGCACCCTATACATTATGTCATTTCTATTCCTGTTTAAATATATTTTACAAGCAATCTACTGTTCAACTCAGTTCCGTGGGCCTGGAGGTAATCTCAGTAGGTGACTGTGGGTTGATGAAGGGGGAGACATCCATAATCACACCTATAGGGTCAGGGGCAACACAGAATGAACAATGAACAAATCAATTGTAAGAGAATATGTACATTCTACACAAAAACATCCAGCATCCTGGAATCGAACAGGGATATTCTTGTGAGGCTGTGTGCAATTATGGAATATATTAAAAACAATGTTAAGCTCAAATATGGGGCAAATTGTAAATTATATAAATTCAGACCATATTACTTGCTGATTTAGAAGAGGTTGGATTTAATAAGTTTGTAATCCCACTCTTAGAATAGGATCCTGATTTTATTTCATCCTCAAAATTAATGAAGTTCATTCACTAAATCAGAGTGCTCACCACCGTATCTTCTTTACATGTGTTGCTTTTGTTCTGCTATTCACATCAATCCGTTGCCATTTGTGTGTAATATGTTTTATTATCAGTTTCTCTTCTTTTTTGCCTTCTTAAAAGCAGATTCAATCTCCTTTTAATCAGTTTAACTTAAGTATTGACTGTTAAGGACAACAATTCTTTCTATTCATGTTTTGGATTTACTGTCTCCCTGGCTTTGCTTAGCTTGCCTTATCACTGTCAATTATTTGTGAAGCACTTTGAATTGTACCAACCTTGTTCAAAGGTGCTATATGAATGAAGTTAGATTTATTGGCCAGTAGATTTTATTAGTCGGCATGTGTGAGGGCGCACATATATTCACGTTTATGATGGTTAATCAAATAGTTATCATTATTGCTTAATCTACCAAGTTGCAGTTCTTCGTTTGATGGGTATAAGGCGAACGAAACAGCAAGGTTCAAACTTTAGTATACTTTCGAACAACAAAACATTGAAAAGTCGTACCGGACAGCGAGGATGTGCATGGGCTGAGACCGTCTGAGGCTGGTTTGGGGCAAATCCGCAGACAAGGAGGAGGAGGGAGGCTCTGGAGAGATGTGGCTTAACACGTGCGCGTGCTGACCCTGCCGTGGCTGGTTGTGTTGTGTGTGGTTTTGATGGTGGTGATGATGGTGGAGGAGGTGGTGGTGGTGGTGTGAGGAGGAGGTCTGTCCGTTGTGGAGTAGTGGCGTGGACTCGTTCTGCTGACCACTGCAGGAGGAGTACAGGCTCTCCAGCGAAGAGTTCATATCATTCACTAGGGCCTCTAAGTCGACGTCATCCTCTGAAACAGAGGGAGAACAAATTAAGATGGAGAGAGAAACATGGTGGGAAGACTTTCTTTGAGGAGGAGGAAATAATGAAATGGTTTTAAGACAGCTGAAGAGAAACTCTATTTGCAATAAATCACTAAAAACAAATATCAATCTGATGTGCTTGGACAGAGTTGAGTCACACAAATAAAGAAGTGAAATCCCTGGGTATTCAGGGACTTTCCTATTCTGTTTGAGTTTTTCTATCATTTAATCATGGCCAGGGTTTGAACCCTTCACCTCACTTCACTGTACTTCAAAATTAAAGTAATGCAGAAAAAAAAAACAAAAAAAAAAACAGTGACTGGATGGCATACAACAAGTGCAGATGAATAACCAGCTTTACCAGAATGCTCAATCAGCATGACTATCTTGGCTCCATAAGCTGCACATCCAAGAGAGCCAAATCTTCAGGGATATCAGGTACAAGCATGAACCTGCCCGCAACACTGTTCAGCTCTCAGCTGCCTCTCTGTAAGCAGCATCTGCATCACATCCACTGCACGCCTTCCAACATTCAGTTTTTAAATGTCTTAAAAAGGCGAGATGTGGAGGCACCCATGCCTCAAAGCCTTTGTGAAAACTTCTGAGCCCCTTTAAATTCATGAAGTGAGTTTTATCGACTCACTCCAGGAGCGTGTTGTATCAAAGTCTGAACTGAGCTCAACTGAGGAGAAACTCTGGTCTAATTGCTTCATGCTGTGAAAGTTTTATCATGTGGGTGGACCAGATGCCTCACTTGGCCTTTTTAAATTATGATCTGCAGTGGAGACTCGGGTTATGGTTAATAATTCTTCATTATGAAAGTGAAATTCATATCATGAATTCAACATCAGATGTCTGTATTCTGGAGTTCACAACGACACTGTTGTGTACAAGTGAACCACCAGAGGGCGACAATCTCTAATTATATGAAGTTTCAAGCGATGAAACCTCGACCAGATCTTAAGACATCACATTACTGCTGCTTTGGTACTGAATTAAGGTTATTTATTCATTTTTTTTAATCCTACGCAGTTAACATAAAATCGATTGTAGAAATATGTCAAAATTGTTGCCATGTACAATGCAAACTGTTGTGATAGTATTACTTAAATTAATTAGTAGTTCATGATCAGTAGAATGACATGAAAATGATGATTGAATAGAATAGAATATTCAGCCTTGTGAATGTTTTTAATTAGCAATTATAACAGCAATAAAAAAGCCATGTAATATAAAGTATTCATAATATAAAGTATACAAAAATATGACCAAGAAAGGAATTAATATATTGCAGATATATTACTGGAATTAAACTGTATTTTCTTTCTTTCTTTTTTTTTTTTTTGGGGGGGGGGGGTAATTCTATTTCAATGAACATTTTGTTAATCTTGTTTTTTACTTATGTACAATTCACGTCATGTAATATACTCTGCTACATTTAAAATCTGAAGTTACTACTTGAGTAAGCCAAGAGTTTTGATCTGCATGTTTGTAGCCAACATGTTTATTTCACTCATAGAACAAAATGCACTGCTTTAATTTGTTGTTTACCATTGTGTATTTCAGCAATTAAACGTTTTTTTCCATCATTTTTCATGCAGGCTAATATAATCCAAAGGGAAAGATTGACAGCATGGCATTACATATACTTCAACAGACTTTACTTTTGTCTGACATATGTTTGAACCAAAATATCCAATACAGGTAAAACTGTAACAAATTCCTGCTAGTAATGAAGCCATCAAATGAGGTATTTCTTTAAAAAGTTTTTTAATTGTATTTGGGAAAAATATAATCAGTTTGGATATTACTTAGTTAGATATAGATACACGCTCATGCTTAATTTAAATAACTGATGTATTGTGCTCTTGATATTAATTATAAAACACTTTCCCTCTTTCTTTTTTAATATACCTCTTTCAAACAACCTGTTTATATAATGTCCATTCAGTAATTAACTAAAAACAGCATTGTTTCTGTTACTTATTTTATACAATCTGATGACCATTGTAATCACGTGCAAAATATCTCCAATAGATTAACAATTGCAGTCTGTGCAGTAAATCTAGGATACAGTATTGTTACATAATTTCAAAATAACTGATTCTGTTATTTGATTGCTTTATAAAATGGAAATGTTAGATTTTCTGATCTCTGGATGCCATGCAGACGACTTATAATGCAAGACCTGGTCCACTTGTCTTATGGAGGCTTTGCTATCAGTTCTCCCCTGCTGAGAGTGTGCCACATATGCCTCCTGCAGCGTGCCCGCCTAGCTCAGGGTACAGGACAGCTGACAGCTGGATCATGTGAGGTGATGCGGGGGTCTAAAGTGGCTAAAAGTCCTGCGGCTCAGCAGAAAGCTGGCACTGGAAAACAGCGGGCTGATTGATGGGAACCTTTAAAAGAGCCGGCTTCAAAAGAGAGCCCCTCGGCTTGGAAAAGAATCAGCTTCCTGTGGAAGTTTTATGTTTCCAAGACAAAAGAAAAAAGAAAAGAAAAGTATCTTTCTTGAACAATAGCATTAGCCACAGCCACCACAGGTCAGCAGATTGTCACCTTTGAGAAGCGTTTCCTGAAAACGTGTCAGGTACCTGTATCACAGGTGCCTGTGAATCACGGGTGGTTAATCTGCAGGTATTAATAGTGAGAGGTAAGCTGGAGCAGCTACTTATAGATAGCCCCGAGAGCTAAAGAGCTATATACCGCAGGACACAGGGTGAAGTCCAAATGCCAGGGTATGACAGAGGAAGACAACTGCAATTGTAAAAAAAAAAAAAGAAAAGAAAAAAAAGCCAGCTAACTAGCGAGGAGTAACTGTGATAAATAAATGAAATATGAGGGATAAAAGGATGCCTTTCAAAGCTGCATCAAAAGTGATCAAACTTAAATATTATGTTTCCCTCCAATCATCTGGCATTCTCACACGGTGAGACATGCAGCCTGGAGCAAGTGAGAGAAAAAAAGGTTTCCGAGGAAACGTGACCTAGTTTGGCCTTTGAATAGGGATTGGCAGGGCCGTTTGACATACAAAGAAGCACAACACATAAACTCACGTATACGCGTCGGATCTGTGCGTCACTGTCAGTCACAGGATTGCTGCCACCAATGCATGTTGCAATCGGGCAAACACAGTTATGCGTCAGGCAGAGAGGTTGATGACACAGATTGCATGCAGGCAGGCACGCACACATGGGATTTAAAGCCACCAAAACTTGGAGCAGGGAGAAGAAGCCTGCTGCTGTGCTCTGTTTGGCAGAAACAGACACCGTGCCAAACAGCCAGGATGGGCAGGCACAAGAGATGACATAAAGACAAATGTGTTTTTTCCTCTTTTTCCAAATTTCCAAATCAAGAGTGGCAAGCTGGTGCCAGCCTTCACCTGTTGGTCAAATTCTCAAGTCTCCAAATGTATTCAAATCCCTCAAGTAAGCTATTTACAGTATAATCAGAAACTAAACTGACAATATTTTTGGATGTTTAAATACACGTTTCTTACCATGATCAATCAGTATTAACAATAGCACCACGTTTTTCAGATACACAATTATATATCTGGTATTTAATCATTCATAAATTTGGCAACAAGTGGCCTTTGAGTAGTTCAGTTTCAATTTTATTTGCTTTTTTAGTTTGTGTTACTTTTTTCTGGATTATTTACACAGTTTATTACTCTTCATGTATTTTTTATTTTTTATTTTTTTTTATTATTATTAATTTTATCTGCTGCTGTAGTTTCTTTAAAATATTTGAGCCCCGTTTTCACTGCACAAAATGTGCCGGGATGGAACGGGACAGTTCGGGTTGTTGTGCCTTTCCACTGCAAAGGTTGTGGATGGTACCGTAAAAAAACCAAAGGGGTTACTCTTTTTCGTCAACCTTCCGGTAGGGTACCCAGCACAACTGAACGGCTCAGATTTACAACAGCAGACTTGGCAACATCATGGCACCGTGTAGAATACCGTGTAGGCATTGTGGCGGCCTGGAAAATCACACCATTGGCCTTCAGAATGGCCACTGCCATCAACAGGGCCTCAAAATGAGTGGTGAAGGGTGAGAAAACTAAGAATGGGATCCGGCTTTAACCTATTTGAACATATATGGATTAAATGACCACTCTGACCACGACTGCAGCATGCACCAAGCGACTCCTGGTAAAACTGCAGGAATAACAAATACTTTTAAAGAAAGACGCCTTCATTCTGTTCATTAAAGGCCAGTTACAACCAAACTATAGAGGTCAGTCCCAATTATAAAATCCCAATAGGTCATAATACAACCCTCCCACGAAGTGTCATTAATTTGCTGCTCTTCTCCTGTTACATGTTTGTCTCCTCCCTCCTCTTCCAAAAACATACCACCGGTTGAATTAGTGGTAAAAATAGAACGAGCTGTTTCTATTGTCCGAACCATGTTAAATACGCTGATAACAATCTGTAAGCGAGTGAAGTCTGGTAAGAATCGGCATAAAAGCTGTTTTGGTTGCTTCTCATCATTAGTGAGCGAGACGTGGCAAAAACAAGACTATTGTACTTGACAAATCCATATGGCTCCTCTTAACCCAGGAATGTAGCCTATGCATTTTTATTCATTTCTGCTAGTAAAAAACACATAGGAGGGGCTACCCTCCTGTAAGGGGCACACATATACAGTACATGGACGGAACACAAAATACACACGCAAAAGACACACAAGGGGGATAAAGTGCCTCTGAATACAGGCCCGGCAGAGGGGTTTCCATTCAAAGGGATCAGTGTGAGTGTAGACAGAGCAAGTCTAAACAGTAAAGCGTGGCCCTGCACTGGGGAGTACAATACCTCTGGTAACAGGGCACACACCCACCGAGGGCCGAGCCTCCTGATAGGGACGCACAGGGAGGGAGGGTCAGGGGGAAACGGGAGGCGAGAGGGCGGGAGACACATAGGCAGCAAAGGAGAGAGCGACTGAAGGTAAAAGAAAGAGTGGGTGAATATTTTCCTCGTGCAGATCTTGGTCTGAAGTCCAACTGATGCACTGTTTTATGTCCAAACTGAGGTCTGTTTTAAAAATATACACAAACTTTTTAGGCACTTTTAAACCTGTACAAGAATGCATTGTGTACAGGCTGCGCTTCCATCACAGGGTAAACACAGAGACAGACCATCACATGAACACCCAGGGGCAATTTAGAGTCACCAATTAGCCTCAGTTGCAGGCTTTCAACCGTGGAAGGATAGCTGAGTACCTCGAGCAAACCTATGCACACACAGAGAGAACAAACAAAAATCTACACAAAAAGGCCCCCTGGCCCAAACCAGATTCAATCCACAATCTCACTTTGAGGCAAGAAGTTCCACCTTCTCCTCTGTAACCTTCAATATTCAATTCAACTCAACTTTATTTATATAGTGCCAAATACAACACAGTCATTTCTTGGCACTTTTACAGAGAAAAAAACCCCAACAATTCCACAGGAGCAAGCATAAGCAACTGTAAAAAGGAAAAAACAACAACTCCCCTTTAACAGGAAGAAACTTCTGCAGAACCAGGCTCAATTCAATCACCTTACCTGTCCCCGTGAGGCAATTCAACAGCAGCATAAAAATCACACCTGTTGGTGCTGAGTTGAAGACTTACTCTCCTTATCCGAGCTTGAGATTCACCACATCAATCACATGTGTATATACAGACTTACGTTCAGTAATTGACTACAGTGTTGCCATTTTATGCTTATGGGGATTGTGCCTGTATGCACCTGAGCATGTGGGCCCTTGTGTTTCCCACTCTCCAGTGTGAAGGCACATTTCCAGGGTTGAGATCATGACTGGATAACCCCTCTGGAGCCACGCCATTAGATTACCCCACTGCATTGGTACCATTGATAGGATTTGTTGCCTAGCAGCTGCATATCCTTCTGAGATGCTCCATTCTACCCTAAAAACCCTCCCCAGGAACAATGGCCACATCCATGTTACGAGCGAGGCATCTCGGTGGACTTACTCTGCCCTGCAAGTACATAATGCTGCTTGTTAGAGAATGAAATTTTTTTTAAACAAGTTGATAAGTTGAGCTGTGTTATTATTGACTTCACTACAGTTTGGAACTGGCTGGGACTTCTGATATCATAGTACACGACATTCAGAGATTTTATTTGGTTAGGGAAAAAAAATAAAGACCTCAGACAATCATGCCCATGAAGTCAACATCCTGACCTCCAACATTCTGCAGTGATTTGATATGGCAATGAAGTAACCACTGACATTGTACGGCGCTCAAATCTCAGTGACGCCATGACTGCTGGTTCATCAAGCCAATCATGTGTGAGTACTGTACTTCTTTAGCAGAGACAGAGCCTTGATATCATATAATTGATAATGTAGCATCAATGTAGATGCTGTAGCAGTTTAAACTCAAGACTCAAACCATCTTTGATGCCATTTGTTGTCCTTACAAAGTAAAGGACAACAAACTAAAGTACTAAATAGAGGTACTCAAATGACATCTGAATATTCCAACTTTATATGTTTGATTGTGGACAACATAACTTTTATAACTCAATGGAAAATGTCTCAAATTGCAGCAGAATTTACTCTTTTGCATACGCTTGGATGGGAGGTATAATGAGGAGAAAAGTTCTGCAAAGTACAAATCCAAAATAAATCATCTATATGAAGGTTGATGCTAATGCATGGGACAATCAAGCAGTTTAGAAAAAAAAGAAGACAACGAAACATCAGGCTGCTTTAAATTTTGTAGTATATATTTAGAAATTAACACTATAATACAGTATAAAATGGATTAATATTTGACTGACTACATGTTGAAGGTGTCTAAACTCTTTCTTTAATCATCACAAATGAATATCCTGCTCGATGATCGTCCCACTAATGGCACCTGTGGTACAGAAGTATATTCTAAACATCTACCAGGGAGATACAAACTGAGTAGAAAATCTCAAATGGGTGGTGAGATCTGCTGAACTGGCAAAATTAATTAATGTGATGACATGCTGGCTGCAAAATGTTAGTAATTGCTTAATAGATTATTAAACAGCATATTAGGCAAGACCAAAACGTAGGAATTCTGGTGTGATCGAGTCAGTGCTCATAACTCAGCCACACAACATATGTCTGGAAAAAAAAACAAAAAACAAATCTATGCATCCATTTAAAATGCAATTTTTCAGGCAGTGGAGACAAAGTGTTGCTTGCTCAAAGTCATCTTAATTCATGTGGCTCTGTACTCCTCCTGATTTCCCTCCACCCTGACTGATCTTGAAAAATGACAATGTAATTTCTGCTCCATTTATTTCCCATGCCATGGCCAAGCATTTTATTCACTGGTTGAGTCTTGGCGAACTCCCCACCCTCACCTCCCATGCTGAGCCAATATTGTGCTTAAATCTCATGCTCCGATTGTCATGGATGAACTCTGTATGGCACAATTAGATAGACAGCGTAATTATAATGGCACCCTGTGTCCGTGCAGATCACCCTTTGAACAGCTGAAGTGTTTACAGCGGAAGAGACCCAAATATATATCATACCCTGTAACCCACCCCTTGCCCAGTGGAGGAGAATGGAAAGCAAGCTGCCCTTCATGCTGCTCTAAGACAAGATACATATGCACAAATCTCTCGCGACTCCATCAGTTTCTATTACTTACAATGGCTGTTAATTACTTGCTTGAATAAAAGTGAGAATAACAAAACTCAAAAAAACACTCAGTCCCCACAACAAATGGAAAGACATATAATTCAGAGGTCGAACACACACACGCACACACGCACACACGCACACACGCACACACGCACACACACACACACACACACACACACACACACACACACACACACACGTACATTAAGTACGTTAAGGCTGACCTTGATGGTTAGGAGAGCTGTGATTGGCTGATTGCTGGAAGCTTGGCCCAATGAGGTCGGTCTGCCTATGACTGGAGGATCGGTCTATATTGTCCTGCTGAAGAGGAGAAAAGAAAAAAAATAAGGAAAACAAACAACAGAAAAATTAAACAACATATTACTTACCAAAGGTTTTCTAAATTGTGTTTTTACGCATGAAAAAAAAAATTGCTTCATTGTACCATTTAAAATCAATAGCGCGAACATCGGAATCTGCATGATTTGAATTTAAGAAAATACAAAATCCTAAATACAACTTATGAAATTATCCGTGAGCGTCACTCTTTCTACAGTGCTGATACAAAAGCAGTGCTAAACATAAACAGAGTGTGAGCATGATCAGGTGTGTTTGAGGGGAGAGGATGAGAAGCAGTAGGAAGGACGGGGATGTCCTGCTTTGACCTGTGCAGTGCACATTCCACTCAGCACATTCCACTCACAGCAAAACTGTTCCAAAACAGAGAAATCACTGCAAGCAACTAAGCATGTTTATATATGTATAACCGTATTCGACTTTAATTTGCTTCTGGCACTACTGACTACTTATCGTGTGTGTGTGTGTGTGTGTGTGTGTGTGTGTGTGTGTGTGTGGGGGGGTGTGTGTGCGTGCGTGTGTGCGTGTGTGTGTGTCTGTCTGTGACTGGCATCCCGCGCGGGACAGCTAGAGTGGGAACAGGACGTACTCTGGCGGACCACTATGTTCAGAACAACATCACCACTGACTCTGTCTCTGTGTCTCACACAGCAGACGTCCTCTGATGCTGTAATAAAAGCCGTTACTTGTTCTGCCTCATTTTACAAGCAGTGACAGAAAACACAGGAAGAACTGGATTTTTTGTTCTCTTCTTTTCTTTTTCCTTACAATGTCGTTGCAATTGATATGAACTATTCTTTCAAATTTGCCGCACAAAACTTTTCTCTTGTCGGATAATAAAGCATTCTTGAACAATTTGCAATGACAGATGCTTCTGGCTTTATCCTGAGGGAGATTTGTTGTTTTTAATGATATTAGGTAAGAATGGTTAAATAACAGTAACCAGGGAAACCAATTATGTTATTCTGGATATGCACTTTGCATTTGTACATTCGCAAAGTTGCCCAAGCACTAATTTTATGACCATTTACACAACAACCGAACAAACTTTCATAGAGAGAGAAAGAGACTTAGAGCTCAAATCAGACATTTAAGAACTTTTTTTCCAATTTTATATTTACCTGCCCACACGCTGCTAAACAATCGTCCTGAATTATCCACTTTCACCACAGATGTTGAAACACTCAGTAGCATATGAGACATTTTAAGTTACAAAATAACATTTAATAGTAATGAGCAGATAAACGAAAGGCGACTCACTGAGAGAATAAAGCTTGACATGCAGTTCCACCCTGTCTCCATCCGTTCCAATCAAGTAAGCACAAAAGGTGTAGTTTCTGATCCTCAGTGGAAAAAAAGCCTGTGCTCCTTACTGGTGTACTGACAGCTATGGTCCGGCTAAACTGAGTATAACTGGATGCATGTCAGTATATTGCTCAGTCCACCACCACCACCCTCTCACCCCTCTTCTATACCAACTAACCCAACCGCATCCAATCATTATGTTGCATTGTTCCGTCTTTGTATTGTCTTGAATTCCAGCCGTCTCTGTGAACCAATAAGGAGATTTTGGTTCTTAACTGGACTAACCTGCTCACGAATTAAAAAAAAAAAGAAGAAGAAAGAAAAAAAAAAAAAAAGAAAAAAGTTAAAAGTGACCATCACTCTATTTGTTCCTGTGACATAGCAAACCTTGTCATCAACGTACAACGTCTGGGAGTCCGGCTACCAGACTGTGACTGATCCCTACCCAGTCACCCAAACAGCACTGGGACACTGTTTGGTTAGTGGGATGGTACTGCAGAAAGTTGGTGTGTGTGTGTGTGTGTGTGTGTGTGTGTGTGTGTGTGTGTGTGTGTGTGTGTGTGTGTGTGTGTGTGTGTGTGTGTGTGTGTGTGTGTGTGTACAAACGAACACAGGCTACAAACGAGCACACCTTGATCTCTCTTGTGGCCATCACCAACAAAAAGCCAAAACCCAGACAGCCATTGACTACTGTATAGACAATTGACAGAATGTTAACTTGTGATTTTAATCCTATAGATGGTGACCGTTTAGCATAATTCTCAGCCATACCAGGGTCCAACTCTGCTTTAGGTTATATTTATTGTATCCTATAAGGCATGACTTAAAAAGTACAGACAGAATGAGGTAACTCTTAAAAGCTACCACTTTTTTTTTTTTTGGTATACTTCCGAGAAAAAATGCAGTTAGTTCCCTGGCATTGTGTCATCCTACTCCTCCTTTCACACTCAAGCACAAAAGCACTGGTGAACACACACACACACACACACACACACACACACACACGCACACACACGCACACACACGCACGCACACGCACGCACACGCACGCACACGCACGCACACGCACACACACGCACACACACACACACACACACACACACACGTGTTGCTTAGGTCCTTAAAGAGGGGTCAAAACGGGACTGCGGGCAGGCCAAGTTTTGACAAGGAGTGTATAAGAGCCTTTTCATAACGATGAAGTTTGAAGGAGCTCCAAACAGGGAGTTACAGAGTTCAGGGTTCAGCCTTTTAAAAGGGGTCAGTGGAAGGCCAGACACAGGGTTAAGACACTGAAAGCAGGACAGACACAAAGGTCAGGAGGTCAGGGCTGAAACAACAGAAATAAAAAAAAATGGCTGCGCTGCATGTCAGAGCTCCACCGTGAGAGGTCAGAAGAAAGTTAAATGTTCTGTTCAGATATTGGATTTGGATCAATATCAGAATTGCTAAAAGGCTAAGCAGGAACAGGTGAGTGGAGCCCATAACAACACTTCAGACATGTTGGGATGAGTACCAAATTCGGTACTTTTATGGGTACCGACTGAATTCCGTAGGTACTACCGAGTACCATTTCACGTAAAATCAAATGTTACTATGTTTCGGTACCTAAATGCATACTTGTGCCTGTGAGAGTGGAACAGTAGGCGATTCCATGCCATATTTGAACACAGCATTGCACGCACAAGAGCGTAGTGATGTCAGTAGCTGTGGTTCAGTCAGCAGAACAAGCATGGCTGATAAAAAGCACTCGAGAGGCTCCACTTTTCAAAATGCAACGCCGATTATGCTCGCTGCAATATTTGTGGTGCTAAGTGCAAGGCCAGCGGTAATGCTTCTAATCTGAGGAAGCGCCTGCCAATTAATGAAGGTAAACAGTAAATGTAGTTCACTGCAAAGAAGTCTGCTTCACTTCCGTTTGTAGACTGTAATACTTCTATTTGTAAAATATTATATCTAGGTATATTTATTTTTACTCCATCCTCATTTGCTCACTTGTTTTGAACTTATTTGCCCATCCCGAGTGACTTGTGATGCACTTGTCTGGGAGGCTGCATTAAAACTGCTGAAAACTGTAGCAGCATGTTTTCATGTGTTTTGCTATTACAGTGTGTGTGTGTGTGTGTGTGTGTGTGTGTGTGTGTGTGTGTGTGTGTGTGTGTGTGTGTGTGTGTGTGTGTGTGTGTGTGTGTGTGTGTGTGTGTGTGTGTGTATGTGTTGCTCATACAGCAATAGTGCCTCAACCACTCAACCAAAACTTGGTGTGCAAGCTGGAAATTTAATTAAAAATTTTAAGCTTCTTTATTTGGGGTCATATATTCAAAAATCTGACTTTGATGACAGTCGTGCCTCATCTGAAAAAACTCAGAACACATCACTGCCATACAATACGTTAGTGGAACCCTTAGTCCTACATTTGAGTCCAGTGACGTGAAGTCACAGCAGCTACTTTATTAACTGCTTTTTAAACTCCAGACGACAACATGTCAGCAAACGAATATGTTTGGCAATCTATACTGTGGAATTACATGCCGGAACTGGCTGAATGGACATTTTCTTGAAAAAATATGTGCCACAGGGATACCAGGTGTGTGTGACTTCAAAATAACCAAGTGAGAAAAGCACTCTGGCCTACTGCAGGACTCACACGCCTGACTGTAATAACCTTTCACTTTCTGGGAGACATTTGGCTGTGACTCAATATTCCCAGAAAGCTTAGAAATGGGGACATCAAAGGTTCAGGTGTGATCACACCGAGTGACAGCAATAGCAGGAACTGAAATAGTCCTGTTACAAAGTACAGGAGCACTCAGTAGCAAGTGGAAATCCCTTGCATAATTAGCCCGAATGAGATCAGGGGGTCACACAATGTCTGCTCCAGTGCTTTGTTTATACTGGGGAAACTCAGTTGTGGACAAAGCCAGAAAAGACCCTAACAAGCTGGGTTATGACATATTTGTGTAACATAAACACTCTCGAGATTACTACATTTAATCTTGTTATTACTGTAAGCTTTTCGTGACAATGCCTTCATTATTCAAGGTATCCATAAACACTGAGGGTACTATAGGATAGGTTTCTGAATAGTCATGATCCCTGGTTATTTACTCCTTCAGAATAACAACAATAACATACAACACAGAGTAATTGGACTTCAATGCAAAACATCCTCCATCCAATTTAATCCTGTGCAGGGTCGCAGGGCACTAAAGCCAATCCCAGCTTACTAAAGGTGAGTGCAGGATACACTCTGGATAGGTCACCAGTCCACACACACACACATTCCCGGAGTACTTAAAGGCAATTTAGAGTCACCAATTAACCTTATGGGTATGTTTTTTGGACTGTGAGAGGAAACCTAAGCACACACAAGGAGAACATGCAAACTCCACACAGAAAGGCCTCCGTATTTGAACCAAGACCTTCTCGCTGTGAGGCGAGAGTGCTAACCACTACTTCACCGAGGGACCCCGCCGCCACCTTAATATCAAACACTTGCACGTGTTTGTGGATTAGATCACAAGGGGGACTCAAAAATCCACAAATTCATAAACAGATGGATGTGGAAAGCTTTCCCAAATAAACAAATCAAAAGCACACTGTAAATGCACAAAAAGTGCTAAATTGCAAATTTGAAAAAAAAAAAATACATAAAAACTGCTTTAAAAAACATATTTACGTGCATTTAAATTGAAAACAGAAAAGTTGAATGAAGATGGTGAATATAAATACAAATCGCAAAATGTTAACGCTGCAAGAATCTCAGTACCACACACACACCAACAATTACAGCACAATCTCCCTGACACAAATTCGTCAGACTAGTCACACTTAGGGAAAAAAAAACAAAAAAGCAAACTGTGAGAGCAATTATAACGAGCAGGTTTTGGGAATTATCTCTCTTAAATGTGTAGTCCTGCATGAAACAACCCAGCAGCCTGTGATTCTCTCACAGTAAATGTGCTTGTTCATTGAATGACCCACAGCATGGATTTGCAAGGACTGAACACACTGGCAGACTGAGGCTAACAAAGCATTTCAGTTTGTCATCGTGTGTAGTTTTACTTGGTTAGATTACCACTCACGCTATACTGGCCTTTTTATGGCCTTGCTAAAACAGGTCATGGATGCTGTACTTTCTGGATTAATCATCCCCGTCTCTGACGTTTTTTTTTTCTCCTTATCAGTGTCCCCTCATGCTGTACATACGCATCATTTATCTACCAGTCATGATTATATAGCTGAAACGAGATTCAAGTGACAATATGATCCTTCAAGTTTAGAATGAATGTTATCTTCTTTTGAATCGCAGCTCCAGTTTTATCAGGGAAAATCTTCCATAGCCCTGGAATTTCAGAGTGAATGGGTTTTCTCATCCAGCAAGTCAAGGTACATCTGTGATAACTCGATGGTTTGGAAACAGCTGGGTGAGAGTATCTGTACAAGTGCAGCTTTGTGTGCGTGTGTGTGTGTGTGTGCGCGTGCGTGTGCATGTGTGTGTGTGTGCGTGCGTGTGCGTGTGCGTGCATACATGTGTGCTGAGAACATACAGAAATCAGCACAACCCCTTTCATGGAAAAGTGAAGAAGTGGATAAGTGTACTCTCCAGTTTATCAAATGTCAGTTCTGGGCCTGCAACTCCAGCAGTACCGTCCAATCACAGATTAGATTCCCCACTGTGGTAACACACAAAACTCAAATAACATCTGGCTGTTATTCAATATATTCAATTAAGTGATCTATAAAAAGGAGGAAAGCACACACCCATTTCACATTTTACAATCCTACACCTTTAGAGTAAAAACTAATAATTGTCCCTGAATCATAAGAAGGGGGAATCATAAAACTCTGGGGTTAATGATTTGTCTTGTGGCGCTCGAGGAGAGTACAGTAGGCTGAACTCCCAATTCTCAAGATGTCAGTTCAAAGGCCAAAGCTACGACTCAGCTGACCAGCCAACAGGAAGATAGATTTGGTTGGGGCTCATGGTGCCACTGCACCAGTCCAAATATTTGGACCGCGTTACGTTTCGGCTGTGAAACGTTTCCACATTTGGAAAGGTAGAAAGGCCCATTTAAAACAATAAGATTTATTTTTATTTTTAAGATGTTTATTCATGGACTGAATATCAAACATGTCAAATATAGTTTGTATCATGAGCGAAACAGATATTATTTCTATAATTGTTCATTTCAACCGTTAAAACTGAGTGCACGGAACTTTCACATGTCACTGAACCTGTGTCAAAAATGTTTTTGGGACCAGTTGCACATGCAAATTTAAGATTTTACTATCAACCTCAAAATGAATGAGCAATGAAAGCCCGGAGACCACACAGGAGTTGTTTGCAGCAGAAGAGCCTCCACTCTCAAAGCCAACTGAAGTTGCGTCGAGTCAGGGGTGCATCCCAAAGCACTGCATTTGCAGGATTGCGAGGAGTGAATTCGCCCCCCCAGCAACAACAGGTTTTCTAAAGCATCTGAGGAAGATCACTCAGTTCACAAATAATGCCACTCATAAGGCTTTTTGGTCTACTCATGATCATGGCATGAGCACTCTTTCCTGATTAGTAATTTTTCTGCTATTCACAGATGAACTCCATGTTTAAGTGTTGCTGTTTTGACAGAGCGTACACTGCAGATGGTGGTTGACATCCTTGGTCAAGGTGACTTGGAGGAAGTGTGTTATGCGTCACAGAAGGACTGGGAGCCGACGATTGTTGCACAAGTTGACTACTTAGTGAGTGATGAAAAAAATTGTAATCAGGCTTTGTTGGTTTTTTTTTATATCCTTTATATCCTAAACATTATGGTCACGTTTTATATATTCAGTACAAAAGATTCAAGTTTACAATGTTCTTAAAAATCCAAGCAACCAGTACATTGATGTGTTTCAGCCAAATGTGAACACATCTGTTCCCATATTGGCACAAATGTGTATTCCTGTACTGTTCTTTGTGAAGTCCACCATTCATTGGCAAAATTCACAAGGCAGGAAAAACATAAAAAAATTGGTTTCTATACACGTCTCAGTCACTGCACATTAGATCACATAAAAAATGATCAATCAATGCACGGTGAGAACGGTGAAAAGCTGAGAAAGAAGAGTTGATGGTAGATGTTACCACATGAACACATTCCCAAACTATTATTTCAAAATCTTGGAAGCACATCTTCCGGTATTTCTTGCATGATTGTCTATTCGTGATTTATTCCAAACAATTATTGAAGTACTTAATTTGCACAAGAACACAGTTAAAATTTTATGACATGGATTCACTAAAACCTACGAAATTCACTCCAACTAGTACTTCATAGGCACAGAAAGGCATAGCAACTAAGTTACTTTAGGTTTGAAATCTGAAGTTTATATCCTGCATGTTTGACTCAATTAAATACTTCTTGACTTCAAAGTTCAGCTCTACACTCTCCTTTTGGCGTCGTCTTTTTTGTTGTTGTCCAAACGGCTATATTTTCCCTCAAACCAATACAAACACCACACACATACATAAAATGTTATAAAAGTGCAATGTAAAAGTTTTGAATATCACACATAATAAACTCCCATTTACCTGATAATTTGGATGATGCAGGAAATAATCCGGACACCCAGCCACAGCCATGGTTTGAGTTTCTCAGCTTTTTTGAGTCAGCTTCAGTGTGAGATGGGCGGCAGAACCTGTCAATGAGAATCAGGAAAGAGAAAACAAATGGTGATTAATCCACAACTACAAAAGGAAGAAGAAAATGGTGAAAAAGTCCAAGAAGGGAGGCTGGAGGAAAGGGAGCGGGATGACCGTTGGTTGGAAGGTAACTTTTCAATTCTGAAAAATCCACTTTGAGCCAAGATTAGTTCATTTTAGCAGTACAAATTTGCACAATTTAAACATCTTGGTTAATTCTTGACTAAAAATGTAGACCAATCGACTAAAAATGTAGACCAATCTTTCAAATTCCAAGGTTTACATTAGTTAAAATCACACATCTGAAAGGTTTTGCTGTGATTTATAGTGTTTGGTTCAATGTTGAGAGTAAAATTCATTAATTGGAGCCAGTAAACCGTTACATCTTTTAAACGAATGATTAAAACATGTAATCATTGCAGTACACTAATCACTACACAGTGCTGTGCCATGAAGATTTGCACCTTGCAGTATGCAAGTCTCAATTGACTTGTCATCTTGACTTTTGTTTTTGTTTATTCTGGCTGTGTGCACATGCACCAACTTGCAAGCTTGCCATGCTTCACGCGGAGAAGTGACTGAACAATGTGGTGAGGCTGAACGGCAATAGATGTTCTGTTTTAGCAAGCGTCCCTAATGGCCATCCTTGGTCAGAATAACCATAACTTCAACAACATGGACTTCAGTCTATTTGAACTTCTTAAAGTGGGTATCCTACTAACCTCTTGGCACCACTGCTGCTGAACAAACATCTGTAAACATCGACCCCAGAAATACCCCACAGGCACAAATCCAGGTCCAAAGATAGCCCCTGCAGTATATTTGGAGTCAGGCAGCTCAGGCTCACTTCTATGATGGTCTTTAATGCAGCAGTTCATGACCCCCAGTGCGTGCTTTAAAAATATGCCTTGCCATTTTATGGACAGCTAATATTATCTCGTGTTTGCATTGGCGGTGGAGAGACGGCTGCCCTTGTGGACGTTCAGTGTTTACATGTGTGCGTTTCTGCTTGTACATGTGCTTCTGCATGCTTCTTGTATATGTGTACTGCATGTGGCTGTTTACATACAGTATGCAGCACGTGTGGTTCTGCATAGGTGTGTGGTAACTTTGTTTTTAGAGGTTTTCAGGGTCTTTGAGAAGCTGTAGTTGTGTATTTTGCTGTCTTGGAACCACTGCCATACAGACATGTGAGAACTCTGGGTGATAACTGACTCCACCAAAGACAAACTGTTGACTAGAAGGGGTGCAGATGTAAGATGAATCAACTTTTCTCCAAAAAACGTAATGGCACGGACTGTCTGAGTTAAGCCTAAAAAGATCAGATTCTTATGAGGTGGTTGTCCAAACAGGTCAGGAGGTAAGACTGTTTATAGTAGTTCCAAGATGCTGCATGTGAATTCACAGCAAAAGGCCAATTTCCACAGCAAATAAAATGAGATATAATAAATCAGACAGTCTATTGGGAAATGTCTGTGCTCTTTTACAAGAAACTAGTTTGGAACTAATAATAAAATAGATATAAGAAAGATAATCAAATCTTTGCTAATGTTTCACTTTGATCCATTTGAGCCTACCAAACTTAGTGAAGAACTCTTCTTCAAAACTTAAATGTTTATATTCATGAGCAGCTGTGGCTCAGATGGTGGAACAGGTTGTCCTCCGATCCTGTGAGTGGTGTTTTCACCTCGGGCACCTTATGTGGCACAGTTGATGTGTTACTGTGCATGTGGATGGTCGATGGACACTGTGAAGCATCGTGACACTGCTAAAAGCAGAGAAAACATAAGCACTGACTCCTTGACCGCCTTTAAATTCAGATGAAACCCCACCTGCTCAAACTTGCCTACTCACAGTGAATACTGTTGTTTCACAGCATACTTTGTGATTTATTAACAACGGATGGTTGTCAGTACTACCACAAATTACTACTAAATTAAAACATACTGTTGTGTAATAGTAAAAACAAAAGAAAAGTCAGAATCGCACAACTTCTGAAATATTATTTTGCTGTTCTCCTTCCCCACAATGGGTTATTTTGAAACCATATCAGCTGAGGAGACTCAAAGCTGTCACTCAAAAGGCCTGCCAGTCCAGAATGTATTGAGGAACTAAAAATGAAAGAGGTTTTTCTGTCCCACCAAAATTGGGCTTGCAAATAATGACTGCAGTGTGAATGCACTCTAAACAAAGAGCTTGGCACCGCCATCACTCAGACCGCTGAGAGGGCTTCCTTGTAAGCGAGTGTCTATATGCGTATGTGTGTGCGTGTGTGCGTGCACGCGGCTGTGTTAGTCCATGTGTGTGGCCTGGCCAGCTGGCATGCGAGGACAACTCGTCATTTACACATTATTTACAGACACACAGTTTACAACAAAAACAAAACAAATGAACATTGGTCTAAACTCTCCGAGCAGCCCCTCATTAAGTACCACAAACCTTCTGACTTTCAGTGGCCAAATTGTGTTATTCATATTTCCCGATGGTGCAAAAAAAAGGTAGCGAGAGCCTCAGCTACCTGCCTTCAACTCTAAACAGAGTGGATGTGCCCCGTGGACGCTTAAACCCTAATCAAAACAGCCACTTTGATTTGGCAAGGCTTAAATATTAAATATTTAATCCCACTTCATTAAAGCCACACTCTGCCTTACAAAGTTGCAGGTGTAGCCTGTGACTTCTGTTTCAGCTGTGCGTGATAAAACATGGGAAAAAGCTCAGGCGTTCCATGTAGCATTAAAATACCTCACAACCCAAGTATCAAAGTGCTCATATGTGACACGTCGACTCTCTGTGACTGATATATTGACCAAACATACACGCACCTAGGCTTAATTGCCCCTTGACATAATCAAAGCCATTCCAGTGCAGGGATTAGACCCTCTCAGAGCCCTTTGATTCAATTCCTTCCACTTGAACAGTGAACTGAAACCAAACCATCCAGGACCCTGATGTACAATTACCATTGCATTAAAATGGGGGATCGGGTGCATGATAATCGGGTGCTGCTGCTGTACCCAGCAGTGAGGTCACCACATCTGGAGTAATTAAAGAGATTTTTGCTTCAACTTGAGGGAGAGGGTCAGCTGATGGACTTTAAACAAATGGATCCCATAATACCTATCATGAATCATACATCTGCCCATAGTAAGACCTCTCGGGAAAACAAGTGTGTGCGGTGTGTTGTGGTCTGATTGTACCGTAAAACGTAAATATTCAAGCGCCTTTAAACTGGCTTTCTTCATCATATAGAACCTCACAGTATCTGTTGTATGAAAGAACTGTCTCCATGTGCACTCCAGATGACAGATTGGTTAATGCAACCGCTATTGGAGAGGCGCCATTATATTCAGCACAGACAGCACCTGGATTCATTCATTGTTGTGATCGATCTACTTGTGCATGTGTGGAATGATTTACTATGACTGTGCAGGACCCAGCATTTTAGAAACATTCGGTTTTCTCTGGGAGAGGTTTTGGTGACTCAGAGCGCTTTCATCATGCAAACAAACAACCAAAACGCACTCAAAGTTTTCCATTTTCACTTGAAAACATTGCCGTGTTAACAGCGCCTAGGTCTACTGTAAAGTTGGTTATTACAGAAAATACTCCAACATCTTAGTGTGTGTTTTAGATAAACAGCGACAGTGCAGCAAGTATGTTGATTTCCTGCTAATGAGGTTCGACACTCGATGTTAAAAGTCAATGTGCTTAACTCAAAAGTTAGTTTTATTTACCTGGATTAGTGTGAGACCCTATGATGATGACATTATATATGTAGGATGTTACAAAACATTTGAAATGCCACTGCGGAGGAAAATCACAAATAGAAATAAAATATATTGATATAATGATATATTGATTAAATATTGATCCAATGAATGAGTCAAAACTACTAAACATGCCTTGTTAAATACTAAGACAGCTTATTTTGGGGGTTTCTTCTTTTTTTTTTTTATACTACAAACCTGTTTTCCTGCCAGTTGGTCTGGTTTGTCTATAATAACTGTCAAACTGTCTGTGCAGGTTGTGTTCCTGCTTCGCTGTTTTTCCTGCTTGGCCCTTTGTCAGCATCTCTGCCTACTTTGCTCCATCTCTTTCACTTGTCTGGTCAAAGCCTTCTTGATGCTTCCTGTGCACGGCAGCGGGGAGCTCAATGCTATCCTTAGAGGCGGGGTTGTGAACAGCGAATATGGAAAAAATTCTCCGGCATCAGCTTTGCAATGCCACTGTATGAACTTCATGTTGGAAAAGCTCTAATAAAGTCCTCAAATTAACCCTGAGAATAACATTTTCAATCCCGCTGTTTTTTTCCAATCACTCCTGTATTTTTTCATTCTTGAAGTTGGTAAAGAAATATTTTAGGTCATTAATATATAACAAATTCAATCTGTATAATGGACCAGAAGCCCACTTGATTCAGTGATATTCATGACTCTCGACAAGCATATCTATTATTCAAAGCATCATAGTGGACAAACACAAATATGCTGTTATAGAATTGAACATTTTCTGATCATTTAAAGTATCTTTTAAATCATTTTCATAGAGTCCCAAAATCATATACGTAGCTATACAAATCTCAATGAATAGCTCAGCAATTGAATGGATAAAAAATAAAAATGTAGAAATGAGGAAGTTAGCCAATATGGCCACTTGCCTGAAAAAGGGTTCAATAATGATAAAATGGTGATGATAACAGTTGGAATGATGAGGCTATACAGTGTTGTCTGCTGGGAAATACCAAATCATTGAATTATGGGGGGGGGGAGTTCCACACCATTCATAAAAGCAACAAAAATAAATACTCAACTTGTTTAATGCCATCCTTTAAGCACATTTGTATGAAGTAGATCCATGGCATATCATCAGCAGCAGCCACAACTCATAGATGTGCTGCATGAATGTGTCTCTTGACTGTCCTGGCTGGTCACAGCCAATCATGGTCACTGTTCTGAGACCAGCCTTACTCGTACCTCACACTCAACAGAGCACCATGGGCTGGAACAATGTCACATGGGAACACATGCCTTCATGGTTCACAAAAAAAAATGTTTGGCTGGCTGGTCATAGCGACACATGGGCATACAAATAGACAAAATAGACTATTTGGGAAGAGCTTGCACAAAAACAGCTTGACTGGATGTGTACCACCTTAACCTCAATGCTACAACCAAGCTTTTCTAAGGATGTGACATCCTTCTAAATTATTAATTCTCAATATCGAAGGCAAATGAAAAGCAGTATATACACTGAACTACTGCACCCACGAAGAATATTCTCCAGAGACCATAGAAAGGCTGGATTGCATTATCTATGTCCTGTCAGTGGAATAGCAGTAAAAGTAATTAACAAATGAGGGCTTCAAATACACTGTAGCATATGCTAAATCACAGCACCAGTCCTCCTTCTCAGCCTTTTGGCAAAAAACAGCTAAAGGAAAAGTCATTAATTATCAAACATCAAACCTACAAGCCAGCAAACAGCCTTCCAGGTTTAACTTTTGGAATTAATTACACCTCTCCCACAAATGAACCTGCAGCACCACGTTCAAAGAGACATAGACCAAAAGCAGAGTGTTCAGTTCTGGGATCTGTACGTTCAGCTGTGTCAACTACTTCTTCCTGTGTATATAATTGTGAAATGTGTTCACCTCAGTCAGCTTACTTTCAGCTGATTGGACTGGACACAGCTTAACAGGAGGCTGTTTAGCTGCGCTCAGTCATCTTTGGAACGCAGAGAGCACATTCTTTCCATATAGACTAGTGAGTGAAAAAACACATGCAATACAGTGAACTCTGAACCCACTGAACAGCACACACTGATTTGTGGGCCAGCGAGGGATACAGTGAATGGCCACAAAAGATGTGACACACACACACGCACACACGCACGCACACGCACACGCACACACACACACACACAGTAAGCTGCCTTCTTAGGTATCATAAGGTCAAAAGGGTAGATTTTATGCTTTCAGGGGTCATGAAGTGTCAAGGAACAAAGTGCTTTATTTTCAACACTGTGGTGCAGAGGTCTGCACGGCACTGCTTTGTCCATCAGACACCCAACTGTTCTTGCGGGTTTTCCAACCATCACCTCTCACTCGCCATTACAGGAGAAGCTTTACAGAATCCGGTCAGTCATCGACCGCTCCTTGATCACGTTGTGCGGCAAAAATATTTCTCTGCTCGGCGTTGCCGAATAGTTGCTACTACTGGGCAAAAAGTGTTGGATATAAATAATATAGCAAACAATTAAGGCTGCACAGCAGTGTAGTGGTTAACTCTCTCACTGCTCGTCCCATAGTTTGATTTAATTTTTTTGTGAGGAGTTTACCGGCACTCCCTAAGCCTTTTGCTCAGAGCCTTCTAGGAGCACCTCCAGCTTCTGAGGATCATAAGCCGGATGAAAGTTGGATAGATGAATGAAGTCATTGACACATTTCAGTTTCCTAAGGTAAAAGTAATGAAAAAGAAATCACACCACTTTATGACACATATTAGGATGTTTGAAGATAAAAGGCTGCATATCGTTAGCACGACATGACACAAGCTGAAACCAATGGTTTTTTGGGTTTTTTTTTCTTTAAACTGCTCCTCTTAATTTAGCATATGATGATTGATCTTGTGATTATGAAGCTATGCAAGAATATTCACTGTAATGTCTCACAGCCTCAACTCTTATGTTGCGTCTCTCGTGATCTGGGGAGTCCTGCAGCAGCCCTGGGGCATCACCAACACAGACAGCGCGGCTGGTAAAAGCTTGACATGACTTAAATTTCAATCAGTGTTAGGGGCCTGAACAGACGCAGCTTACTGCACCCAGTGCACAGAGAAAAGTAGCTGGTTAAAGAATGCCTGTGGCAAAAAGAAGAGCTCAAGAGAATTAACAAGGAGAAGCTTCATGAGATTGTAATGAGGGAGTTCAACTATAAAACTTCACAAAAAAAGAGAAGGTTGTTTTGATTTAAAGGGGACGGGGTAAATTGTATCTCAATCAGGCAGATGGCTATTTGGCTGGCAGCTGGTGCTTTAGGGTCACAGCAACTCTAACTACAAATTTGATTTTTTTTTTTTTTTAGACACACACACACACACCCATATACAATCTTTTATGCACACATACACACACACTCTGTCCTAAAGGCTTGACAGACCAGTCAAAGGGAGGAACAAGATGTAAAGTACGATTCAGGACGGCCTTGGGACAGGACAGAGCAGCACTTGTCAACTTCTCCATTTTGAACCATTGTGTTGTTTCTCGCAACACCAACCATTGCTCTAAACCTCGGTTTTGTGTGGCCCTTTGGTTGTCCCAGACTGCACATTCTGAATCCAATGACAAGAAGTACACATGACGCATGAAATCCAACTGATTTGCTTTCATTTTGACTGTGGCAGACTGATTTATATAATGTATATTTTTCATGCTCGTGAGAGTTGCTTTACCTACACTGGCGTGTAAAACCTTTTAAAATGTGAATGAGCATTAATGACAAAGATTTAGAAGAACCTATCAGAAGGAAAGCAGCAACACCACATATATCGTAATATCTGCTTTTAGTTAAGAGATATTTTCAAAATGTAACCCAAAATGCCAACCTAGTTTTCATGTGGCTTCCTCTACAAATATTTATTACCCTCCCTTGCTCTAAACAATGATCTAAGTCAGTAGTGACTCAATAGGATCATGCAATGAGGTAACTTACTGTATATCATGTTGAGCAGCTTGAGATCATCTCCCAGATATCTATTTTATGCCACATTGCTTCTGCCCACAAGTCATTGTGCAGGTAACAGACACCAGAATGAGAGTTGTAGGATATGCCAAAAATATAGAAATCAAAACCAGAAAATGAATCCACATGTTGGTGTTAATACAAATCTCCATGTCCTTGTAAAGGCCTTCAGAATATAACTTCCTTTATACTACTCATCAGATATTGACACTGAATGCATTATGTTAAACTCAAATTTCTACACGGAGGGACAAAGAAATGTGGAAGGTCCCTGACATTCAGAAATGAAGCTGAAAAACCCTTGTCCCACCCTTTTTACAAGTGCCACACCCACCAAATGCGGCCAAGCCTACTCTTCACCTCGTCCCCCTCGGTCAACCAATGCTGCACTGTGACGCACCAGCCACCTCCCCCTTCCTCCAACCTCCCCTCCAGCCCCAGCCCCAGCCCTCCGTCGCAATCACACACCCCAAACCCCTCCTCTTAACCTGCTGCGCTCCAATCCAGAACATAAACAGCGTCTTAATTCAAGAAATGGCACAGCTCCAACTCCGTGTCTGGGGACTGGCGGAGGACCCATTATGGTGAATGTACTGACAGCAACCCAACCCCTCGAGAGAGGAAGTCAATTATTGTACTGTATATGTTTAAACTAGCCAGGCACCTGAAGGGCTAATATTTAGCCTGACGCTGAGAGTTATCAAAACTTCCAGCAACGGAGCAATTCATAAAAATGTGCCGTTTGTCTGACAGAGAGTGGTACAGGAAGGGAGCCCAGTGATCCACTACTACTGCATTGTACTGCCGTAGGCTGGAGATTCCCCCTCTGGTTCTCACTACTCAATATCTCTGCTACTCTGAAAAATCTATGCATTTAAAAAATAATCATAAAAAAAACAACAAATATATATATATATATATATATATATATATATACACATACACACATATATACAGTATATACATATATTAACTTATTTTACGACTAATTTTGAAATGAATCAAGCAATTCCAATCTCCTATCGGGATTAATGATCTCACATTAACACCGAAAACTGTTTAAAAAGTTTATCTTTACTCCCCCAATAAAACTAAAATTAAAAGTGCAAAAACATTCAATGATTGACTTTTAAAACATCTCCAGTCAGGTCGTCAGCACTTGCTCCTTTCTGCAGCGATGCAACACTGAAAGATAGGAAGCGAGAGTCGAACAGAGCATCTCTGTCTTCTGTTTTAATCAGCAGATTAGATGGTAGTCACTCACTGGATGTGCTTGTTGCACATGTTGATTAGTCATTAATTGGCAGCTTTCATTATCTGTGAGCAGCAGCGTAAAGTGGGGCTATAAGAGAGGGCCTGATGTCATGCCGGGGGAGGCTGAATAGCACCAGTCCATGAGAGAAAGGCCTTTTGGAAACGTGGACAGTGCCTAATTGGATGAGGATTTCATTTGGCTGCTTGGGAGAACTAGTCTTATGCAATGGCTCAGATGAATGGTCCGAGCCTTGGGAGCAGTGATGCTTCAGCACCAGTTGGCTGGTGGTCCCAGGGAGGGACATGAGATGAGTCGCTGTCTCATGACACCGTCTTATCTGGAAGCGCATAACATCTTTTCTCGAGAAATGGTGGGAAATATTCACAACTGTCACATTAAAAACAAAGTGTAAATGCTGATCAAACCATTTATCAACCTTGTGCAAATGCAAACCAAAAATAAAACTTGACCTTTAAACCAAAACAATTCATTCCTGTCAGAGTGGCGCCTCAGTATTGTGACTAATTGAGGGTGAAAGGGAACAAGATTTATTATACCTACTTTCGCTTAGGAATGCTAACAAACATCATATTAACAAGGACTTTTCATAAATAACTACATACACCAACATTAATCCCTATTTGCGTCTAAGTTTGAGAATAATTCCAGATGACCCGAAGCAGAAAATATGCTCAACAGTCACGAGCAAGACAGAGAAAGACCTGATAGCTCAAGAACAAAGAAAATACTTGTAACTGCTCAGAGATTTCATACAAGTTAAAAAAAACAACAACAAAAAAAGAGACAAAAGACAAAAAATCGTATGGTACATCTAGCAAAGTCAACAAACCGTGGCTTGTTTTGATTTTGCAATGCAGATTTGATCTAGTGCAGTGTGACACAGCTCACTGGAGAGAGACACTGATAAAGATGGCGAAACCAGAAGAGAGGCGCTGTCAGTTCATCCGTCTCCCCGGTTTCTTTTTCCTCAAAGGACCACTGGGAGACAAGGGGGGGGGAGAAACACAGTGGACTTCTGCATGTGTGAGATCATTTTATCATCACTGTGCATCCACACCAAATTACCTACACCCACCCGATCCTGCACTCCCTCAGGTGTTCAGTTACCTTCAGAATAAAGGCAACATTCTTGCCTCTCACCAACATTTGGACCAACACCAGACAGAAACTTAATCCCTTGTCGTTAGACAAACACGAATTACATCAGCTTATGTCACAAGTGGAAAGTGTTGAGAATCAAGTTTGTAAGTCTATATTTTCAATATGGACAAGGAGAAAGGGGAAGAATAATATTACAACTTTTTTTTTCCACTTTGGCAAGAGTTTAGATTCTGAGAAATTACTTTTCACAAAGCCCATCATGATTGCTCGGCAGCTTCAATTGCAATGTGAAACACATAACACTTCAGTTGAGCTCTAATGTCAACAACATGCCTTAGGAGCTGCTAACCTGAAAGCACAAGTTCTAGGAATTTGAAAGGTATTTTTTTTTTTAAGCTCAGGTAAATGGAAACCCAGCCAATTTTAACCTGAGAGAATTTCTTTCATATCTAACATTCAAAAACTAATTTCCCTACAACATATAACTGCAGGGAAGTGAATTTACTCTGCTCTTAGATCCAGGCAGAGTCCGTGGAATGACATGAACTGTGCTGTGGTCCCCCAGCAGGCTTGGGTTAATGGTGTCATGACATTAGGGAGAGGGTATTAACAGTGTATAAGCCTAGACTAACCAGTGCTGAATGACTGCTGGCTGACGCAAGACTCGATGGAATGCTGCCTCGAGCACGACCACAAGCTCTTATACCACCAATACCAGCTAATAGGATATCTCGGCCACTTTTCCCCATGGATAGCAGCTGAAACTATACGCAGACAAACAGGACAAGTGGACATACCCAAATAAATATAGATAACAACTAATATCATTGAAAACAAGATTCAGGTTTTGTTTGTGGAGCCAATTCTCAAAGAGATTACAGGTAAGCGTACAATATTTGAGGGTAACATGCAACAGAGTGAGCATACTTCACATTCTCAAGTGACATATGTCTGAATCGTAGAGTGAGTACAGTTTATTGTACAATTGTTTGCAATATGTGCAGTCAGCACCCCTTTGGCAACCTGGAGTCTTGCAGAGTTCATGCCCCATCATGCCTGTGCTTACTTAGCATGGACTTGAAATAGCAGGACTGGAGGGGAGGGGTGGGGTGGGGGGGTGGAAGTAACTGCAGCTTGAGCGGTTGTCATGTGCACAGTGATGTGACCACAACATAATCAAATGAAAGAAAGCAGGAAATAATAGGCAGGGGCGGGGGGGGGGGGTCCTCTTTGGTGAGGAATGGGAGAGTCTCAACAAAAAGCATGTGCTTGAAAAGAAACAAATACAGCTTGTTGGTGGAGCTGCGAGCATGAGATCAGACTACTTCATATTCCACCAGACAAGAGAGAAACATGCAGATGTGCTTGGTGCAAGAAAGTTTGGTGAAACAGCACTGGATAGCTCAGTTCCATGAATCATGAGTTGCTGACATTGTTTTGCTTCCCTATATTTAAAAGCTTCAAGATTCAGGTAAAACACTATTCAGTTTTGTTTTGGTTTTTTTTGTTCACCAACAAGGTTAGACTGTGAAATATCTTCACGTGTGCATCAATCCCTGGGCACCTTTTTTTTAATCTTGCTCCACATACCCAGTCAACACTGGTCTGCATTCAAAACACACAGGCCAACCTCAATAGTTCCCAGAATCATACATTTGGGTGGTTATGCAACTTTCTGCAGAGACCACATGCAGCCAATAAAGAAATTGATTTGGAAGAGTGCCCAAATGACAGGACAGATTAGATGATCCATCAAGACTTGCTTTGTTAAGATGTTTGCACATAAATTTAGATTAATTAATGGCCACGCTCTTGTTTTTACTATGAGTAAGCACATAGAGGAAGAACTGTACAACAAAGTATTGACTTGGCGATACCTGTGTTACAATAGGCTTATAGACACCAAACTCATAAAGCACTGTGTCATAAAGGTGAGAACATTCAGGATCATCTCGTCATTAAGGATGCTCACATGGACTAACTCATTTTATGGATGTATAGAATTTTACACTATTTCTGTTTTTGCACAACAGTCATTAAAAACCCTTTCTAGATTGTTGACTGTGGAGGCTCCAGAGCTTATTCAATTCAATTCTACACCTCGATTTATTTGGGGTGGGGGAAGTCATCCAAAGGCCTGCTGTGGGTCCCCGGAGCTTTAGGAACCACTGCAGCAGAGGCTACCGAGTATTCCTGGGAAGAAGAAGAAAACAGCTTGGTTCTCCCCCTTCCCCACCCCCAAAGCAAATGCTGCCAAAAGGCTAAGGCGATAAGGCGAGACTAGCGAAACTCTCACAGAATCGAGGTGCGGGGAAAAGGAGGAGGAGGAGGAGGAGGAAGAGGAAGAGGAGGAGGAAGAGGGGAGGGGGGGGGGGGGCGCAACACGAAGAAAGTGAGCTCCGGGGCTACTGTGGACTGCTGTGAAACAACTGTAAACAAAGCAGGGCATTGGGATTAAAATAGTCCCGGAGAGGCTTGAGCCACGGTATATGTTGAGGAGGGTGCAGAAAAGCGCACACAGCTTATCGGCATGCGTCCAGACCCCAGAACAGAGAGGGGGGTGTCTCCTCTCCAGCGGAAGCTCTCCACCAGTAGGAATACAGTCGAGATAAATATAGCTGCGTGCAACAGCCCCGCTGCGGTGGACAAAGTTGTTCCCAAAGTTCAATGACTGGACGCTGGACGTTGTCAGGAGAGGGCGGCAGGATCCGCACGCAGCATGTGCCATCAACAGCAGCGCGTTAAACTTTTACTGCCGCGCGCACCGACTTCTTTTTCCCTTTAATAGCCTCTCTCTCTCTCTCTCGCTCTCTCTCCACCTCCGCACACTTTCACAGGCAGCACAGGAGGAGCACCCTCTTCATCCCGGTAACATGCACTCACCTTTCAGCCAGATCAGGCAGAGTGTGGACCGTCTCAGAATAAAGAAAATAAAATGAAGGGGGAAGCGTGGCAGGCTGGAGACGAAGCGGCGCTCTGCAGCGTCTGGATCAGGACGCGGTGGTCAACATTCCCGAACTGGACAGAAGCAAGATAGAGGCAAAGAGAGGAGGTGAAGGAGAAAGAGGAGGAGGAGGAGGAGGAGGAGGAGGAGGAGGGTGAGGCGAAAACAGTGGCTGCAAAGACTGCAGGCAGCTCATCTCATGCGGCTGTGGAGGACACACACATACACACACGCGCGCGTGCAAACACACGCGGAAACAACTCCTCCCCCTTTAAGGAGGCCACGCCCACACGAGGGGCCCGATTAATGCGCCCTTCAGGTCTTATGGGGAAAGGGCGTGTTCAGAGGATTCCACTGGTTTTCTTTCTTTCTGTCTTTCTCTAAAAAAAAAAAAAAAGTAATGTCTTGATCGGGTACTCAAATAAGGATCTGAGGATGAGCATTTCTATTCTGGGGGTTTGTTTCTTTCCAGGTCTCTGAATCATTGCAGAACTCCCAGATATTGTAGAATTATCACATGTTCCAGAAGTCTCTGAAACTCTCAGGCGTTCCACAATTCTGACACATTCGAGAAGTCAGAAATTCTAGGACTGTTGCACTTTCTAGAATTTGAACAGGTCCTCTCATACTGTACATTCTACCACAGCAATATATCGCAGAACTCTCACATTCTACAACACTGACACATCTTCAAACTCTGACTCAGTGCAATTATGACATAATTCAGGATTCTGGAACATCCTAGAACTCTCACATACTACAATTCTTAGAACTCACACATACCAGCGTTCCAGAAGCAGCCATCTCAGTGGTTAATTTATTTCCCCCCATGTATTCTGTGACTGTCCCTAAATTACTGCAAGTTTTTTTGGAAAAAAAACTTAATAAAACGAGAAGACATATGGAAGTTACCCAATATTGTCAAAAGGCAATTTGGGATTGCTGTTACAACATTCAAGATTATCCAAAGTCAATACAATTACCCTGTTGTGTTGCATAATTAGAACATATTAACTACAGTTTGAAGTTTGTTGTTGTGGAAAAACTCGAGATATGTTTCAATATAGATAGGGATGGATGTACAAAAGCAAAAGTAAAAATCATTTCATCATATCATCCTACCATAGTTTAAAAAGTAGGGGGCTGTCAGAGATCACAGCAGATGGGAAAAAAGGTGTCTGGCAATATATATATATATATTGATCAGGAATCATGATTAAAAAAAGACAAAAAAATGAGGATAAACTTCAATGTGGAAAATCTTTGAAGCCCCTGATGCTGGTCTGTCCAGTTTATTGCTTTTATGGTCATTTTATCCATTTAATAAAACAAGAAAACTATTAGACACACAAACTTGATTATCAACAAGAAGATGCATTTTGGCCCTTAAAATCCAAGATAGAACAGGTAGACAATCTAAACTACACTGAGAAAATAAATCGTATCTTAAGATAAGAAAAAAAAATGGTCACACAAATGCATGCAGATCATTGTACATGTATTATAGGTCTCTGGACATTGTGTGTATTAATCTTGTATTTCCATAGTGATCTTTTCTGTCAACAAATACTAAATATAGTTTTCACCTCAACTTCATTCAGGCAATTGAACTTTCTGTCAATTCATTCTGTAACTTTAATACCCATGTTAAACTGTTAACACAATGCACGTATTGTTTCCATAATTCACTTTTGCCTTTTCGTTAATTATATTTTACAGTCAATTGCTAAAAAAAAAAAAAAATTTCAGGACTTTGATACCAGGAACCTCAATTAAAAGGACAACATTTTCTGAAAAAAAAGCTCTGACAAGCAGTCTAAAATAAAAACACCAGGAGCTTGGAGGTATGTAAATTGCACAACTGGGGGTCAAATCTCATTGCACCAGAGTTACCTCTCCCACACTGCTGTTTTTATCCCTCTGAGCCCTACTGTATTGCATAAGATGATCTGATGTTTATATGGCCGAGAGCAATGTCAGAGGTGTACATTCACCCAGTGTGTTTGTGTAATTTAGGCCATTAGCTACTTTAAAACATACTGGTTGTTTTGGAAAGCGTGGCATGCACGAGGGAAGTTGCCTGAATTGAACCTGACAGTACTGTCAAATATAAAGTTCTGCCTCAGGCTGAAGAGACACCAGGGATAAGACAGCGTTAATTTTATTTCTCTATCACTTTATGCTCCTTTATAACTGCCTGCAATACTGAGATAAACTGAAATGATGGGAAAACACAATAGGAGTCTGAAGTGCAAAAGGTCATCAATCCTGAGCCATGTATATGCGTCTGGATCGGGACAACGGGGGGGGGTCACACAGCATAATACACAGGCTGAAGGAGCAGACATAGTGCAGCCACCAACACACACAAACTGACACATACAAACACAAATCACCTCGCTCATACTCGGGGTGCAAGCATTGTTTATCATGACTGGCACTGTGACATAAACACCCTTTGTGTTGATTTCATCTCATCAGACATGCAATATCATACAGGGCTTTTGTTCAGATTGATTGATCAGATACACAACAGACCCGTCAAGATCAGAAAACAAAGTCAGTGCAACCCCTGCTGTTTGTCGTCACTGTGTCCATCACTCATAAGCCAGTCAGTCAAGACTTAACAAAGCTGAGTAATACAAGGCCAGGCATTTGGTGAATGGCTTCCATTAAAATGTCTCACAGGACTGTTGATGAATAAGCTTTTAGTAAAATCTACCACAGAAGGGCTTTTTTTTTTTTTTTTAAACCATGCTCTGCTTATTGATGTGTAAAAAAAACAAGACAACAAAAAAAAAAACATTGCAAAACATAAACTTTGCAATTTATTCTCCCCACATCCACATCTAAACAACATGCACAAAGCAGTTAATGTGATCTTGATTTTTATTAGGCAACATGGTGGTTAGTGTGGCGACATGCTTAACAGGCTTTCCCCAACATGTAAAAAACTGTTATGGCTTCAAACACAAACCAACCAGTGAGGTCAGCAAAAGGCGTAACCGAGGCCAAACCTGAATCGGTAAACGTCTCTTATATTATGTGGTGTGACCCTTCTGGTAATTCTCAATTCGGAGCCTGTTTACGTTGGCACGGTGGTTAAAATGGTTTGGAGCCATAATGATACAACAAAAATATCCCTGGCTAACTCACTCACTCACACCCACCCACACATGCTGAGAGACATCCACCCACCCATACACACCCGTCACATATTTGCAAGGCAGATTAAAATGGCTATTGAGTGAGCATGAATTCGAACCCACAAAAAGAGCCTGTGGTCCCTTCAGGAATTTACAGCTCTCTCCGGTCAGTGGAGCCAGATTGTCTCTGTGCACTTTACTCAACATTGTCCTGCTCAATCAAATCCAAGAGTAAAAGAACGACCTTGGGACAACCTTCCATCAGTGCTGTGCAGTTTCTTGTCACGTCTTCATCGAACTCTGCGCTCATGCACTCTACTGAGCTCTTAAAGTCCATAAACAATATGTTCACCTCACTTACAGGTTAATATACACACACTGTGGATTTCCATCTGATTTTGCCACAAAAGGGGGACATTCACAAATAGCTCTTGCACACTGGGGGAATGTAGAGTGGCATACTGACTAATGTTTCAGGAATCAGGAATGTAGGCTCACTTCGAGTTCTTTGGAAGTAATTTTGTGTGACCACACAGTGATGAGTCAGGTCCATGAGCAGCTGCCCGGAATAGTAGCTCATCTGTGGTGAGGCAGAGGTTACAATATATTTTGTTTGTTTTATAAGGACAGCAGGATGACCAGAGCCAGGAATGGCAACACTATCCAGGGCAAGGTTCACACTGCCTACTGCTCCCAAAATCTGTTTAACAATTTGAAGTGGGAAAACAACATTTTTAGTTTCTTTACAGATAATGTAGTTTCAGAGAAAGGTATAAATGAGTAAGGCTGTAGTCCAGTGTTTGCTTGATTACAAAATTATTTATTGAATTGAAAATTAGGTAAACAAAAATAACACCTTCCAATGAACAGAAAAAATTGCACTTAAAACTTAAAAAGCAATAGCTTATAAAATGTTCACGCAATTGGAATAAATCAAATCCATCACGATTCCTTCATTTTACAAAATATACAGTGCTACACTGTGCTGTAGGCTTCTGTGAGTCGATGGTCATGGAAAAGAAATAATTCCAGTTATTGCATTAAAGAAAGAAAAAACCCCAAAACAAAACAGAAAAGCTCTTCAAGGTAAAATACAGTAAAAATATATTATTTTGTTGTTCAAATAATTCTCTATAAAACTGATTTCTTTCTCTATTCCTCAAATGTATATCAGAATACACAGCAGCAAACATTTGTACCTGAATGTAGATGCTTTAAGTTTCTTTAACTACAATCATTAACTACTGTCATACCATCTAATGGCAGCATTCACTTTTCCTCCGAGCTACTTCAAACTACAAATTTGAACAATGAAGCAGCAGAATGAAAAACAATGATGCTTAAATTAAGGCCACACACAACATCTACATGACCACTACAAGTGCTCGTAATATAAAGTAACCATTACATTCTAGTAATGGCTTACTGGTGGAAAAACCTAATCTCTGATACTGTTGGCGATAAGTCACCATTTGAACTTACATTACAGTGCTTCAAAATATTGAAATGTCAAAAAAAAGAACAATTTAACTGAGTTTTTTTTTACTATATAATATAATATATATATTAAGGTCAACCTTTTAGCCTCTGTATGGCAAATGGAAGGTGATAGCCAACATGCAGCGTGTTTCTGCAGGGCACCAACCATACATGACTATGTTTTGACAGCAGCACAGATAAAGGTTGGAGGGTAAAAAGACAACATAACGAGCAAACATTATGACAGGCACAAGCCAGTCACCACCATCTTAGTCCTCCTCAGAGCCAAGAACAGCATGAGGTTGGCATTATGGAGCAGATCTCGATAAAATAATACACTGAAAGCATGGACAATGGATCTATCCATTGTAAAACTAAAGTGAACATGTGTTTTAAATAGTCATAATCAGTTAAGACAAAATATTAAGTTGTTCAAATCTGCAAATATAATCACGTGCGCCTTATTGCACCCCAGTATATAAATTTTGTAGCAAACATCATATACATAACACTGACTGAGCAGCAGTTTAAGGCCTCCATAACTCAATGTGGTTAAGGTAAAATAAAAAAAAAAGATCAAAACGATGACCTCAAAGTCTGATATGCAACTGAAATTTGCTTTCATTGGCACAATTCAGGTAGAACTACTAAGTTCAAGTGCAGATGGCAAAATACACTCAGAAACAACATCTGAAAAGGATGAACATAAAAACTCTCTCGCGAGTTATCGTCAGAAGCTGACGTATCTGATTTTATGAGTGGCATTAACTACAAATCCTTCACTTAGGAACCACATGTTTGGCTTTTAACAGAAAAAAAAAAACCCATTTCAAACCATTCCTATTTTCTTTTCAGCAGCAGCAGAAAAAAAAAAAAAAAAAAAAATCATGACATCCATTTGAATGCTGGTCCGTCACTAATTGCATTGAATTAAGTATAAGGCCTCAAATCTGTGATGAGAAACCCCCTTTGACTGCAGGGCAAAATCGAGCCAATGTGACGACGTGCATCATTGCAAACGTTCGCTGCAAAAGCTAAAAACAAACTGATGAATTATTCCTTTCTGCAGTGATGTGGGCTTCCCCTTTTATTACTGCGGGATGGTCGAGGAAGTTGCCTGGATCGTTCCCAGTCTGCCGTTCACTTGGACTGTCTTTGTGGGCCCCGCCACCTAGTCGGCAGAAACACAGCAGATTTAGATTTCGCTCCACTGGTGATGATAGGAATCACAGCAGTAGCAATAGAAAACATTTTGGTCTGTGGTTGTGTGAAGTCTCTCGCTGGAAACAAAAAAGCAACGTTGAAAAGATTTCATTATGCACTTTTATATAAAATCTTATGTGTTCTTTTTGATTTTCTTCATGTGTCAGTAAACCGGTTTAAATGGTATAAATGCAATCACTCAGATTATGGGAAACTTTATTCTCAACAGCTGCTGGCCTAAAACTGAACTTTATCCTCTTGAAAATACCCATGCAGTACTGCTATATGACTGTACCACATGCAAAAGATTAATCTGTCAATCTGCAGTTCATTTCCAGTTCCCTGACTTGCTCAACCACAGGAGATCTTTGTTCCCCAATGATGTCTTCCAGCAAAGCAAGACGTATGAGACGAGACTGAAGATGCAAGAAGCAAAAACCACTGGTTCAACTTTTTATGTCTTTTTGAAATCTGATTCTTTTTGTATTTGTCTTTGGTTTCGCACACTTCCTATTATTTGACAATAGCGCATCTGGGTAAAGCATTATCATCATCAAAAAAAGGAGAAAAAAAAGGAAATCTGTCTCCTAAAATGGTCTGGCGGTGGCTCAGAGGCTGAAAAGGAGATCCGGACAGGGAAAATTAAAAGGAGGGTAAAGAAAATAAATTTAAAAAAATACCCACAAACAAATGGTATAAGAAAAGAAGTGACTGCTGAGTTGGGTCCCTCTGCCTCTTTTACCAAGGCTTCAAACAGAGTTTTATATATAATAAATATATATAATAAATAAATATATATATATATTTCCCCTTTCTCTCATTATTATTATTACTATTATTACTACTACCATTATTGTTATTTCAACCTTTGGGTTGGTCCAGTTTGTGCATTTTTCTTTCCTCTGAGCATAGACAAGTTAATTACTTTGGGGAAGTAGTCTTCTGATTAAAAAAAGAAAGGAAAAAAAATCCATCTGAGAGTTGCATCAAGGTAAAATTGGTTGCCAAAAGGCATACAACACTGATATGTGGAATGACAAATCTGAAAAGCACAGGTTAATCAAAACTATCTACTTAATTGCTTATTTATCACAGGTAATACCAAGATACTCAATGATATCAAATGATATCAAAGGCTGCACTTTTGTTTTGTATTTATACCTTTTTTAGCCTGTCGGCAGCCGATCCAGACCGGATGGCCTCGAGCATGGCCTCTCTGGCCAAGGCAGGGTTCAAGGAGGTGTTAGTGTTTGGATATGCCACAGAGCTCGGCTTAGCCTGGGGCAAGACGAGGGGAGGAGGTGGAGGTGCGGTCATGGGTGCAGGAGGAGGTGGTGAGTTAAAGACAAGAGAAGTGCGGGTCAAAGAAGAGGAGGAGGAGGAGGAAGAAGGGCCCAGATGCCTCTCCTCTTCGGAGGCAACCTTCCTGAACTTTTCAAGCTCACTGGCGGCCTCAGATTTAGTCTGTGGGACACAAAAGTGTGAGACAATGGTAACTCCAGACACAAGATCACATGTGGAGGGCCAGCTGCTCTCACATATGTGCCCTCGCGCTTCAGACACAAACACATGTGCGCGCACACACACACAGTAGTAGAGATACTTTAACTGCAGAGCAAAGAAAAGATCTCATTTGTGTGAAAGTGAGACACAATCATATTGCCCTGACTTTTTTCATTATTCTAATCTTTTGGATGGATTTTTTTTAATTTAGTTAAAAAAACATTTTTTTTACCAAAGCACTTCATTTTTGAGTCAGATTTAGTCATGCAGCATTCCTGACATTCCGCTTCTAGTGAGGAACTTCAAGAATAGAACCGCAGATGTTTCTGCAACAGCAGCACATTTTCTGCCTCTTTCATTCCACATGGCTCCGTATATGACAGCGAACCACAACTCACAGTCCACACAGAGGGATGAAAATAGACACCCGTGCTAACATAACTTGGTCCCTGCATGGCTGTGCAAGCTGCTAATGAGTTAATAGCAGTGTCACTTATGTATAGAAAACATACATACTTCCTAAAACTGCATTCAATGTGGGTTTGTGTACAGTAACTATGCTAGCAAACAGCTTTGCTGAAAATTTGTGTTTTACCTTCGTCAACCTGCTGGTGCTGTTCTGTACTCTAATGGCTGCCAGAAGAGCAGACCTTTCATTCTCCTCTTCCACGTAGGGCCCTTTCTTCAGGCTGCTGGGGCCAGAGGTGGATATCTAGTAACACAACAAAAGGAGAAATATCAGAACTTGGAACCAAAAACAAACAAACTTTAAAGTATGTTTATGTTCAGTTGAGTTTTTATTTGCACCTTGTTGGGCAATTAGTGTGGCAGCAAAGTATAAAACATAAAGAACATATACGCAAGTCCATGGCACACAAAGACATACATGGCAAACAAAACTTAAAAATCCAAGAGATACAGATACTACAGTGTGTGGAGACAACATCAGTAGCAGGAAAAAAAACAGAATTGTAAAATAAATTAAAACAGGTCGTCTCCAACAGCACATCAGATATAAAATGCAGCATGGACAAAGTGCTATCAGGGCACATTATAAGGTCCTGCCCACCTGTGAGAAGCCACATAATATCAAATAAGGTACGACCCCTACCCTGTCCTGAAACTCCTGCATTTTTATTACGTGTAGGGAGGTAAATTATACCTCATTGCTCCTATAATAAGCATCACGATAGCTTCCTTTCTTCATCTCATCCATCTCACCTTCTTCAGCCGCTCCCTGCCTCCACCCGTCTGGATGGCCTCCATTAGGTTGCCGTGCAAAGATGTCTCCTTCTCAACAGCTTTATGGATCACTGGCCTGAACTTTGAAATTGGCCCAAACAGTGTCACAGCTGGAGGTCCAGAGGTCACACCGCTGTCCGACCCAGTGACTGAAGGCTGCGGTTTCACATCAGAGCTCAGGTGAGGTGCGATCGTGGCCGTGTTATACAAGCTCTATAATATAAAGTAAAGATTTCGTTGTAAATATTCTTTTTTGAGGGCACTTAAACAGATAAATGTGATGCAACATGTCTAATCCTGAGTGTACTTACATTTGTCTGGCCTTGGTGTGTGATCTTTGGGGCTGTGGGTGGTTTGGTGGATGAATGAAGGAAACCAATTCCTGCTGGACTCGGGCTTCGATGGCGAATGTGTTTGATATTATCTCTATCATTATGGTTGGTTACTTTTATTTGGGTGGCTCCATTGAACTGAATGTGAATATTTTTGGCTCCATCCGTTTCCATCCTTTGAGAAGTTTCTTTGGTGGATACGACTCGATCCTCTAACTCAGCCCTGTCCCTACTCGCTTCACCAAAGTCTCTCTGGCTTTCTGACATGAACTCTGGAAAGCTCATAGATCTCTTTGGACCAAGAGATTGTGATGTAAAAACAGAGACATTCTCCTTATTATCTGAAAGAAAGGACTGGGAAGATTGGTGTGGATTTACTTGAATGGACCGGCCTGATCTCTGGAAGCCGGTAGAGTAGTCTGGGGACTTAGGAAGGCTGCCGGACTTCCCCGCGCTTGTTGGGGCGTATTTACTAATGGCAGACGCCACATACTGGCTCGAGGTTCGCCTGGGTGGTTTAAGGAAGGACAGGTCTCTTGAAAGGTCTGGAAGTTGAGTTGGAGGAACGACAGGCTTATTACTTGGCGGCTGAACGCTTTTGGACACTGAAATCTTGCTTTCTGCCTCAAACTGCTCCTTCTTTGCAACTCTGACATCTTCCACTGGCACTTTAGCTACTTCTTTTACTATCTTTTCAGACTGGACTCTCTGTGTTGTCCTATACTGCTCTGTGCCAAACGTCTTCAAAGATGTTTCCACAACTGCAGTGGGAGCCGTTCTCATGTCGTTTGTGCTCTCCTTGGGCTTCTCAAACAGACCTTTGCTAGGGACACTTTCTTGTCTTTCACTTGAGCTCCAAAATGTTTTGGCCTTTCCAAGAGCAGAATCCTTGCTTGAAGTATTCTCAGACTCTGACGAACCGCGACTCTTATTCCAGCAGCTCCCAGCTGTCACCATGTTTCCTTGATCATCAATCCTAATGGCACCGGTGGATAATCTGGCCGCTGACTCGGTGGGATCAGTTTGAACGATGGCGGGTTTGGGCGGAACCACAGTGAACGTCTTCATACCAAATCTGGATGTGACATTGCGTGTGATTTTACTCTGTGCACTGCTCAAACTGGAGGCATTTTGAGAGATATTTTCATCTTTTTTTGCAGACACTGATCTCTGGATCTGAGGAGGGAGATCAGATTTTTTCTGAGCGCTGCTTTTCATGGGATGAGGACGGTACTCGGTGCTCTGGTGGTTTTTCTGCATGTCAACGTTTGATTTTGCTGCCGATGTTTGTATATCTTCTTTCACTTTCTTGGCATGAGCAGGAGTGCTTTTATTTGTTTTTGTCTTAATACCTTTTTCTTCTCTTTCAACACTGACAGACTTGTTCTCCTGCCGTTTACTGTAATGCTCTGATTGGGACAACTGTTTTGCACTTACGGTGCTTTTCTTATCACTAACTGCAGCTGTATAAGCGTTGTTGTTTTTGTTCTGTGGCTCCACATTTGACTTTCGATGAGAGTTGGAGCCTGTGACAAAATGGGGTGAGAAAAGTCAAATTTACATTAAAAATAAACTGGAATAACATGTTTTTTTTAACTCGATCGTGTTCAAAAAGATCTTCTTTCTACCTTTACTGTCAGCCGACTCTGCCCTGGTCAGTGATTTCACTTTGTGTTCAACAGTATGACGCTCATACTCCTCAAGTACTTCATCAATGGCTGTGACTGGCACGTCCATGTCTACGACAGACACTGGCACTTCATTGCTCTCCATGAAAGTGGTGTAAGTAGTGTCTTTTGTTGAGACGTTATCTAAATGACCTGGGAAACAAAATACGAGGTTTAATACATTACATTTTCAGCATTCTGAGTTAATATAGATTTTTTTAGTTTTTTGTAATACTATCAACAGTATCTTAATTTACTTAAATGAGCAGTGTTATTGTGTGACATATACTAAAGTGTGTGTGGGTTTTTTTTTTTACAATATAGATTAAAGACCAGATTTAAACAGCATTTAAATAGTTTTTATGAATAATTTGCAAATACTCATGCCTTACGGTAAGACCAAAACTAATGCTACAGGTGAGTCCATCCCTTACACTTTCAGCAAATTTTATTTTTAAACTAAAAGCCTTCAACTAGCACCATACAGCACATTTTTCATTGCCTATGGATGCACCATTTGTAGTATCTTATACAAGTTTGAGTTAAGGGTTAATCGTATCACTCTGATCTTTATAGGGGAAATATTCTCGTTAGGTTTTGAAAGACATGTATTTGCTTTAGCTTCATACTTTATGCACTAGAAAATAAATTCAATCTCCCTCTGAAGTCAAAATAATTATGCAGAGAGGAGGGATCGGAAGGATGCGTCCTCCTCCATATACCGCACCTTGTGTGCGCATATACATTCACACTGGTCAGTAGCAACTCACCAGCAAGGTCTGCTTCAAAGTCTGCCAAAGTCCGATGGAGCTGAGCAGTAAGCTCGTGGTCATCATAGTTGTTTTTTAATCCGACTGACTCTGCCTGTAGGCTGACGTCATTGTGCCTGGAAACAGTACATAGACTTACAGTAAAAGACGGGTCTTTGCAAAAGTAATAAAAAGCATGTCCATGTTCATCAAAAATTATGCTGCAAAAGAGGATGTAATTTTCACGTGCACATTCAAACATGGCTTGAACTTTTTCAGATGCTGTTGCACTTGAGCAACTTTCCAGTTAGTAATACGCCCCACAGATGTGGTTAATGCAGATGTGAAGGGGGTGGGGGGGGTGGGGGGTATCAGTTCGTCAAATATTTTCGGCTGTCCAAAGTTGATTTTTTTTTTTTTTTTTTTTTTTTGGGAGACTGCTTGCTTTGAAACATGCAGCTGTAAATATATTATTACCGCAATTCAAACTTCCTTCACACTCCTCAAGGGTTTACCGGACAATTCTCATGAGTAAGTGGCAAATTAGCCATAACAAATTGCACCAAGAAGGCCAAACTAAATAGATTTTTCCTTTTAAGAGACTTGGATTGGTCCTCTTTTCCTCAACTCCTCTGTGAAAATGAGGTTATAATGCTTTCCTGGAATACCAGGAAGCCAGCAACATCATGCCAGACTTTTTGAAGGCATCCATCCAACATCCTTGGTCTGGGCAGGTCACCATACACATTTTACAACATAAAAGGTTAAAAGTGTTGTGGAGCAGCATTTATTTTAAAAGGAGGCCTGAGATTAAGAATCTAGAAATATGCCAAGGAAAGCCCAACATAAAAAGTTACTAGCTTGGCTTAATAAAATATGGATTAAAAAAAAAAGTTATCTGAAATAGTAACCATTTTGTGTGGAAATATTTGGGTGACACTGAGAAGAGTGGTAGATTTCATTTTCCCATCCGAAAATTAGAAATTAAATTAAAATGAAACATGCACACATGCAAAAAGAAAAGTGACAGCGAAGGCATAAGATGGTTTAGAGCAGAACATCTTTTTTCTTCAGTTCTTCTAGTGTTTACCTGTGTATTGATCCCCAGGTGGCACACCCCTCATCACTGTCATTGAAACTGTCCCGAGGAGGTCCTGGCAATTTTTCTCCTTTGCTCACACCACTTCCCTCCAGAGACAAACTCCCCTCTGGGGAGGCGGGCTGGGTGTCGGAGAGAGAGCTGACCACGCCCGAGTCCTCACCCTCGGCCATACCTTCAGAAGCGGCGTAACCTTGGTCAGGCAGACTGCTGCTACCACTACTGCTGCTCAGAGAGACAGTCTCATCCTCAGTTGCTGGTTTCTGGCCTTCGGCCGCAGAGCTCTGTGCAGAGTGGAGCCAAGCTGGAAAGAACAGAAGAAAGTGTTGAATCGGTGCTGGGCGCTTTTACTAATGTTCAAGTGTTAGCAACTGTTAGAAAGGAAACATTTCCAGATGCAACTCAAAGTGTTCCCAATAATATACACTGCGGTAAGCAAAAGACTCAAGAAAAGAAACCCCCCCAAAAAACGCAAATTACGTTATGCGTCAGTGAAATGAAAAATTAGGATGTTCGTGAAGGCATTTCTGGAAAAGACCTGATCTCCCTCAATTTGGCACAAATGCTGTAATAGACAGAAAAACTAATTTGACAAGAATCACATCATGTAGAGTGAGCAAATGATCAAGAAATGTAGGAAGATGGGTAAATGTATCGTGTTAGTTTCAACATTGGTTTTGATGCCACACAGGCACAGACAAACCAGCAAACACAAATCAAAAACACCAAAGAAACACCAAAAAAAAACTCAAGCCCGGAACACATTCACTTGTGGATTGATAAAGCATCTTTAATGACATGTCGGTGGACTTACTGTAAACAAACCCTTTAAATTTGGTTTTCATAGTTCTGTTTAAGATTCCGGGGAAAGATACTATTGCTTCATACCCTCTCATCTTTTCAGTACACTCATGCCCTGGTCAGTCTGTGGGTTTGGGAGAACTTATTTAGTCTGTCGCTGATCTCTTGAACTTCAAGCCAAGAGAATAAAAATCAATGTAGCATTTGTTAGGTTTCGAGCAGTCGAGCCAACTTGAACCAGTACTGGCAGTTCAACAGTAGATTCTTTAAAATGAGCTTAACAGTGAGTGACCTTGTTTGTAATACCAGGTGTTGGTGAGAGTGTGCATGCACTGGGCACCAATAAGCCCTCCTACGTGTACGTAGATCATGTCAGTATCGGTGCTGTGCTCGTGTCCGCGCGCGCGTGTGTGTGTGTGTGTGCCCTGTCAGTTTTGGATCTGGTCCTAATAGTGTGGAGAGAACAGTCAGTTCCAGGAGATGTGGTGATGACTCATAGGGCAGTCCTCCCAACTCTTTCCCAGCAACAGCTTAGTCATGCCAGCTACAGCCACAATCAGCACACATTCACAAACGCATGCAAAGTCTATTATACACACACACACACACACACACACTGTATCATGCTCGTATGCAGTATATGCTTGCAAACAAGTAACCACCTACACAGTTTTCATAACCGCTAAAGTAGCATGACATTGTTCTTGCTTTTGTTAAAGTCAAACAAAATGCCCATTCCAGTGCTTCCAATACATGTTACTTGTTAGAATCCAATCACAACAACCCACAGCCAAGGCCAAATCAAACTCAAAAGACCATAGAAAAAAACCTTAATCCTTTAATTGAACTTTCTGGATCACAAAAGAACATCTGTTATTGCAACTCCACAGGCTCAGTGAGCACACATTCTCTTAGGCAAGTATACACTAGCGTCATAACTCAGTGGCAAGTTGCATATTTATAATAATTGCATTCAACTTAAATTGGATTACTTGGAAAATGAAATGTAATCAAATGTTCCTACTGCATAGTAATCAATCTGAAATTAGCTGTTCTGATTTTGTAAATGTAAAATTGTACTTTTTAATAAATTTTAAGATACAAGAGTTGCATTCATAAGCAACGGAACAAGTCGCACGATAACAGCAAGGTCGTAATGGCTTAATATGTTTAATCTTGCACTGAAAAGATGCGTTGTATTTTGTGATATACAGTAGGTTTCATAATCGGAAGCTAAATACTATGAAATAGTTTTCATGTCTTTAACAAGGTCTTGGACATTTACTTATACTTTTCATTCATTTTTTTATTCTCTTTTAATGACAAACAAAATAATAATAATCAAATGGTTTCTCTCACAATCGCTGTGATGTTTATACTTGGACCAATCCAACAAAAAGAAGCTATAAGGCCCTGATTCAATTTTAAGGTTCCACAATAAAAACATCAGTTCAACAACAAGTCAGCATGCAATAATAATCTCTTGTTTTTAAACAGGTCTTTCTTTGAGAACAGGCCTTGGATTACATACGGCCTTCTTTATAAAACAGACGAGTCATTACCACTTAAAGGTAACATGTCATTGATAGATCACACTGCCCATACCATTGCAAAAGTCAGCATGCATTCGGGTTTTAAATTTCTAAACCAACGCCAGGCACAGTCGGAGAAACATACACTATCCAGCGATCGATCTGCAGCTATCACATCACCAAAATATTGGCTGACAGATATCACATGGCCTTGCCTCATCGTCTTCTGACCACTTTCTGTATCCACTTTTAACTCGGCTCCAGTCTCATGCATAATCAATGACAACCAGTGTATTAAACTGAAATACAAAACCATGCACAGTATGTACATAGTTATTTGTAAAAAAAAAAAACCCAACCAAAACAACAAAAAAACCCAAAACGCAGTATTGAGTACCATTACTTTGAGATTGAAACAGGATAGCATCGACTTTACTTTTGTCAAGAATAAAAATGCAGTGAGGCTAGCTTCTGTGATGAGAACTAAAAGCAACAAACGGGTTGAAATGTGACAAATTAAAACAACAGCAAAAACGAGTGGAGAATGAACAAACAAACAAAAACAGTTCTAAAAGGAATGAGAGGAGGAAAAAAAGGTGCAACACAGAAGCAAGAGGAGCTGGTGACGTAGGAAGGTTCAAGCCAGAGAGAGCAGCTTCAGGAGTGTTTAGGACGCAGGCGTACAGGCCCACAGCAGTACACTGGAAAGGGGGTTTGCAGGGGGAGGGAGAGGGAGAGGGAGCAAAGAAAAGAACACATAAGATACGAGAAGGATAGATCATCAACACATGCAAATGCAATAAGAAATCATAAATACAATGTGACAATAATAGGGAGTTATAGCCCTGAGAACAAATGAATAAAAACAGGGAGATTTATGTAGAAAATAGCATCACTCTTCTAATCTGCTCCCATGTTCTGGTACAGTGAAACATAAAAGGCACTCTGGTTGATTGGGGTTCCTCCCAGCAATGACCTTTTAGACCCAGAAGAAATAACAAGGTTAAGGGATTGACATTTATAGATATGAAATGCCTTGACCGCACGTGGACCTGGTAATGCTAAAGAACTCGGCTGTCCATGTCACTGATGGAGAGACGAAAAGCATGTTGAGACAAGAGTTCAACTCTCAAACAGACACACATGCACACAGGTTTGGAAGCAAAGTCAGGTACAAATTCTGATGAAGTACAAGTTGAAAAACCAGGTTAGTAGCATCTAGAAGAGTGTAGGAAGACAGGAGTCAAGGTACAGGCAGAGGCTTTCCATGTGGACCTACACTGGGGAGCCGCTTCCTCCACCTCCATCGACTTCTGTGGGGTTTCTGTGGACTCAATGGGGGTGAAGGGTGGGAGAGCGATGGACATGGTGGGGGGTGTAACATGCTGTGGTGACTCCTGGGCTGGGGAGCGGCGAGGTTTAGGTGGAACTGGTCGATCAATGTTTCCTGAGGGGAAAACGGCATGCAGGCAGGGCAGGATGGTTACACTTGTAAAATGAGGTATGTGACACATCTTATACACTTGTTTCTTGTTAAACCACAAATAGAAAAGAAAAAGAAAATCCCAAACACTTTTTTACTTGTCACGGTAATACACTGGTATTCTGTGTTATGTACTGCTGAGAACCTATCTTTACGTCTTGAATATCTCTACGCTCAGTGGCTTTCAGGGATCGACGAAGTGTCACACTGAATTTACTTCTTTTGGCAAAACAACTCATACCCTTGAGAATTTGACATCGGGAGACCCCTAAAACTAAACAACCGCTGCACTAACGCAACCTGAAGCCGGTGACTTAGTGAGGTTAGTGTGCAGATGTATAACTGACCATGACTGCCACCTTAGGGGTAATTATGCTTATAATGGCCTAGAGGTTAGAGAAGCGGACTTGGGATCAGAAGTTCACATGTTTGAATGCTACAGTGGGCCACCAAGCAAGACCTTCAACCCCACTGCTTCAAGTATGTTAAGGTTAACTATGAATAGGATGGAGGGAATGCAGAGAAGCAATTCTCAAGGGGATCAATAACGTATGCCTTTTTTCATTCTTTGCTTTCTGTCATACTGTAACTGTGGGGGTCTCTCAGTGACACTTCTCCGATGTATGAGGACGTATGTATAAGACTGCTGAAGAGTGACTTGATGCGACCTTGACAACTTTGAACCAATGACTTGCTCCTGGGAAAGGTTTAAAAAAAATAAAATAAAAAATCAACAGTGTCTTTTGACAAAGTATTAAAAAAACTAAATACAGAAATATCTCGGGAAATGTATTTGTCTCTTCAGTCAAAGTCGGTCAGCCTTAAAATAAATCTAACCTTAAAATATAAAAGGCATTATTTAGTTCCTACTGCATTAAAATACCAGTAGACAAAGAACACATTTTTTTATTTTATTTTAAAGAAAGCAATAACAGACAGGATTATTTGGCACTAGCATTTTCAGTCATGCTTGATATTAGTTACAGGGGACCAGTTTACTTTGAGGGTACACTGCGTTTATGGACTTTGCAATCTGAGGTTGTAACGCCATCACATGAAGCTGCTACTCTATTAAAAAAAAAAAAAAGTTTAAGGGAATAGAAATACTGATAACGTTTCAAAATGTTGTGGAAATGGGGGTCTCTAAAGTCTAAGTTCACATTTTAAGAAAAGTGAAACCAACATTCTCTGATATTACCCTCAGAGTTAATTAGAACAAAAAATTTAAATCTATAAATTGTTAAATAGTGAGAATGTGTCTTCCAGGTAAAGCTGTAGATAGGTTTCCTGGCTGCACACACTGTCACCAAGACTGCAAGTGTTGAATTTTTTCCTCACGCATCATAAGATTTTAAACTATACGCTTTGCATGATCTTGGATGAATACTTGTAAAGATGTGTACTTTTCTCGGAATCAAAGTCACGAGCCCATTTTGAACTTTTAAAGTTGATAAACCTGCAGAAGAATTAAGAAATAGTCTAGTACAAATGTGTAATACGGACAGTAAATGACATTGAGCAAGCATGGATTTTACAGAACAAAGCCAGACTGGACAGCATGCTGCGTGAAAAGGACAAATGCACAACTGCTGGAGAACGAGCAGTGTTGAAATTAATCTCCCTAAAATTCCATTCAAAGACTTGTGAATCGTCAGCATGTGATGTCTTAGTCAGCAGGGGCCGTCAATATCTTACTTTTTTGTTTCTGCTAGTGGACAACTGGAATGAACGGAAGCAGCATGTGTGTCTAACATAATAAACTACACCATTACAACTACACCTTGACAGCCACCAGCATGCACACAGGCATATCCAAAAAATGCTCCCTAATTCTGAACGTAACAATTTATTCTGTTTGACCAACATTTGTACATCATGGATAAAGACATACAAACTGTGCTGTGCTTATTCATCACTGGAGGTGTATTCACTCTCAGAAACGGTGGCATGAGTACCCAAAAGTGGAGCTGGTGCAGATTAGATTCAAATGAATACTAACATATTCTGGCTAACCTCTATGAATTGAGCTTAAGGTTGTGAAAAGAGAATTTACACATTTTACTTGCTGCTTTTGTTTCTTTTTTTTTTTTTTTTGGTCAAATTCAGAGCATTTCTTGTTATTGTGTTGACAGGCAGGCTGTGCCAACCATTCCACACACTTTGAATAACATACTGATAATAATTTGTAGTTAGGTATTGCTTCCAGCTCCAGCTCTGTTGCTTTAACATTATACAGTGTATCTTTAACACTGACTGGCATGTGCCTTTCTCCAGTGTGCACTGGGATCAGCTCCAGTCCCTTGTGACTCTGACTCCCATCAAGCAGTAAAGGAGATAGATGAATGTTCAACATGCTAATTCAAACCTATTTGACAGATTATTGCACATGAAAGGCACAGGTGGCTATTTCTAACTCATACATTCTTGGCGTCCCAACTTTTTTGGATTACTTAAAACCCCCTGTCCCTGCATAAAAGCAGTGCTGAAATGTGAACATCATTTGAAGAGTACTGTGCTATAAAATGTAGAGGAAAAAAAGGAATTAGCATTGGAAAAGAGAAGGCCATCAAAACATAGAAAAATGCAGGTCTTTCCTACTCAGAAATTCAAAGAGAGGCAAGGTGTCACTTCGTACAGTTTCCTTCAGCATCAAGAGGAACTCAGAACCTGAAACTCTGACAGGAAGAGGTCTGGCAGACCAAAGCGATAACACAATCACAAGACAAGTTTCTGAGCGTTAACAGCTTGTGTGATTGGCGGCTCACAGGACAATAGCTTCAAGCACAGTTAAATAGTGGCCGTAGTGAGAAAGTCTCAGATTTAACTTGGACAGAGTGACACAACCTGAACCAAAACAACCACCACTGCCATTCCATGCCTCTTGGTATAGAGGAGTTGGTCAGGGAGTTCATCTTACAGCAAGGCGATTGGCCGAGAACATAAGTCCAAGTTATGCAGAAACTACATCAGGGAAAAAGATGACAAGCTTGAAAACATGAGTGGCCAGCACAGTATCCAGACTTAAACACAGGTTCCATACATTGATGGGAACTTCTGCAACAGAGTTGGAAGAACTTTGATTTCCATTGTCGAAAAAAAGCCAAGAGTCCGTTTAGCTGTTAATTCTGCCAAAGTTTGCTGCTTTGATGCGTCAAAACCTTAGAATGCATGTTGGTTTATAAATTGATTGCATGATTTGTTTTTCAACTCAACTTGGAATATTTATCAATAGAAAAAAAAAAACTGGAAAAATTGAAGTTTTAAAACTTTTGAGCATTAGCCTATACAGAGTATACACTTTTCACAGGCCTGTTTGTAACTACAGTTCTTATGATATACATAATGATTCAGTGTCGATACGAAAATGCAAAAAAACAAAAAAAACAAGCAATGATCAGCTGTTGGGAGTTTGGTTTTTGGAAAACAACCATTTCAATACAAATAGAATGCATCCGAGTGATTTAAGTGCAACAAGTTGTTTGAATAGGAGAAAAAAAAAAGATTGAAAATAGTCTGCGAGTCAAAGCAAGAGAGAAGACAGATGGTGGTGCACTGTCAGCAGAGTGTCAGGACAGAGAAGAAGAGAAGAAGCTGCGTCTATAAATTTATTAATGAACTCCGTGCTGTCTGTTCTACCGTGTCTATTACACTAACCTCCTTATACTTCATCCTTGCTCTTGCTTTGATCTGCCTGTCAATCAACCCCCTCTCCTTAAAACACTCTCGTCCCCCTGTTTCTACCTCGCTACCCTGTCATCCCCCTGTCAAAACCTTCCCATGCTCTATTCTCTCAACTTCATCCTGGCACTCTCACCTTTCTCATCCCTTTTGAGGTCTACTGCTCTCTCATCTGTGCCCCTGTCAGACACGACAACCCTCTGCCGCATTCTCACTGTGCCACAGAGAAAGATCTGCGCTGTGCAGAGATCAATATGAGGCCATCTGAAGTTCATGTAGATCCTGTTTAAATCTGTGATGGATCTGTTCTGCCTTTGTAAATGGCAGCTTTGAAGGTTTTGTGGGTGTCTGTATGCCTGTGAGAGAGGAAGGAGGGAATAAAGAGACAAATAGAGAGGGGGAAATGGAGGAAGATAAAAAAAAAAGAAAGAAGACATGTGAGGGATTGACAATGAGGGAGAGACAAGGGCTGTATTGTCTCATGAGCTAAAATGAAAACCAGCTCCACTAGTTCCTGTCCTTCAACCGTAACATGCGTGTGCACAGACGCAATCACACACCAACGAACACTTTCAACAGGTTTTGTGCGTCACTATTGAAAGTTTAAGTGTCAGGTGTTGCTGTAGTTTGACAGCTCAGCTTGCCAGGTGGTGGAAAAAGTCTACAACAACTACCGGTTGTCTCGTTCATTTATCATACAGATACTGGACGTATCATCACTGTAAAGCGTTGAGAGATGAAAAGCAAAGAGCTTGTTCACTCGTGTTGCACAGTCCAAACCTGCTGATTTTCAAACCTGTAGTTGTCATTTGGCAACACATGTCACCTTTCCACTATTCAAAAAAGCAAAAAGTTTAATTTCATTTTCAAAAATAATCATGTAAGGGATTAAAAAGAAGAAGAGAAGAAGATATATATACATATATATATGCTTTTGCTAACTGTGTCGAGTGTTTTCTTATGTTACAGATATTTACCTATTGTGCTGTGTCTGTTGTTCTCCATCTCTTCCAGCTTCAGATTGAGGGCTGACTCAGTCTCCGACCTGGAGCTGCTGTCAGATGCCTCTTCCTCATTTGACTGAGCAGTCATGCCGCTGACTGATTTCCCCACCTTGGTGCTGAGTCGTTCAATGGTGACGACCTGCACAGACTCGCTGGCTGAGCTACTTGTGAGGGTGCTGCAGTGGGAGCTGTCCTGGTCCAGGTCGGCATCTGAGTCATCCAGGCTGTGGCTGAGCTCAGAGCTTGAATCCTGCACTGTCAGGCTGTCAGCGGTGCTGCTGCTTGGAGTCGGGGAGCTGCGGGCCGGGGCGGCGTCGTACACACGCAGAGGCTTTACTGCGACTTTGATGGGGGTCGGTTTTGCCGTTTGCATTACCGCAGTGGGAGCGGAGACACCGGCTGACTGTGCCACTCTGACGAAGAGAGCTGGGGTAGGTGTTTCAGCCTCGTAGCCATCAGGAGTGGGAGCACCAGATGCTGAAGCATCATCTGAGCCTCGGGTGACAGATGTGGGTGTGGGAGGAGGAGCTGGAGCCTTTCTTTTCCTCTGCTGGCTTTCTGAACCCAGGCCCATCTGAGAACAAGAGGTGAAAGGAAAAGAGGATAAAGGCAGAAAATTCATTTCCATTGTCACTTTTTACAGATGTGTCATCACACTGACTTTATTCATTTTAAAGGAACTCATCACTACATTTTTGGGGTCAAATCTAACTTACAAGGACCAAATAACTGAAGCTGTGAATGAATCTCTATGCGTTGAGAAATAGTTTATGGCTATTACAAATTTAAGTAAGATTAAGGGTTACAGAAAGGATTCATGTGAGCCTCTGTGTGTGTGTGTGTGTGTGTGTGTGTGTGTGTGTGTGTGTGTGTGTGTGTGTGTGTGTGTGTGTGTGTGTGTGTGTGTGTGTGTGTGTGTGTGTGTGTGTGTGTGTGTGTGTGTGTGTGTGTGTGTGTTTTAACTATAAAGTAGCCTGTAAATTCAGTTTGCCAGGACTGAAGTACAGTTTACTACCAAGTAATTAAATCAAGTGAAGTCCTGGCAGGGATCACAGCCTTTAAAAGCACAAGGGTGCCAACATTCCTTTTAAATTATCTTACAACGAGAGACATAAGTTTTGGCAGGAACACATTTAATATGATATGATACAGCACGGTGGGATGGTAGTACACTAATACCTATATCTCACTGTGGCAATTCTCATAGCTCTTCATTTAGATAACTCGCCATCATTCAAATATAACACTGTAGCACTGCTGAATTCTCACATATTGAAGCCCACTGACAGCTTAGATGTCTGCCAAATGATGCAATTATGTTCACTGTGCGTGCAATGGCCAGAACATTTTTCAGAAATTGTGTCCATGCATGTTTGTGTCATTTCTGTTTAGTTCGCACACGGATGGAGTTTGGAAAAAATGTCACAGAAAGTCAAAATTATTTCAAGTAACCTTAATGTTTCCCTAAAGACATCTCTATAATATGTATTATTAGAACATTTAGGAAAATAATAGTATTGAATGGTTTCAATAATTACTGTAATGGCAAAACGCACGCACACACGCACACACGCACACAAACTAGTTGATATACATGCAGCATCTGACAAAGAAAGTGAGTTGAAGAAAAAGAAAGAAGAGAAAAGCCATAACCATGAAGCACTCATAAAGTGGATGGTGGGAAAATCTATGATAATATGTGGGGAAGAGAGCATCACACACACCTTCTACAGTTTAATGTCAATCTAAGAAGTCTCATTTCAAAGAATCAATTTTCATGAGCTCGTTGTAACGGTGAAGATATCCTGATTTTCAAGAAATGCCATCTAATGCTTGTGCTTCCAATTTTCCTTCACTCAACAGAGAACATGTCCTGAACTGCAGGCAGTATTGCATCATGCAAAGGGATGTGAGAAGAGAACAGCCTTGCTTTTCTGCAGGGAGACTTGGTTCACACATATGAACTCAATGAACTCAGTGCATGGCAGGCTATGGAAATCCAAATGGCCCCCCAACTGGTCGTCTTTCTCCTTCTTGGTCTACAGCTTCTCCCTCCCTGGCATTCATATATACGTATGTGAATACAGACATAGCTCTGGAAGTGGGCCAAAGTTGAAGCTGCAATGGATGACTGACTTGCCAATGAAGATGTGTGTGTGTGTGTGTGTGTGTGTGTGTGTGTGTGTGTGTGTGTGTGTGTGTGTGTGTGTGTGTGTGTGTGTGTGTGTGTGTGTGTGTGTGTGTGTGTGTGTGTGTGTGTGTGTGTGTGTGTGTACATGTGTGTGCGTGCATGTGTCTTCCCTGCAGAGTGAAACATAAGACTCCAGCCAGTCCCCTACTATGAAAGGATCACTGGCCTCAGCATACAAGGAAATGCACATACACTTCTTGTTCAAATGTACAAGCTTGCACATACACACACTAGTAAGCACACAAGTGTACATGCACATCAGAGGGAAGAGTATATCTCATACCCCAGGCTGAGCTGGGGTATATAGATTAGGGGGTTGTTGAGGGTTGTAGGGTTGCTCTCATGAGCTTATTGGCGCCATGATGGGGAACACAGCATGTACTTAAGATTGTTAGAGTCTGAAGACTCAAGACTCAACATCATGCCACATTCAAGGTCACACTGTACATTAAGTTAAGTCAACTATATAATACGATTATGTTCAAATCAGGTTTATGTCTGTTGTTTACAGTTTTTCATTTTTAGTACTTGTAGACGGAGTGCTTGCAATTTTTATTTATTTATTCTTTAAACGTATGTTACACTGAAAAGACCGAGTTGCTTACTATGTTGATAAAAGCTACAGACAACCAAAGTCACATTATAATAAACCAAATCAAATTACCCAAGAGCTTCAAAATCCACTACGGCAACTCCATACTGCATTAGATCACAAGCTTAAACAATGTTAAACTAAATCAATGCAGAATTGCTGCTGTGAGTAAAACATATTTTTTTTAGATCAATGCAAGTGAAAGCAGATGCTAAAAGATATTTAATTAAATCTTTTTTTTAAAACATGTCCAATGAGGTCTAAACATCATCAACCACCTTCTAATTATCTTACTTTCTCCCTTCTACATTAATGAGCTTTTGTTTTTCTACAGTAATAATAATAAAATGTTCCACATAAATAACTTGATTACTACCATTCAGAGCCTCCCTCTTGCCTGTGGAGTTTTTGTGTCACTAATGGTATTTGGAGATCAGTATTATGTTATTAAGGGAGAAAACTCCCACAGACAAGAATGAAAGAAAGGATTTGTTCAGAAATTCTTGCCAAACTTTCTCACACTGATCAGGACTGAGCAACAAACTGGTTCATACATTAAACTTATATTCAATTTTCAACTTTGCTTTAACTTTCATCCTTATTTATTGGGTGTTTTATTCACACGTTGAATACTTTTTAAAGGAACAACATGGCATATGTGGACATGGGCATGTTGTAAGGGGACGGTATCTTTACACAATGGCACACAGAAGGCCATACCAGGACAGTCTGGTGTGTCCATTAAATTTTCCACTCTATGGTTTGAGAGGCAAAGGGCCCCATGTTGGAGCATGTTGATCAGATAGGGCCACCCATGGAGCCTTCAACCTGGTGGCGTGACCATTCATCAGTTGTTTTGAAGGACTCTTGATGGGTGAGGGGCTTTGTAACAGGGCAACATTACAGTGCTAATGTGGAATGTGAAATGGAGTATGTGCATGTATGGGGTGTGTGTGTGTGTGAAACACTGTATATGTGTGTGTGCATGTGCATGTCAACATGCATGAGTCCATTCACAGATGCATGTGTGTGCACAAACCTATGTGTATGTATGTGCATGTAGGGGGGGATAATAATAGCAGCTGAACTGCCTCAACTGCGAGGGCAAAGAGGTCAAAAACATCCTAACAGTAGACTGGAGGACAGTTAGCGTGTGTTAGGGGTATTGTGCATGCGTTATAATGAACATGTGTGGATGTGCATACATGAAGAAAAGAGTTTTATGTTAAAAGTCTGAACAATGTGTGTGAAGGAGGGTGTGGTAGGGGGGTGTGGAACAGGATGAGGAGACACATGGCTGACCCAATTCCATTGTCGTCCTCTATGTCCCACTAACCCACTGAAATTAAATGTTTTCTTCGCCTAGTCTCTGTTAAGTTCTTATGCACAGCTTGTCGTCGGGCAGCAGACGGACGAATCAGTGCCGGACTGACGGCACGAGAGTAGTACTGGTAAAAGTCGAAACTGTCTTGTTTTTATCATTTTGAATTCTTGTTTCATTCTTCACTTTATATTTTGTTGTAAGGTACCATGTAATGGTTTTTAAATGTACAGTATAAATAAGTATTTCATCATTATTAAATGGAACATTTGTTGGTGTCCATCATTCCCATGTTGTGCTATTGAGCTTTTCCCTTTTACCTGAAGTCAGTCTACATAGTCGAGCTTCTGTTTTTTCCTGTCAAAACGGGGTTGTCACCCTTTGAAAGTGCCGTATTAATAAGTGACGAAATTTGACATAGTGTCAGTGTGTTTCGGCTGGTTCCTTCCGGGGTCATAAGAGCGGATCTTGTTTGATTAGGCACACATTTACACCAGAAGCCCTTCTAGAGGCAACCTGAGCGGGGATTAACGTTTTTGCTCTGGATGAGCCAACGCAAATGCCACAATGGAGACTGGTGTATCCGAACCAGTGGAAATCCTGTTAGAAGGTTGCTATGCTTCCATCCAGGCCACCAGTATTCCAACAGTACATAGCATTTTCATGTCACAGATTCAACTCATCGGTACAGTTGACACGGCAGGGGCTTGATGTGTGTAAGAGGTGAGGGGAGTCATGTGTGGTGGCATCAAAGTTTTTTCTCAGTATTCCAGTTCACTGAAAAACCTTTCCTTAACAATGTTTTAGTAATCTAAATGTTTGGGGAAAAATGCTGAGTTCTGAATTAACCTAGACATAAAAAACTCACACTAATTCTGTCCATTATGTCCTTTTATATTTTACATCCAGTTGACAGATAAAGAGTAACATTTCCACTAAGATAACAGTGATTCTTAGAAACTGGAATCCACCACACCTGCAATAATGGCTAATCCCACGGTTGTGCAACAACCTGGTGTTTGTTGGATAGAATGTTAACGGTGGCTCTGTTGTGAATAATACCTACATAAAAAATTTTTCTTGTAGAGGAGTACCAGTCAATCATCAGATCAACTGTATTTTAAACAGTTTTTGAAAGACTTAAAATTCAAATATGTCCATATACGTGTAATTAATATCTAACTGTAATGTAAATCAAATGACATCCCAGCAACTTGCATTGTAAGCTTGCCTGGTTTTTACATTGGACGTTCTTTCTGCCAAAACAAGGATTCGAATGCGAGTTACTCACACTCCAGCACAAAATTTAATTGATGAATTTTACATTCATTGAACTATAAACCAATTTAATACGGTCATGGATCATTTCTGACGATAAATGAAATCTCACACTGTTGCACACAGAATTCAAAACAACTCTGCTTAAGAGCCATCTACAATTTAACCTACTCTAATGGGTGCACTTTCTATTAACTGATTCATACATGTATCAACTTTCTTGATTACAATCCCTAAAATATCAAAAACAACCACTTTTCAAAATCAGAATTGGTATACTTTAATAGTTCAAAGAGAAACAATTTCGAACATCTATCCTGATTAAGCGTTGGCCGGAGATCTCCATATGTTTCAAGGACATACATACAGACACGCATGATCTAAGACTGACATAAACATAGATCTGCTTCATTTGTTTGTCCAAACTGTGCCGGCTGGTTTCATGTCAAAGATGTTTTGACAGTCTCAAGTGCAAACATATCCTGCCCTACATAGGCAGCATGGCAGGGAGACATGTTCCCCTCGTGATGGCCCCTAACTCACACTTTGACAATCTTCAAGGTCAGTGCGTAAGAACAGAAACCACACAGTGCCTTCCTGCAGTCGATGACCACATCCACAATGCCAATTTGACATATAATAAACAAGACACCGACGACAAAGCAGGCTTGCATGACAAAATCTAAAAGTAAATGAGGTGGAAAAAAATATTTGATTCAACTATACACATTCACTCTCCATCAAAGGTTTGATTTCAAAGGATTAGACAAATTTTGATTGTGTTCTGGTGTAACTGACTTGTATACAGTTTGTTGTATTCAGGGGGGGTGCTTGAAGGCGTCAGATATGTTCTGCTTCAATTCTACTGTTAGTTCAGTTTTATTTCTAAGGCATTAATTACAATATAGCTATTCCATGCCTCCTATACGTGACAAATGGACAAGTATACTTGTGGTGTAATAGATGCTTTTGCCAGCTTCAATTACATTTTTGTATTTGACTTAAAAAAAAACAACTAATCGCAAAGCAAGAAAGTATAATTTATTGATCTCCTTGCAGCAATTAGCTCTCTGCACCATAGGCACACATACTAGGAGCAGTGGGCTGCCCAGGGAGCTGGTGGCGGTCAGGTTTCTTGTGGTAAACTGACGGCAATGGGATTGAAACCTGTAAACCCTCATCCCAAGTCTGCTTCTCCTTGCCTCTTGGCCAACCACCAATAGTACCCTTTTCCAAATGAAAAAAAAGATCAAAGACTCTAAAGGGATAATAACAATGAGAGTTGGCATCAGTGATATCTTATTCCCCATGTAAGTCCATAAGAAAAACAGAGCTTTATGTACATACTTCCAAACCATTGAACAATCACAATCCTGCTTGTTTTTTTGTTTTTTTTAACGTTTACTTCTCTTTCTTTTACTTTGTTGGTCTCTCCCACATGACCAAAGCTGAGTCTTGCAAAGCGAGAGAACAAGAGGAAGAGAGAGAGAGAGTGAGAGACCGACCTGTGAAAAGCTCTATAGTACCCACACAAACACAGTGGTAACTTCTTTTTTTCTCTAACTGATTAAATTAAAGCATTGCAGCAAAATATTCCGTCACCTTGTGGATAAACATGGATTGATGGATGCGCAAAAAAAAAAAAATACTAAAAGACAACCTATTCCGCTACTGCCAGCAATCTGTTTTGGAGTGACAGATCAATGATTGGGATTCTTAGCCGGCGAAGTCAATCCAAAAACTGGCTAAAATGTAGCATGTATAAATGTTACTCACAAAACAAAAAACACTTTGACAAATGTTGTGACACACCATATGTTATCTCATTTATGCTTCAACTCCAGATTGCTACTATGCCAGTAACGCAAAACATGTAAACATGCATCCTGCTAAAGACAGTACTAACTCTATATTGGTCCCTCAAAGTACTGAACAGTGCAAGGACAAGGATCCAGTCAGCAGTTTTGCCCCTGGAAATTTAATCAGTGTTTCTATCAGCATTTTATGGCACACCCCGAACTGAGAGCCAGTCTACAGATTTGAAGTTCCACACTGGAGTTTTCTTAAAACCGAGATTCCTGGCTGAGGATTTCATGTGATATAAATGCACATAATGCTGCTCAGTCCAGGGCAGCCTATAGTAGACAGTGAGGCAGACAACACTTCAAAATAAACTAGCTTTCTTGTTGGTGACAGGAGTCTAAAATATCAGCTAAAAATTAAGAGATTAACAAAAGAGGAATGAAATCTGTTAAGTATATAATTAGCCATGGATAAAGTTTTTTAAAAGCTTTTGCTCATTTTTTTCCCTGCCGACTTACAACAGCCTGCTTACTGCTGCTGATCCTATTACTCCTTCACCCTTGCTATTTAATACCGCATGTCCTCTGCTGAACTCTTACCCCGATGTGTCTTCCTCCTGCAAGCTGTATTGCATTTTAGACCGAAGACCTACGATATCTTATGTTGACCTTTGATCTCTCTGAAACAGTTTTTCAAACTCGGCTTTTCTCTTCTGCCTGTTATTCTCTCTGTCATCTTCATGTTTACACACAACAAGAGACAAACCCTTGCATAAGAAGTGCCTTGTTGTTACTCTGCAGTGAGGTGAACATAGTACACTTTGCACAGGACCCACAAGTGACAGTTTACACATCACTGATCACAAATGCAAGGCGGTGTTTCTCTGAAGTCAACGTTCAAACGCAAACTTCAATTAAAAAACTGCAGGAGAAAAACAAACAGCTCAAAAATGACTGATTGTTGTGCTGAAGAAGCAACTATAAACGTCTCTAAATCCTCATGCTGGAGACTTCGTGGAGCATCTGACCCTCCTGCAGCCGGCGATGACTTCACGCTCTTCCAGGAATATTATGTCATCTTGTTTTTAATGAGAGCGCTTCTCAGTCTCAATGCTTTAAATAGCAACTTGTCTCTCACAGAAAGGATCACAATTCAATTTAATTACAGTAAATTAAAAAAAAATGCTCCTAAAAGATAATGGAGTTCTCACTGCAACACAAGTGGGGGATATTTCTTTTCATATTTATTAAAATCGTTGATTTTAAGTCTTTATCCAGAACTAGTTGATGAAAACACAGTTTCATGTTGCACACTAACTCAAAGTTGAGAAGATTTTTATGTTTTTTATGTTTATCTTTATGCCAAGGATTAAATAAAATCAATGGCAAAGATTTATTTGTATGTCTGTCAGCAAGATTACATCAAAACTACTGCACAGAGTTTGTCGAAATTGTCACCACCGATAGATATTAGGCCATGGAAGACTCCACTACATTTTGGAGGTGATCTGGAAACAAAACAAAACCCCCACAGGCAGAGAAGCGGCATGCAAATTACACTTGGTCCTCAGTCACCTGAATAGCTGTATGACGCAACAAAATCTACTCAATGGCCTTTTTTTCCATGATCTTTAAGACATTGTAACCTTTATCCATCCAACTTCTAACATGGCGGGATGCTAGAGTCTCACCCAACAATACATACACGGAAATGCACATGTCCTCAAGTAACATTTGTGATAAAAACAGAATGAAAAACACTGACAATTTACAATCTAGTCAAGACGTAGCTAATATTTCCAGGGTCAACAATAAAGACAATGTGACCTCCCTCATCTTGTCATTGACGTTAATCCAATTGTGTCCCTACAATGATGTCCGCAGTGATGTCTGCCTCTGCAATGGCTATTTAAAGGCATGTAGCTTCGTTATAACAATCTTATCATTCTTATAGCTTATATTGCGACGTCAGTGCCCATTACTATGTCTTGTAAGTCATAATTAGTTGGCCATCTAAGCTTATTTAGCACAGAAGGAGGCCTCTAATGAGGGCTGTCATCAAACAGAGCTGCCCTCAGATGACCTGCAAGCATGTGCATAATCCTTCTCCCCTGTCACTTGTGTACATATTCTTATACTGTGAATGCAAACACAAGGTTGAACAGATTGAAAAACAAAAGAACCGTTTGTTTTTCAGGAATCTGTTTAAGTGTCTGCATTTGTGTATGTTCTGCCAAGCAAAATGGGTCACTTTCTCCACAAATACAAGTGATAGCGTGACATTTGTTTTTGTTGAAACTTTTGAAAGATTGTGTGCTTCTTTAATGACAGTCCGCCAGTTTTGGGGGTTTTTTTGTTGTTTTTTTTCCTCATGTGTGCAGCTTATTATCGCCTCCGGCAACGACTACGCCAAGTCTCACGTTACTGGGGAAGTATTACTTCTTATTGTGATGTGATGTGATTCGACACTGCGCAATTGTTCTACAGATTTAAGTCATGCAGGACTCTATAATGCCCGAGGCATTCAAAAACTGTCCTGATAAGACCTGGCTGCTGTGACACTCCTCACTGTCATGTAACTAAATCCATTTTAATCACACTCACAAGCATGCTGCTAATCTTCCAACACCTTACACTTGTGTCGCGTCCTTGGGTGATGTGAGCTAATCATATATATACATTTCCTATCAGTCAATAATCAAACCCCTCCACATCTTTATTCACTTCAAACCAGTTGCATGCCAATGAAACAAATGCACATTCGCCAATATATTGATTTCACTTTATCACTAGTAAAAGAGACTCATATTTGAAAAGCTCTGCTGCTTGGTGACCTTATGATGAACTGTCGACAAAACAGCTGAACACCTTGACTGCTCGCTTCCATTTTGTCCTCTCAACACCCCTGCACCAGAGTGTGACCTTGCAATGTTTGGACATGCATAAATATACATGAGATATTGTGTTCAGATGGAGCAACAGTGCAGAGTACACATAAGAGTGAGGTGAAGAAATCTATTATTAGAGCAGCCATCAAGTCCTCAGATAACCTTCCCAACTCGTAATCTACCAGGTGCCCTTGTGCGTCCCAGTGGTGCCTCAGTATTTCAGCTCTGGTGTCCGTCATGACTCTTAATCTGACAGGTGGGCAGACAAATGACCATTTCTGTCTGCACAAATACAATTTGCAGCACTAAAAATAATCAAAACAGGGACAAGAACTTTCTTGTTGGAGTCGCAATGCAAGCCAATCGCAAAAGGACATATTAATCATTTATATTCCGTTTTGAATGCATGGAGGACATTCACAGTCATAGCAAACAAAGTCATCCAAATACTGCAGTCATCCCAAGTTAGTGATGAAATCACCAAACTGACATCAAATGAAGTACAAGTGAATCGGACCATTGATTTGTTTATCTTTCAGGCAATTCAGTATTATTAGTACTATTTGCAGTACAAAACATTTCTATGAATCGAAATTTTTTCTTTTTTTGCTTCGTTCATTAAGCTTAAGACAATCGCACCATTTTCCCTCTCATTATATGGAAAACATTTGTACTGAATAACAGGCTCCTTACAATAAACAAAACCTATTAGCAGAGGGAAGGAAGACGGATGCTGGTTGCTAAACAACATTGCCCAGCATGCCGTCACAACAATATAATGAGACTGCAGGGAACTGTTGCTCTAATGCAGTCCAGACAGGCCACTTAAGACTTCCAGGTGAAAACACCAATGAAAGTCTGAATGAGAAAGAAGGCAACTTCTATTCATGAAAGCTGAAGGAGTCAAACACTTTAGAGGAGTAGGAGTCGGGTTTTGTTGTACCCATGTGGTTGTAAATAATTGTAATCTGTAATTTGTAACATCCTACCTGAAAGCTCTCATAGCTGGTGTGTTCCATGCTGTGTGCCGGACCTCCCGGTCGTGCAGGGGCCCTCCTTTTCTTGTTATCAGCCTTGGGGGACATCCTGGGGATGTTCATCTCCGACTGTGACTGACCCAAGGTGCTAGTCTGGTCTTCGAGGCAGGGAATCCCAGATATTGTGGACAGAGTCTGAATACAAGCAGTAAAAGGGCAGTAAAGTCAGATTGATAAATGCAGATGTAAATACGAAATTTGCAATTCAGTACAAGACCACAAATGTATAATTTGCCGGTAAAAGAGCTGATCTCATCGAAAATCTAATGAAATACCTGGATGAAACTAACACATGAAAGACATGTGGAAGGGCTTAAAAAATTTGCAAATATGCTCCTAAACTTCATTCGATCAAAACAAGAAATCAAAACAATCCCCTTTCCAAATGGATTTGTTTTTTTTAAATCTTCCAGCTACATTTAATTACACAATAGAACATCTGACTAATTGTGAAATAAAAACTTTAAGAGAACCCATTTCACTGAGACTTAAGATCAGCGTGGACACTTATAATTGTATTGAATCTCGATCAATGTAAGCATCATGCATGCGATAGTGGGCACATTTCTGAGATTTCAGTCCATTCTTCAGTCATAACAATTACTGCAACATTTATCTGATCAAGCCGAAAGTGCAACCACATTTTTAAAGGGTGGCTGCTCCTGACTAAAGCTCTGAAACGGCAATGGTTTTCAATATCTGATCAAAGAAAGCTTAAAGTGCTCCTGAAAATCTGAACCGTCCTGTAGCTCAGCTTGGTACAGAACCTTGGTACAACGGGGGCACCGAACCACAGCTAACACCCCCATGATAGGAGAAAAGAAACATTTTTTTAAGAGGAGATTAATTGATGAGATCAGACAATGCCTGGAAACAACATAAAAGCTGAGCAAAAAAGGAACATTTAGTTCAGGTCATTGGAATTAATTGGGCCCAAGGTTAGAACATCTCACAGTGGGGTGGGATGGGAAAATGCCTTGAAGAGATATGTTAGCACAACACTTGCTTTTTTTTTTTTTTTGGTTCCACATTCTTTATTAAGGGTTAACTGTTGACATTTTGATTCTCACAGCATGCAGAGCAATACTTTTTCGGGGGGGACCTGCTACACTCCATTAATATTAGAAAAAAAGAAGGTAACGAGAGCAAAGTAGACCTGGAAAAATATGAAATCTCCCTCAGGTGTAGGAGCTATTATATCAGTTACCACTGTGCTGTCATACCATGTACCAGTATATGGTCATTTTCAAAAGTGCGGATATTAGCTCCTCGCTTTCCCTGTCTGTACTGTGTTTTAGAGCTTTGTGCAATAACCACCAACACCAGTGCATAATATATATACATACAGTATAACAGGCAACAATATGCATGTCTGGGGTATGATATGTCAAAAATGGATTGAGCACATTCAAGGAGAAGAACTCTAAAGTATACACGACAAACCAACAGGATAAAAAAAATTCGGTACACTTCTTTTGATCTATAGTGCTTCATGGTGCTGCGTGACAGACACATCCATGGGTTGACAGCAGTAAGTGCAGGGTAAGATGGAGGCGGGGCAGATTGCGCCAGGCGAGACGCAAAGAACAAAAAGAAAGAAAGAAAAAACTCTGAAAGGTTGAAAGAGATGACTGATGTGATTTCCATTCGGAGTGCTCAAAAAATGGTTTTCTTCACCTCGCCAAAAATATGATGTTCAAAGCAAAAAAAAAAAAAATCCCCCCCAAAAAAAATCACATGAACTCTGCCTGACTTCTGCACCTAGTCACGTCTCACTTTCTCGCCCCAGTAAACAATTTTAAATCTGTCAAACCAGCGAAGGAAAAAAAGAGCAAAATGTACTCCAGCATTTGAAGGGGAACCCAAACTTCATATTAACAACCTGACGAAGCCTATTGAACTTGAGAGTGCCTCGAAACATGCTTTCTGCACTCTCTCTCCTGGGAATGCCGTTGAGCAGTGAGGAAGTTATTCCACTGTAGAACATATATGCACATTTTTTTATTGTTATTCATACAAACATGTGTCCTCTCCGTGATTTCAAATCGACTTCAACCTAGTATAAAAACAATTACTTCATGGACTTTACGAGGTGAAAAATCCACTAAATCAAACGTTGTTGTAACTTTTCATTTTTTTTCAGGTCATTGAGAAAATTTAAATGTAATTCATATAATATATTAACCCCAAACCTTGGATCATTTACGTGTGTGTGTGTGTGTGTGTGTGTGTGTGTGTGTGTGTGTGTGTGTGTGTGTGTGTGTGTGTGTGTGTGTGTGTGTGTGTGTGTGTGATACACTTTTGCACTTGTATCCAACTGTGATTGTCTACCAACAATTATTTGTAAGATTCTACAGTGTTCTAATCTTGATGAGTCATTAATGCATCTGGGAATTCAGTTATGAGTCTCACATTGAAGCAATGCGTTTTCAAAAGATGTTGAGGAAAATTTCTTTTCTTTTTCTTTTTTCTTTTTAAGACTTCCCAAAGACAGCCTGAATTTTTTTATATTTTAAGAAACCCATCACATCAGGGATTTTCAGTTTATTCCTATTCTAGTTTGAACTTTTTGCAAGTTTGCAGTTTTTCTTATACACGGCCTTATTAAGCCGTGTTCGGTGGAGCAGATGAGTTATAGCAACTGATGTTCCACAGGCAACTGAATGAATAAAAATTTTACCTTTTTGGACTTTACTTTAACTTTACAGACGAGAAAATTCCTTAAATTCAGTATAAGACTGCAACAAATAAGCACTATATTCACCCATTCACCCATGCACGCACGCACGCACACACACTAGTTCAGCCTCTAATGAACAATTAGAGATAAGAGGCTGGGCTTTTAGTGCTAATACAGCCAAGGTAGGGTAATCTGATGCCTTCAGCCAGATAACACTGTGCATGTATGCGTCAGTGTGTGTAAGGTTGTGTGTTTTCTTGTGTGCACAAGTGCATGTGTGTGGTCTGATAACAGTTCCTGGCTGAGAGACAATCATATCAGAGAGAAAAAGCCCAGCTGCATTAAATCGCACTACGAAGAGCGATGTAACTGAAAAAAACCCAACAACAAAAAAACAAAACAAGAAGATGAACAAAAATAAAACTGTGCTCCTTTAAAACATTTCTTAGAAACATTTAAATGCTTTTAATATTCTGAATGTTAAACTTAAAGAAAATGCCTTCAGCCGTGACTACAACCACTTTTATTGTTTAATTCATGCTCATCTGTCACAATGTTCTGCCTTTCTCACTTCCCGGTCCACCTTCATCATTGTGTTTTTCTTTACTTTAAAGTGGTAAAAAAAAATATTGAAATTAAAATTCTGGTTTTGATCAGATAAACATAATGAAGGAGGGGGAAAAATAGACAACGACAGCTCTGACCTGGCAGATAATTCTGAATAAAAGGCAGCGAACGGCAAACAATAAAGAAAAAGGGTGGAGTGAAATGAGAGACTTTGAGCTCAGTGTAACAGTGAAGTAAAGAAGGAGCCAGCCGGTGTTTTTCAAGCTAATCTAATCATAGGCCATAGTGATTGAGTTATGGCCATAACAGGTAGAGTAATGCCTAACGCAGAAACTTAATGTGGGTCTGGTTTACACTGGGATTGTTGGGTGAGGGGTGGAGGGTATTTTGTTGGAGAGAAACCAACTACATGAAGATGTTAGTATTTGCTTCAGTATTAACACGTTGAATAATGTGTTCAGATTCAGTTTGGCATGGTTCAAAATCGGTATTAAATCTCTTAACATGTCATCACCCTGGGTGAGATAACCTAAGTTTTATTCTTGGTGGATATTTACACAAGAGCAAAGCTGGTACTTCCATGTACTGTGAGTGGGACAGATACAACTATAACTCTATCAATCGTTATTTTGTTCTCATAGTTTCTAAACATCAGGAGGACCATGGAGGTAAAATACAAAACACTGGACCTGAAACATTCTGCTGGCTAACCTTGAGGAGATAAATACTGCCCCCTGCTGGTCAGCAGTATACAAACTCAGAGATTACGTTGGACTGAGCAGTCATTTCCAACTGGTCGGAAAATTCCCTGAATTGACATAGTGCAATGTGAACATTAAAATAATATCCAATATGCTAACATACAAAGGTTACTTATAAACCAAAAATTACCAGCAAATGGGGTGGAGTGTGGGGAAAAAAATACCCACCCACAAGTATATTTTCATGCACAAATACAAAGTAAAACTCAATTGCTCTCAAAATTTTGATCCAATTGCTGCTTCACTTTTGGATGCTTCATCCTTTAACAACCCAGCAGCTCACTGCACAAAGCACACGTATTAGTTTGTTAGTCCGTTTTTCTTAATATGATGAAAATCATATGTTATAGTCTTGATCATATGCAAACAAAACTTCTTTGCTTTTCTTCTATAGTGTTTGTCAACTGACCATACATGGATTATAAGGAATAGACGACACTACTTAAATCTTCATCTCAAGGTTTTTTTTCTCCCAGGCAAAGGCTTGAACCCACTGAAAACAAACCAGTGACTCAGTTCTTTGCTGTGAAAATCACTAGTGTGGAAGATGGATGGATTATATTGAGAACACAGATCTTAAATTGAAATCTTGTATACAAACAAGATTCTGTATATAAACATGGAAAATTTACCTTTAACTTTAAACATTTTAATTTCGCATTTATCATCTTTGCAAAGTTATACAATAATCTCAATTAAAAAAAAGTACATGTGAATTAAATACATTTAGGTTAGCTGAGGGAGCCTCAGTCATTGCAGTTTGCAATCTATCATTTAGTTTTTTGCTTTTTTTCCCATATGGATCAGACTGAATGCCATATTGGATTATAAGCAGCTCTGAAACATAAAAAACAGGAACACCTAACATAACAGAAACTTTTCTGTGACGTCGCTCACCATGTACTGGAAGCAAGTATGTACAAGTTTTCGTGCCACTGATGTTTTGATACTGACTATGACTGACACAGAGGACATAAGCTGAAATGACAAGAAACTCCCTATTGCATTTTTCATCAGTGGACATTGTGAGTTGTGTTAGTAATACTTACAGAGTGCATGTCTGTATTTTGGATTATTTTATCATCACAGTCATCCATGTCCTTAGAAGTTGAGTCTGTCTGCGAATGCAAGACACAGCGGACATGCAAAACTCAAACATTCAGCCATGCAATTACTTCGTTACACCCTGCAGTTTAAATATAGTTTGTTAGTTATTCCACTGCCTCATGTTTTTCATGCGACTTCACCTTTTGAGTCACTGTGGAACTTGTCAAATTGTGTTAAAGCTTCTCCTGATTTAAATATTTCAATGACATATCTTTATTTTCCAAATAGAAAATGGAAAACACTGATATTACATGTCTGAAATCTTACCTTTGACTTCCTTCTGCCAAACTGGAAGACACCCAGAAAGCTTTTTTTCTCCGGTCTTCCTAAACTGGTTGTACTGGAGTGAGTGGAGTCTTCAAGATGACAAAGAATGTTGGAAAAAGGACAACATCAGTATCTCAAATTACAAGTGAGGGTGTTAAGATCATCCTGTGAAACAGCAGATTGATGACGACTAATTCCTCCATGCGAATAATTATATTCACAGTCGCGTTTTTCGTGACTGTTAGCAGATAATACTCCATTATAAACTGTATTTGACTTGAAATCCAATCACTTTAGGATATACATGATATATCAAATTTTGATTGATCTTTAGTTGGCCTTTTAAATTCTCATTAACCACATTTCATTGCAAAATTGTATGAACTACATACAGTATATGAATTAAATGCAAAAGGTCCAATGTCTTGGTTTTATTCAGCAGAGGGCGCTGCCATTTAATTTTAAAGTCCTACCAACAGTAACTCTTCAGTTTGTAAAGCATGAAGCAAAAATGTCTATTGGGACTACTATTAGCGGATATTACTCAGACAAGGAAGGAAAGTTAATAAAGCATTTAAAAAAAAAATCATATTATACTCTGCATGAGGAAATTATGACATAATTTGAATTGGTATCAATTACTTCAAAAAAGCAAATTATTTCCAAACTCCAAGCAGTCTAAAAGCTAACATGTATTCACAGCAGCAACAAAAAAAAAGGTTAGTAAGCAAGCAGGAGTACATTTTATTAAACAACTATACACATTGGATTGGATGAACAACACACACATGACTGATACCTGAGTAGTTAAGAGCAGGTGCTGAAGCCATTTTAGGCTGGAAAACTGGAAGACATGACAAAGTTTCAAGGTATGTAAGATCAATAATGGACGAAGGGCCAGATTCTCAGAGAACCGGCAATCCTCCAGTGAAATTGTATGCATTGACTGAGACTAATGGCTCTAAAAGTTAAATCATCTTTGCACAACCTTTATGAATCATAAAATCTTACCATTACGCAACAAGATTTTGTCCATAAAAAATGTACTACATGCTCTCCTTCCCGACTGTAAACCACATTCTTTTGCTCTTCATAATAACCCTTGCTCAAAAGAAACCTCATATCAGTGGGTGTGGAATGTCAACATGGTAATGAATCCTAATATGTGATCCAGGGTCACATAATGAGATAAACACTGATATATGAGAAATATTGTAGCCATTTGACATCTCAAGATTAACCAATGGTGATTAAACTTTCAGTAAACAGGACAAATTTAGCGTTTAGTTTCTGCTTTGTCATACCTGTTATTGGATTAACTAAAACTGCTACTTAATGTAAACATTTACTCTGATGCTCATCACACAGCATTACTAAACATCTCATGTTAGCTTTGTGAGGATTTTCTTTGCTTTTCTTAGTTTCCTGTTGAGATACAATGTTTCTGTTTTTTCTTTCTTTAGTGACCTTGCAATCTGGCAGAGGGTGACGAGAAAACTTTACTGTGTAGTTTTTGCTCCACAATCAGGGTCAAGTGAGTGACTGATAAACTCACTGACATCAAGTGACAACCTGAGCTGTCTTTGTTTCTCAAGACTGATGTACACGGGAGGAAATTGACAAACGGTAGTGATGCATTTTGATGCATCTTGCATTTTGCCATTGTATTGAATCTAGTTCGGTATCTGCGACAGGAAATTGGACACGCAACTGTTCGGAATCATGGAGTTACTGTTTGTGGACGACACCATCAAAAGTCTTTTTTTTAACACAAGTCAGAATGTTCACAAAGCATAAACAGAGCTAGATCGTATCTCAAGTCACTGGTAAACATCTAAGAAATTTTTTTTTTATCAGTAAAGTGTTTTATCTGTTGTATCTACACTACCCACATTGTGAACTAAAATGCATTTTCAAAATTTTAATGGAAATAAATAGCAGCACCATGATTAGTCCAATAACATTATATAAAAAAAGAAAAATAACTAAAGCATTTTCTAAATAAGGTTTGAATATTTCAGACACTTTATTTAAATTTGTATTAAAATAATAACAATAACAATAAAATAATACTAATAATAATTATAATAATCTAAAATATATGAAAGTGAACTTGAGCAACATTTTCAGGTTCACTATGTAAATTTTAGCACCTTCAATTTATATTTTATTCACTTCGACTTGTTTGATTTATTCACTCAAAGTTTTTTCTAACATTAAATTTAAGCAAAACATATTTTTTTAACCCAAACACAGAAAATATAGAAAGAGGCTGTGGTGGCAGGGCTCACCTAGAGTTTGATCATGTACGTAGAGCTCCTTGATGCCCAGGTCTGTCAGAGATTTGTCCAGCGGCAGTTCGTAGCGACTGATGCCGTCCTTCAGGAGCAGCACGTGTGACGATTCAAACTCACACTTATCACAGATGACTGGTATCAAAGCTTTGAGTGGCACCAACGGGTTGACCCGTACCACAGCCTTCTGGCTGCCGTGGAAGTTCACCATCAAACGCACAGATTTCTGGGAGGGGAAAATACAAAATGACACTGAGTTCTGGTAACAGAATGAGATCGATTGTGTAGAAGCGTCGAGGTCACCAAGGGAATCCTGACTGAAGTTCAAACGATCCCAGACAGAAAACACTGGAAATTAAAAGGAAGCCGGACAGTTCTGTACTGGCTCTTTGACGTGAAAAAGTCAAAAGTTGGTAGAGAAAAAACACTGTCAAGCTGGCCGAGTACAAACATCATGACCTTAACTCAATTGAAAAACTGTCTGAAGACACACTGTCACCATATTTAGTCAAAGATTCCTATTCTGTAAAGGTAACCAATGTAGAAAACCGAGCAAAACAAGAACATAGGATACAAGACATGTTTAGACGTTTCCATAATGAGTAACTTAAGCTTAGACTTTGCTTGCTGACTCAAAAGCAAGTTTTATAGGCTGAAATGGAGGACTTGTGCCCCCATATCTGCGGCTGAGCATGTGATCTACAATGTATGTTTTCCAACTTTCTTTAAATGATAAAAAACACAATATTGACAAATTGTATGCAATGCAAAAATCAAGTGATACGAAATTCATGTTCGTTCGATTCTCATCACGTCAAGGATGAGACACATAGGAAAGGCTTTGGATTCCTTACCTGTGCTATCCTTAAACGGGTACAATGCTAAACCACATAACCTTTAAGAACATCAGAGCGGTAATAGAGCGCTACATGAGGTAAGACGAAGTAGAGGAATGACTGACAGTGGTGTCTGAAACAGTGTCAGTCTCTGGCCTGAGGCCCGGTAGGGTCAAAGGGAGAGAGAGAGAGAGAGAGAGCAGCCAGTGAGCCCCGAGAAGAGCAGAGAAATAATGCATGGTAACTAAAGGTAAGGCACTCATCAAATATTCAAACTGTAGGAGGAGAGTGAAGGAGAAGGAGAGGAAAAGAATAGAGAAAGATCCAGATATTATGAAGGAATGATGGCTTCAAATAGGCCAGTGGTAAGGCTCAGGCAGATTGGAGGGGATGCATAACAGAAAAGACACTCAATGGTTTGAAAAGTCAAAACTCATCCAATACGCTAGTCAAGTCATTACCAGTCAGCTTCCTACCTTAGCATGGGCCCTTACAGGTTTCACTGGCCTTGCTTTCTGCCAATGGCCAACGATAAAACAGCAGAGAGGGGAGGGACAGGCATTACATAAGACTACAATATGAAAACCCTTGGCATTTGCCCATTGCAAAACTTAATTCTATTAGAGAAACACTGTTTGAACTGTACCTGGTTTCATGTGGAAAAAAAACAATATTTACATTACCTAAAAATATTAAATTAACATTTCTCCAAATAGCTCACAGCAGGATGCAGGTCATGCCTTGTAAACCAAATATCTGCTTCAAATTCAATTCAATTGAATGAAGTACGCACGACGCAAACACAATCCAGCCAATAACTCACCTCCGGCACTTTGGGCGCTGGTCTGCGCACGACTTTCTCCTCCCAGACTTTCTCCTTGATGAGCACACAGGCCACGTTGAGCGAACCGAGCAGGGCGTTGGGTTTGAACCCCAAAGAGTGGCCCTCGGGCGTCAGCAGCTCCAGGGTGTGCAGCGCTGGGTTGAGGTGGTAGCGACTACACAGCTCGACCAGCAGGTCCATCAGTGCTTTACTGAGAGGGGGGGGGGGGGGGGGGGGGGGTGAGGGGTGAGAGGAGAAAGTGAGTGTAGGGGCGGAGGGGGTGTTGGAAGAAAGCACCGGAGGAGGAGATGGGGAGAGAAAGAAAGGGAGGAAAGAAGGACAGAAGATAAGGTTACAAAGCCTTCCAAGCTTTACCGCCAATAAAGAGAAAACGCGGTTCACTCTCGCCTGATGCACTATAACTTGGCAGTTGTAGTGCAAACTATCAAGTAAATGGAAAATACACGCATTTCAAAAACAGAAATGAGGACGTTAATGACTGGTGATTGTATGTTTCACAATGTCCCAAACAAGTGTGGAAACCAAGAAAAACTGAACGTTAACAAAAGCTAAAGGTCACTGTGAATAGCATCATGGTTCCATTATGTACTTGATTACCTCCCAAAAACAATCATGACATGAAAAACATTGTGATAAACATTAGCATCTTCTAATTTGATTTCAATTGATTCCACGATTGATTACAAACAAAAGCCAGACACGGCAACGTATAAACAGAGGCGTCTTGTCTCATCGTGTAGATTTAATCTGGGAGGTGAACCAACACAAAATCTCCAAATTGGCACGAACAAAACCCAGTGGCTAAGAGGAATGATGCCTCCGCGATCTACTTATGTCCATTGCTTTGTGCGTGTGTTTTGAGGAGGTGGGGGCTGATGACGAGGTCTATAGTACTACCTGTCAATCCTCAGAGAAAGAAACCAAGAGACACTCTCCAATGTTTTCTGGGAACAGCCAGATCCAATGACAGAACTGAGAGCGATACCACCACAAAGAGCACCATTGACCATCACTAACACATGAACACAGTCTACAGCTTATACTCATTTTTGCAATGTAGAGATTTTTAAATTTGCACTAAAGCATATTTCACAACTGTAATCTACCTTGTTTCCATTACAAAAAAAATAAGCTTGAAAAATTGTGTGTTCCAATAAAATAATAAGTTGATCAATTGTGCACTTTTATCATGATGGTTTATTTTCTAAAGGTCATTCTTGTGAAAAGGCATCCACTTCACTCTTTTTAAGGGATGTTTTTGCTGCTGCTGTGCCTAAATGAACTGGGAGAGCAGTAAGCACATGATCAACTAAAAAAAACTAAGAGCAGTCAAAGTCGGGCGTATCATCCAATTCCAACACATTTACCTCATAAGTTCACCTACAAAGGGGATCATTTAAGACTATAAACTTCTCGTCAGTGAATCAAATGGACTTGGGGTGATTGTGGACTGCTGATGGACTGTGCAGCAGGTTCGGCCAACACACTTTTGTAGTTGTGAGCTTGATTGATATCCTGATTCGACACCGCAGAGCAAAGCAAACCAATAAATGTGCATAAATGCATTGTTTTCTTTGAGGTTTGTTTACATGCTTACAGCGTCTGATGCAGGAATCCTACAACCGCTGCCTTTCTGATAGTTGCTGTTCCTCTAGTTTTTGTTTGATTATTTTGGGCTTTTTCGTGTTATAAATGTTAATTTGTTAAGCGATATAGATCACCCTCAAACTAACCCTAACCCTAATGGTGAGGTATACAAAATTATTGATCTCTACACAGATCTCAATGAGTACAATATGGCAAGAACTTACCTTTACAAATTACTATAATCTGATATATTTATATATTCAAGATGTTCTATATCTCTTTAAAGCACTTTGGGGGCTGCTTAAGCAGTGGAAAACAAAATAATTTTTATTTTTATTTTCTAATAGTCCATGGAGTCCATACATAAAGATTATTTGACATATTTGAAGAATATCGCAAACACTTTTCAATAAATGCAAAGGAAATGTACATCAATGTTTTTAAGGTATGAGTTCATGTTAACAGCTGTTAGAATTCATAAGCTATTAAAAATCCTAACTACGCTCTTCCAAGTTAGTTTTTTTTTTTTAATAATGTGTGGTTTAATTAAATGAGTTTTACGCTCTGCATATTTCTTTTAAAATTAATTTATCCCATATCAGGCTGAGAAAAGGCATCGCCCTGGCCATTGACTTTTTTCTTGCTTTTAATAAAGCCTGCCCTTCAAGCATTAATATTCGTCCTAAGTTTCATCTACAATTCAAAAATTTGCAATTGAGCAGCATAAAAGGAAATCACAGGTGAGTGAAAACAGTATCAAGTCAGAAATGCAAGTTGTGTTGAGGTGCAGTGTCTGTTAAGAGATTAAAAGTGTGAACTGGTTTCATAATGTTGAAACTTGAATGGGATTGCAGCTCATAATATTAGTTTGGGTGTGTATTTCACACCATCACCTCACTAGCTGATAGTGGACATTTAGTATCAGCAATTTATGATGCTGTTGTACATTTATGACACTTCAACCTCATGTTTTCCTCATGTATAGTCACCGTCTGGTGATCTTCCAAAGCAGCGAGATAAATACTGTGACCATAATATTATTGTCACACATCGGAGAAACAAACACAGGTAAATTCTACCTTTTAGCTGCCAAGTTTTTTTGTGTGTGTTTTTTTTACGAATTGTATGCTCTAGAAACTTGCAAGAAGCTTTACAGAGACATCGGCTGACATAAAATGTTGTTGTGGTCATTAAAAGTGCATCTTGTGTTCTGTATCAGTGAGACATCGCAAGTTTTCCACCTCCAAGGAGAGACCCTTATTAGGGACCGAGAGCCTGAAATGCTCGACTCTCTGTAACAGAGCTTGTGCTGAAAGTGGGACTGAGACCAATCTATGAGGCCCCACTGGCACAGCAACCAAAAAACAGCGCCGGGAGCAACAAACAATTCTCCAAGAAAGACAGTTCACCCCAAAGCAGACAAAGAGAAATGTATGGCGGTTGTATGGTTTCATTGGCTTTCATTGATTCACAACACCATATCTATAGTAAATGCAAAGAGGAAAAATTCTGAACAAAAATGGTTTAAAATGTGCTCACTGAATACATTAAATACATGACGTGGCTCTTTCTATCCTCTTACCTCCCATCCTCAATCACAGAAGTCTGGTGTCCCTGTGGTAGTGTTAACTTCAACTCCACGGTGGCCTTCAGCACATCCTCCTTAGCATCCATGCCTGGTGTCCCTCCACCGTCAGGTGCAGGGTTTCTGAAAATCTGGCGAGGAGCAGGTTGAGGAACCTGCGGTGGAGGAGGGGCATGCGCCTTCATTCTCCTCCTGGGAAACACAAAAATACACACAAAAAGGATTAACATTAACAGTTCAGCTCATTCTGAGATGTGATTTTCTGCAACAATGGCTCAATCTAACATGGATCGATGGTCTCAGTTTTGTGTTTGTAATTTCGTGTTTTTCATCTGATGGAAGTTTCTCAACACACTGACTCTTCTATGATTTCTCATGCAAACAAATTAAATTGGTTAGATCATTAAATAATTTCCTCTGAGCCATTCCTGTTTTTATTTCTCGACTTATTTCTTAGTTACACAACAGCCTAATGAATACAACGCGCAGCTACCTCCTGAGGAGCAGCCTGAACACCTACAGCTTCTTTTTGTCCATTTCTGTCAGTGACAGAATCTTTCTCTTCGTTCAGATTAGATAACCATCGAAAGATATGCTGTCATGAACAAATCCTTTACCAGCTGTTTACTCAATCTGTTGAGACTCCTCTGAATCATAATTCGATATTTCCCAACAACGCCCTCTGATACCACGCCTAAGCGCTTCAACTCATCTTTCTATAAAAATACAACAATACCGTCACATAATCAATACCGACTTTTAAAAAAGCAACAAATGAAAAGCCCAGCTTGCTGAGGAACTTCTTGAGATGAAAGAAGTTTGTTAAAGAGAGGCAGTGAAATTAAAGATAAAAATCACAGTCCCTAAATACACATTTATTTTAAAATGATAGTAACTTTCAAGCAATTCTAAGCCAGCATGTAGCCAATAATCCAGTTAAATAAAATTAATAAATAATGTGAAAGTGCACTTCTTGTCATGTGACAGTTGTCGGTGGCATGTTGACGAGACGCCACAGCGTATATGTGTTTGACCTTGCCTGGGCAGTAAGTGTACTCAGCCTGACAAAGACAGCTGATTAACCAGATATCAGACCTTTCCTTTTCTCCACACTGACAAATATCCACTCTATTTGACGGCACACATTTCAGCACACGCTCCCTCCGGCAAACATCAGCCTTAGATAACAAGAGAAAAGCAGCACACTCACGTCAAAAGAAGTCCTTTCCAAAAGTATTATCTATCAGTAGGCTTTCAAATCCTGTTCCAAGGATTCACCACACTCTCTAAGAAAACTTGTGCGTGTATATAATTGTACAATCGAGCGATGTAAAATAAAGTATTCCTCCAGGTGCTCCTGCTCACTGGAGAGGCAGAAACAGCACTGTAGGACTCTGATGACAGAAAGCGCATGAACATGCACAGTGAGCGGACCCTAACCTGCCTCAAGTTAACCATTAACAGCTATGCTGGATATCAACTGACTCTCAGCCACGGAGTCATTGACTTAACATTATTACATAACCGCTCTCAGAGTGGTTTTCGAGAGATGCATCAAGAGAACGATAAACTCTAACCGTTTGTCAGTGCTGATTATGTCTAGTTCAGAGTCAAATCGCATTACAGACTAAAATGGATCTTTTACTCAGTTGAAAGACACGTTTGACTTTGACTTTTTGTGGTAAGTCAGTGTCGTTGAAGATAAACAGAACAGGCCTCTGTGGAGCTGTGGGAAACGGGCAGTGGCCAGGCTCGACACAGGCAGCCAGTATCCTCGCTTTCTCCCTCGCTTGCCGTTTGTCTCACCGTTAACATTTCACTCTCGCTCTCCTTCCCTGCCTCTGACGGGCACAAAGACTCCTTTAGGACAAGCCTTGTCTCCCACAGAGTGAGAACGAGTGTAAACAGAGAGAGGGAAAGAGAGGGAGAGCAAAGGAGGAGTGGGGAAGGAAAAGGCAGGAAACCCTGCTCCGGCACAGGGGGGCAGTAAGTGCTGAGCTGTTACAGGGACTGAGTTACAAATGGGCTCCCGCTCTTCTTGACACACACACACACACACACACACACACACACACACACACACACACACACACACACACACACACACACACACACACACACACACACACACACACACACACACACACACACACACACACACACACACACACACACACACACACACACACACACACACACGACTTGACTAAATGGCACGAACTCAGGTTTTTTTCTTTTTTTTTTCTTTAGCCTTTCTCAAACAGGTTTTTATTTCAACACTTGCTTAGTGGGGATTAAGATTCTCTTGACTATCAAAATAACAACTTTCTCAGATGTGCCGAGATTCCCTGTGATGAATAAATATGTCATCTAAAGGAGATGAGCAGAGGCTGGATTTATCTCAAACTGTTCACTTATGGCTTGGTCTGAAACTATCATCCACAATCAGAATATCGGAGCAGCAATAAACTGCAACATAATACAATAAACTCACAGTTTACACTGAATACAAAACAAACGCCAGAGGGCTTCCTGTTACCATGCACACAAGTCGGGTATCTATTTGTGTGTTGATACATCCTCGCAAATTCCTTCGCGCATGACTGACGATAAAGTCAGTTACTATTAAATAGGAAACACATCAAAGTTATTTTACCCACAATAACAACTTCACTTTGCTATATCACCTAACTCATCTGTTTGCCTGTATATACACCAAAATGATTGAATTTAATCAGTGGATTAGGGCTGCATATCAGATGAATGTGTGATGATGTTGTCAAGTAATGATAAATACAAACACTGTGACAAATCTTCATTCTCGTTTTTCCTCCATCACATATGGATCTGCCCACCAGCAGAATTATAGAACACCTTAGTCCTTTTGTTTCAATGTATGTACTTATGACTTCTTTTCTGTGTCCAGCAGGTAGTTCATCGCACAACTCATGTTAATTCTTCACAATTAAGCAGTATGTTTCTTCATATTTAAATTTCTGTGATCTTAAATTTGCACAGCACAGGCACTGGAAACAATTTTTTTGCCAGTTAAGACAATTTTTGGTGATTCATATATTGTGCATGTTGATTTTGCGATAAAGATACATTTGTGAGATATTGTGCAGCCCTAATGGATGTTAAATACTGTATGGAGAGCAGAGAAATTTACCATGTTACCAAATTTGTGTACTTACATATAAGCATAATGTTGGATAGTAATGTTTAGTGAAACTGACTATTTTGGTAATTTCTGTGAGGACAAACTCTATTGGAATTTGCCATGGTATTCCAGATCGCCCCCCCCCCCCCTTTTTTTTTTGCTCTGACATAATTTTCATCGGAGGGAAAAATTGAATATCTGTGGTCAGATTGATGCCTTTACGCATCATATTTTTGCCGTTGGAATTTTTTGAAGGATCGCGTTGAAAAGGAGTAAATAGATAGAACAACTATAAATGATTTGAATGAGCCAAACAGTATTAGAATTGAATTACTGTATGTGTAAAGGACACAAACCAAAAATGATTAAAATGACAACATAAGCTTTTGTTCAAACTCATAAATGCACCAGTGATGATCAATACAAATTATACTCTACATACTTATCTGATAATTCAAATTAAAAGCATAAAAATATCATGAAGATAGTGATGCTTTTAAAATCGCATTATGTTTAAAGTGTATCATTCAAATGTAAATTACTTTATTCAAGCTGTGGTTCCATCTGTATGGTCCCATACTTCTGGACTACATGATTAGGTGGCTAACTGCAATGTTTTACTCTCGAGACATTACATTTAAACTTAAAAATAAAACAGTTAAGTCAAGCATTCAGTTTTATTCATCTGGCGAGTAGTGTTATTCCATGAGATTGACGTTAGCCACGTAGTACACATAATCTGTTCCAAACCTGTTTCCAAGATGTATTTCAAACCTCACCTACAGTGTGTCATCAGAAGAAGCACCTGCTCAGGCCAACACACAGCTCACCCCTCATTACAGTTCGTTGTCTGTTTGCTGGCCTCTTAAACAGATTAGTCTGAGTCCCCACGTGTGACAGGCAGTCTCCTCCATGACCTAAATATAACTGTTCACTCCCCATCAAGCCACTCCATGGGTCGCTCTCTTTTTTGTAGCTGTGCAGTTGCAAAATAAATCCAAATTTAGGAGAAGACAAAAAACTATTCTGCAAACGGTCTCACAGAGAGGCGGCACATGTGAGGTAATTTCAGGATGTCAGCGAAAAGCTCTTCAAATTACAGTTTGCATGTGGGTGTACCGTGTAGATCCGTGCACGTCAGTCAGATTACCGCTGTTTGTTCAAAATTGAGACTGTTTAATGCTGCTCAGACATACTGGAGACTTTTTTTTTTTTGCTCACGGAAGGAAGTAACTGTCATAGACTGTATTTATCCCAGCCATGGAAACACAGCCTAAATTGTTCCTGCTCTCGGAGGTTTTATAATAATATTGGAATATATTGGTTTATGCCTTTAATTGTGCTCTGTCAGCACCAGCTCCACCAAAGAAAATTCCATTCACAAATGGAAGTGTGGTCTTGTCAGCTTTTATATAATTTTCCTCAATATTCCACATGGTTTGTTATATTCTTCCCCTTTTCTGTGGTAGTTTTCCAGCTCAAAAATAACTTTTCTAATCAGCTAAAACAGAAATGTAGAGCAAACTACAACAATTTACTCAAATTATTCAAGAAAGTTATAAATGGGTCAGCAGGAAAGATACAAGATTAATTGATTTGCCTACTCCCAACATTAAATTACTGTGTACTTAAGTGAGTTAAATCAACACATAAAGTCAGTGACTATCTGGGTCAGAGCAAGTCTGCTGCAGATAGTCTCAACCGTAAACAGCCTGACAGTAGCTCTGTAGTATACAACAGGATCACTGGAACAATGGCGTGAAGACCACCGACTGGGAACGGAGCCGATTAATAGACTAAAAACACCAACTGACCTACATTCATTATGACATCCACAGGCCATTCTGTGAATATAAACAACTAATGAAATAATGCATATACAGCATTTAACCCCTCATGGCCTGGAGTCAAAAAGTATCCGTCTCCACTTAAAGTTCGCTGTAACCATTTCATGCACCTGGGACCAATTAAATGGGTTGTTATTCCATGAAATACGCGAGAGAAACAATATGAACATCAAACATCCTGAGAAACACAATACAGTCTGTTTGTTCCTCCCAATGGCACTTTGATCAGCAGTTCAAGTTCAAATATGAACAAGGTGAAAGTGTGTTCCCATCCACTTCCACGGCACACCACACAGACTTACATGCAAGTGCAAACAGACCCGAAGCCACACCTGTCAGAGCCACGCTCGAGTTTTCACCTCCTATTGTGCCCTGGACACTGTGAATGACACATACCGGATGCTCGGGCCCCCGTTTCACACATTTACTGTCTCACTACGTAGCCAGCATACCCTCTGGGTGTCATGGTGTACCCATGGCAACATACAGATATTTACACCACTTGACTGTGGAAGAGAGCAGAGTTTAGAGGCAGCTATGGATTTTGGAAGCGTTGCAATCAAAGGAGTGAATCAGTGGTACCGAGATGAACAAGGACAGAAGACAAGAGAAAGGAGAGGCTGAACGCTTTTTGGATTTAGAGGCCAGCATATGGAGACACATGACTCCGGGAAAGCATTTGTTTGCTGTTGCCAGGCACACAACCTCCTAATTCAGCATATGCCTTGATGCTCACATTACTGCCCATGTGCTTGAAAGCCCCACCTCACTGTAATACCAAGTAAACTGACTCTGATATCCACAGCCTGAACACTGCCTCTGCTACTGTCCCAACGACACAACGCCACAGAAAAACCTATGACTGGACCGTGAATTATACACTTTTAAAATCACACACACAAAAAAAAAAAGGTATGTATGGTATGACTGTTTAGTTAAAATAGGGCATTTTAATGAGAACAAAATCTTGTTTTGTTTCAAGACTGAATTAATATTAAAAAAAAACTTTATTATGTGTACTTGCAGAATCTATGTATGCAAAATGTAACAATTTTAGCAAATTCACCATCATTAAAGCAGTGGAAAAGGTCATGAAACCTACAAAAGTATTGATGTCTTGTACATGTATGTCAAAAACATTGTTATGCAATGGAAAAGATTTTCTCCTATAATTTCATTTATTTCTAACTTGAGGGCAACACGATCACACTCAGTTAAATTTCAGTTTCTTTGTTTACATTTATCTGAACTCTGATTAAAGTAAATACTTCAATTTATTCTGTGGATCGATCTTATAATGCTTTGTATTGTGATGTTTATGACATGCACATATGATCCCAGATCTTACTTGCTTTTAATTAGAATACTTATGTAACTGCAGCTACTTTTTCATCAAAAATTGGAAAAATTCTTATTATACTTTGCAAAGAGGTGCATGATTTTGAAATGTTTTTGTGACAATAACCAAATAAGATCAATATTATAATAGATGAAATTCCAGTTCTTTTAATACTACCAGTACATTTTTCTTTTTGGATTAAAAATAAAATCTAATCACTACCTTGCACTACCGTCGTTAACTTTAACATTTTTAAATTAAACTTATCAAATCCTGAGTTGAACATCTAAATTCTTCAAAACACACAGTAGGCAGTAACTCGTGAAACTTAATGTCCTGTAAAAATAAAACACTTTATCACAAGGAAAATGGAACATGAATGTGATGTAATTGCTTGAACTATTAGCAATATTATACTGTAGTGTTTGCCAATAAGAATAACCCAAGCTATAAGGTTATGGTTGCAGGCACAGCATTGAAACAATTTGCAGACTAAGATTTTAATCATGGAATTGTAGATTGAAAGGATTTGGCCCAAATAATTCTATATTATATAGGTATTTCACTGAAACCACATAAAAACTGCAACTATAAAACTGTATTTAATATGAATAAAGTCAAACATTTGCACAATTATGCTGCTTTACCAAAAAAGTATCTCTCACTCTCTCTCTCTTAAAAAAAAACGCCCATAGTGCTTAGCAGTGTCCCTAGATTAACTGCAATAACAAAATGACCGGTGGGAGATTTAAAAAAAAGGGCATAACACAGGTGCTAATTGATTGGTTACTCATGGGGAGTCATTATGTTGCTTCCACATCTTTACAGTTACTTCCAAGTTTCCAATTCAGGGTGCGCTATAGGAGTGAAATGTACCGACAATAAACATCAATCAACTCTCATCTTATCCTTTTCATTGTCATCATCTCACTTGTGACACACGCAGTCATCTTGTGCTCTTGTGACCAATGACACACCAGAGGCTTACAGTCACACTGAAAACATGCTCCAAGGCAACAATAATTCTCCAGAAATAGGAGCAGGAAACAGACTTACCCCACTGTCTGCACAGATGGAAAAAACATGTCTGTCCTCCAACTAGAGACTTCACTCAGACAAATATAAGAGGCAAGTATTTCTGGAAATACTCCTTAGCAATGGTTTTATGGGTTCAGTTCGTTTTTCCTCCTGGTTAACTTGAGGAATTTGTTCATATTTAATGGCAAAAATAAATAATAGCTTTGATCCTTGATAATGTAATGAAAAGTTACAGAACCACAGATGCATACATTTAATACAATGAAGAAAGACAATCATAGGTATAATCATAGGTTGTCATATCTCAGGTGGCACAAATAAATGGAGAACATGAAGAGGGGGAATAGGAAAGGGTAGGTGGGTGGAGTGCAACGCAGGAGAAAAAAGGAAAGAGATGGAATGTAGGAACAGAACAGCAGGAAATAATAATTAGTCTGTTCTCTATTCCCTAAGCAGCTTGTTCATTTAGATAGAGCTCCTGCTCAGGAGACTAAAAGAAAAACGCCAACAGTATGTTTGAGATGTTGTGGTAGAAATAATGTACAAAAGTCTCCCTGTACAAATCTTGGATTTTGAATATTATATAATACAAATAAATGTAGTGTTTCAGTCTGTGTATAACTGGGGCAATGCATTAAAGTGACAAATTACATTATTGTATTCATTAACTATATCTGGACAAAAAGAACCTGTGATATTTAGTTCACGGTACTTCTATTTAAGGAACTAAATAGGATCCTTGGCTGCATTTCCACCACAGTCTGAATTCCCAGCAGTATTACACCAATCAGACTACCAAGGAAAGGCAATTAATGTATATGCACAACACTTCAAATCCAGTGAGGACCAATAACAAGAAGACTGAAGTCCGACAACAATAACACAATATACGTACTGGAGAAGCATCCTTGTTTGAAGGGCTGTAAAAAGAATGGCTTTATAACTTGTCTTGTTGTTAATGGTGCTTGATTGCACTGTAAACATGTTGATTGAGACGAGAGAGATCCTAAAACACCGGAAATGCTCAGAAGCCAAACAACTGGCCTCACAACTGCTATTTTTTTTCTTCTTCAACATAGCGGGTAAAATACTAATGTCAAGTACTCACCTAGTTGGATATGTTCAACATTGCAGACCTTTAGAAAGCATTTTTAGAGGTAAAAAGAAAAAAGATATTAAGCCCAGAACTAAATTTAGACCCAGTATCCACTGATGTACTTGTATGTTTGTTTAGTCAAAACGCAGGTATTGTAAGGAAAACACCTCCATGGCCCAACGTACAATATAAGTCAAGCCTCTGTTGTTCACTGGGTGGGTGTGTTGACCATGTCCTCCGCCGAGCTATGCTTCATTGTTGCTCATTGCAAGGGTCTAGTTTGGGTTCAGTGGGTAAAATGGGCTACACCATTACGTAGTGGACAAGAGCTTTGACAATTGTTCCATTACTTTGTTGCCCTGCAGTTTCCTTGATGGACCCAGTACACAGCCTTGTAGGACGTAGTAGTATTGCCAACTGTGGCAAGCTGGAACATTTGTTGACTTTGGTAGGTATACCTGCAATATCTCACAAAAGTGTCCTTGATTTTAGCTCGCAACTATCATTTCATCTCATTCACACTATTGTTTGTGATGATATTGATTTCATATATTGTACTTTAAAAGGCAGTAATGCTAACATGAATAAGCATGTGCTCCTTGTTGACACACACTCGCAAAGACACACGCACCTAAGGGCAATTTTATCCAATAATTAACCTCACATGCTTGGAGAAAAGCCACGCGCACACACTGAGACAAGAGATCTAACCACTATTATCATTACTAAGTCACTGTCCTGGTGATAAAAAGTGGAAACTGTTTTTCTTTCGGTTACGTAGACAGAAGCTTGCAGTGCCAGTGAAGGCTTTGAAGTGTCTAAGGCTATCAAAACATTTGCACTCAAGCACCTCTGCTTTGTCCAGACAATCCCACCACTGAAGCACTTCAGTGGAGTTCAGGAGGAAGGAGTCCATCCTATCTGCACTCACACACACATGCAAACCGTCTGTCTTCCTTTCTGACAAACACACATACCGCGGTGCCTAACATATGACAGCGGGCTTCCAGAAATAAATTGAAGCAGCTCGTGGCAGCTGTGTGACACACAGATACAGTCTACTATACATCCACAACATGGACAAACACACCGTACTTCGTTGGAAGAGGCAACTGCTGCTGCTTTTGTTCACCAGGGAAAATAGCCGACTGGATAATGTTGCAGCAAACTGAAGAGCACAACCGTCTATAAATAAAGCCAGTCCAGATATCACACGCGTTTCTGATATTCTGGGGCATAGCTATGGAGTTAACATATTCATAACACTCGTGCTGTTCGTACACGGTAAATCCTATTACATCTGGGTTCATAACAAACTCCTAATTGGAACACCAGCCACAGCCAACAATATTGAAACAGTGAAATTATGCATGTATTGCATATGTAAACTATCGAACAGGCATTTTTAACATCTATGTGACAAAGGGTTAGTGTGCGCTTTGCTCACACTGTTATCGTTACAGAACAAGCTTATTGCACCACTGCATCCACACCCTCTCTATTTAGAATACGACAGCCTGTGAAATGAAGGGAGATATTACCAGATGCCCAACTGGACCACGGCCAACAACGCATAGCTTCAAACAGTCTCTTATGCGGAGCTCAGCTTTCAGAAGAGTTAAGTTTAACTTGACATAAAAATAACTTTAAATATCTCTCCGAGACCATAGTAGAAACGCTCCTCTTTGCCAAAACTGCACAAAGCGAAGCATTGCTGTGAAAGAAAGAAAAAAGAAGAAGAGGGAACTCCCTTAGTCAGCAGTGCTGATCTCGTGGCTGACCACATGAACCTTAAGCTTCCAAATGGAGAAAGTTTTGTGAAGGGCGTGTGGGTTGGAGAGGTCCTGTCTGCAGCTGTGTAAAAAAAAAAATGTAATTCTCTGAGAACCCACCTGGGAAAACAGACAGTAGCATGGGATAATATTATCTCAGGATACCTTCAAGTACTTAAAAAAAACAAACGTTCAGACTAAGAGACAACTGTGGCACTTCGATACTAACATTTAAGACCAAGTGGGCGCAGGTTTGAATTAAAGATCATTTACACCAGAGCAAATAACCAGCGATAATCTCTCTTCACACAAACGCACATACAGAGGCAGGATGGTTTGGCAGCTTGTAATTATTTCTGGGTGTGTGCTGAGGTTAGACGGACAGAGTTTTGCAATTCGATGCTGCAGGCCTCTGTAAATTCAATGCAAACGTCAGATTATACACTGGACAGGACTGAGGCTAAGATAAGTGTGTTTTTAGACCATGCAAGGGAGCCAGAGTAAAACCTTGAGAAAGCTCAAGCTGAAACAGAAAAAAAAAACATGCAAACAGGACTAACCATTCCGCCACCACAAAATAAAAAGGTCAAACCCACCAGCAGTGAATCAGACAGCGGCGTGGATCAGTATAACACAGGTGGCCACACTGGTTTTTTTCTGTTCTTTGTACTTTGTGAGGCACTTTGAACCAAACTCTGGAGATAGGAAATGCTCTGAGCATATCTGATGATAAGTGGAAACAAATGTGAGGGTGTGGTTGGATGAACATGACTGACGACGACAACCATGTGAGCAAAGTAAAGTCACAAGGCTATGATGTTGCCGATTGTGGCTGAATGTGACAAACATAAAAACACAGAGAAGTGCTGTGAAACCAATAACAACACAGTAAAACACTTTGAAGGTCAGGGGGGAAAAAAAACCACACACACTTAAAACATGTTGTAAATTTCGAACTCAATTAAGTGGCTCCGCTTTAACTTCAATGCTATTCATTTAAATGAGTCTGCAGCTTCCTTATTGCTTCCGTGGGGAGCGGATACTCAAATGGTAACAAAGCCACATTAATCAAAAACTTCTAACCACACTCGGTACACGAGCAAATACACTCTCACACACACACACTCACACACGCCAGGTCCAAACCTGCAGAGGAAATCCCCAGTGTGTGGAATAAGGCTGTTGCCTGTGTTGCAGAGAGAGAACCAGAACTACACATGGTGCTCTGCAAACTGAATCAGAAGTCATGCTACATTCTTTAATTTGGACATTCTTTATGTTGTTATTAGTGCATCTTAGCAAATCATTTGGTCTCCATGGTGGAAAGTCATCAACTGTAACAGGAGCCTGATGCCAGCGTTTTAAAGAGTCAAACCAAAGTTGCATTCGGGATGTCTCTCTCACCTCCTCTGAAGGACATCCTTGAGCTTTGCAAGCACACACATGAACCTGCTGCTCAAGTTTCAACATCCATGCAGGTAAATAGTGTGCCACGACTCTACAGAAGATCCCACAATGTGTGCAAGTGAGTTAATGTGGTTTTATGAGTCCAGATTCATTTGGACAGTGCTATGTAGTAAAGGAGCTGCTCCCTGCGTGATGACGAGAGAGAAAGACTGCTACACAAAAGGAGTTGTCATGGTAATTCACATGGAGAGAAATGTCACACAGTGACCAGATAAAAAGGTGTTTTGGTTCCCGCTGCCAGCCGACTCTGTGGCCAGTCTGCTTTGTAATTTGGCCAAATAGCCCTTGAGAGCCTGAAATCACTGTAATTAAAGATATCTGTTTAAAGGGACCTTTACTTTAAAGATCAGAGGAGAAGAAGACAACACCATTACTTGTATCAGCCCTGAAAGAACATTAATGTTTTAGCGTAGATCTGCTAGGCGATTACGGCACACCTGCATTATGTACCGTTCATTGAAGAAAAAAAACAAAAAACTGAATAGGTTATGCATATTACTTGAAAGATACTCTGCAATTGTATTATTGTAGAGTTCCAAATTTTCAGATCAACACAAATGGGCTCTCTAGGAATGAGGTACTGTTAAAATAAAGAAAAGGTTAAATCACAAAGATCCCATATGCTGTATTCAAGTGGACAATATGAATGTACTTTGCTTTTTCAATGTTTGTATTTCCTGTAAACGAAACAGAGGCCGACAACTGTTTTTTTTTTATTTTATTTAATTTTTATTATATTTATTTTATTTGTTTTTTGCCCCATTTGTCAGGTTTGGGTTTTTTTTTTCCATTCTGAAGAAAATTTGACCTGTAGAGAGCCATTGCTCATGCTTTTAAAGAGTAACAAGTCCAGATGCATCCACATGATTGTGGATCGTCATGGGGAATTCAACTTTTACATATTTCTTCTCTCGTCACGAGGAATAATTCTAAAAAACACACTTTGTCTTACGTGTACATTTGCTGCAATTTGCATCCTTGGCTTTATATCTTTATATAAGAAGAACATGCAAGGCCATGATGGACACTTACCCGAACAAAACCTGCACCCAGATTGTTTGCGCACTGCTTTTAACACCATCGCATTTTGGCCTTTTGAATTGCCACCGATGACAAGGAGTCATTTGTTGGGGTGATCAAGTAATCTTTGAACATATAAGCCTTCCTACCAATAAAGAAGCGAGAGTGATGGAGAAGGTCAACACTAATACTTCATTACACTAAATGTAATTTATACAGGAGACAATAGCAGGAGGTGTGTGAATTAAATAATAATGAGTGGACAGTAAATCATGCCCTGAAGCAACATGCAAATACTGATTCTTAAGTGGCAATGGACAATGGATGCTACACTTCTTTAAATTCACACTTTGGGGTGGATGAAACTTCAGACTATCTATAGCAGCCACACCCAATCAACAGAGTTCAGAGAACGCTGTGGAAAGCATTTGTTGTTCCACCACCAGTAGCAACCGAACAGAAGTGTGTTTGGCTCCTGAACTGCTAATGTTTTCCTCTGTGTGCGAGGACGTGGTGAATGCAGCACGCTGCTGGAATACTCTGGCTGTTGTCAGTCCTCTCTATAGGCTGCAGGCTTTTTTTTTTTTTTTTTGAACTGATGCAGTGGATAAGCTTAACTGTGTTGAATTGACAGAGAATGAGCTGCAAGAGTACTGTATTAGTACTAATACGTACTGTATTTTAGTGACGTTATGTTACTTTATAATGACACATTGTTGTAATTTGTACACTTAAGAAAAATGCTGTAACTGTTCCATTAATAAAGCTTTAATGTATTGCTCCTTTCATCTCCCACATGTTCTGCTCTAAAACTACAGAAATCATATGTTGTCTTATAATCCTGACATTCTCTTGTTGATCAGTATACATACTGTTATGAAGAAAACATCTAATGGAAGCAGCACCTGCTTTAATCGATTTCCACGCGTCAGACAAATGCGCAGAAGCCAATAAAACGTATTTCTTTCCGATTCATTCTGAAAGTTCATGTCAAGTGATTGTTCTAAGAGTGTGACTGTGTTTTCTCAGACTTACCCTGGAGGGGGTTTTGAGGACTCGGTCATTGCAGTGATTAATATCCCAGATGGTCAGATTATCGGTGCTTTCTTTCCGTGGGGCTCCCCAAGTCCTCCGCCGCCGCTCGCCCCTAAACTCGGTGGATCCCCATTACCCTGCCACCTGCGAGAGTCCACACACAAAATAAACTCATTCATCACAGTAGCAGCTCCCAAAAGAAGTAGTTACTACTCAGTATATATATATCGTTTTTCTTTTTCGTTTCAATCGTTTGGACTCAACAAGTGACAGTGCGCAAAGGCCACCATGACATGAAACGCGCAAAAAGCGCAAAAGTGAAGCAACTGGAAAGACGAACTCACTTAAACTGGAGCAGATTTAAAGGATCATTTTCACCAACTGGACACAGGAACTTGTCAAATCCACTTGATATAATCTTCGTATGCCCAGGCGGACTCTGCCTGCAGCCGCCGTCTCGTCTGCGTTCATAATAATCCGACTTCCGGGAAGTTGTTTCAAAATAGTTTTGGGGAAAATCTGCAGCTGGAGAGTTTTCAAACTCGGTTGTGTTTATGTGCCAGTCTTATAGAGTTGCTATTTTCTGTAGAACTATTTTTATTAACTGTGTGTGACAGAGTTTATTCCAGTTTGCGCTGTATGTTTAACTCTTGTACTGGTGATCTCTTATTCTCACAAGTTTTCCTTCCTATTTTTTTTTTTTAACTTTCATGGTTTTTATTCACATTTATTTTGTTTGTTAATGTAAACCACATTGATTTACGTTGTTACTTAAATATGTACAAATAAAGCTGCATCGTCTTGCCTCAAATTATTATCCAATACTATTTAAAAAAAAATGTTTTATTATATTAATGATTACTACTTTTTACGTGTCTTTTTCATATTCTCTCACCTATCAATTGTATACCTATTCTAAGTACCACAACATAGTCTTGTCTTGTTTTTTGTTTCGTGTGGATGATTCACTACTCTTTTGTAACTTTTGTTGGAACCAAAAATACTTTCTTTTGCCACTTTGTTGTTCCTCCAAGCATCAACCTTTCATCAGATTCCGTGGGGCCCAACTCTGGACAAATCATTTAAACTGCTGCCTTCCTTTGTGAGGCTAGCATATTAAATTATCTCTTGTCGGTATTCTCAGTTGATATGTTGTGTGGTTTAGATGTTTTTATTAAACTCTTTGTTAGTTTTCTCTGCTTGTTGTGCCTTGATGTTTTTTTGTTTTTTTTGTCTTTTAATATGTATTATGTTTATTTATTTTGATGAATCCATATAAGCCCCTCAGGCTTATTTTGTCTCCTGCACGATGAGGTTCTATGATGTTATTATCTATTTTCTGCAATTCAAACATAAAAAAAAAATAATAATTCTGATTTCATTACCGTAGGTCTAGTGGAAGGAACAGAGAAGACCACCTGGATAAGGTGCAGAAACGTCTTTCAATATATAACCAAGTCCATGTGACTTTATTCAGAAAGTGATGCATCGTACCCTCGTCAACATGGGCGGACGCAATAGACGTGAAACGCTTTTATTTAGAAGTGGATGTACATTATTTTGCATGTGAGCATGTTAAACTTGACGCAGCCGCAGCGCGCAGCGCGACTTCGTCAGCAGGCCTCCAGTCAATCATCCTCACCAGTTGGAGAGCAAGTGGCCTGCTAACATAGATTGACTAATCCAGAGCTGGTATTGTGGGATATTCTAGGAAGAAAAAAATATATATTTTAAATAATCAAAAATACACTTTTTGATTCTTTGACATTTCACTCCTGTTGATCCTTAAAATAAAAAATAAAAAAATCGTTTAATGTGACTGTTTTCCATTAATGACATAACTGGTGACACATTTGAGTATTACTGCAAAAAATGGCTTAAAAAATAAAGCATTTGTGTATCTGTTGCTGATAATTAATCTCACAATGATGCCGAAGATGTACGTTAAGTTGCATCCACTGAAGAAAAGGACTGGATCATGATTTGTTCCGGCTGCATCTAATAATACCTAATTAAAATTCTATTGTGAGAATTCAAAAATTTACTCCCGGCATGCTTTGTGCCAAACGCACATGCCGCCGAACTGGCGATTTTCTACCACAAGAGGTCAGTGAAAGACCGCAACAGAATGGGCTGCGGGTGGATGAATTAATCAGACAACTAAAAAGAAAAAAAAAAGTATTTCAATAATAAAGAATACACACTTATCATTATAATGTGTTAAAAAACAATGTTTTAAATTTTTTACATGTGCATGTGTAGACAGCATTGCAACCTTCATAGAACGTTATGTTCAGTTTTACTGAATGATGTGCATATTCGTTTTCTGTAATATATTTGCTAAATAAACTAATTTTTAACAATGTACTTATAAGCTATAAGTTTAACGTTTCCATGCACATGTATAGTACACCTGTTGCATCAAAATCCTACAAAGGCGGGAACCTTTTTTGCCATTATGGGGCTCCTAATTGTTGGATTATCAACTTTTCCAAATAAAAGAGATTAAGACACCCCTCGGACCATCTGTTGAGTGGACATTCTCCCAGTATAGATACATAAATATTTAAATAAATACATACATACATATTTCCATAAATAAACAAAATGACATTGAAGGGGGTACATAATCAACAGGATGAACGATTTAATGAACACAGTACTGTAAAATTTAATACAGAATAGAGTATGAATGATGTGACAAAAAAAAATACCCTGTGAATTTGCAAGCTTCTAATTTGAATTTTACAGTTTTTGCTGTTAAATGTGAAACTTATACAAAATAAACATCTGTAAACAAACCACAATTAAAGAACTCAATACTTGTCATCACTTTGTTTGTTTTTTTGCTGACTTCTGTCCATATGTAGAAACATGTACAAATAAAGCATTATCTACAGTAAGTGAAGCTAAAGTGAAAAGTGTGAACATCTGGGATGTTGTTGTTCGTCGAGTGTGAATGTGTGAACTCTGATCCTGATAAAGATCTTAGTCAGGAAATGTTATGATCACTTCTGTTTTTCTACTGCTCATTCTTAGAGGGTGTTGCAGACGTGAGTCACTTCACTCTATACATTTGTGGACCTAAACATCCAGGTGCGAGAAAATAATATTATTGGCTTTCTGTAAGTGGAGAAGAGGCATCTCTGAGACATCATGCCAGGTGTGTATATTTCAATAATTTATATTCTGGAAAATTTGTTGGATTGCTTTTAGACTTATATTTGTGTTGCATTGACTGATGTTTAATGTTCACCACACAGGTGTCAGGATTAAAAATCCAAAATAGTGTAAATCAACTTTATTTTTAGATGTATAATGTTTCCTATTGCGGAAACATTTGGAAAACTGTATTTAAGAAAAAACAAACAAACAAATGTAAGATCACAATGTTTTGTAATTAGTTTGTACTATAGTTTAAAATTGTTCATGGGTTCAACTAGAAAACGCATCAGTGATTAACAAAAATGTGTTCATAAGTATTGATAATTAGAATAAACTGGTTGCTTTGAAAAGAGAAAACATTGTAACATAAACCTATACAGAACACGATGTTTATCATAAGGTGACATGGAGTGCAATGCTAGTGTAACTTAAAAATTGTTGTCTCAAAGCTGTTTGATGAAAGCATTTATTTTCAATTAGGGTATTACATTTCCAGTGATAAACAGAAGGGGGCGCAATTACTTAAACTTCAACCCTGAGAGCCTTTCAAACAAATCACCAGTGATGCCTTTACTGATACAGTGGATCGGAATGAAACCGATCCACCCAGCACAGAGAACACTTTAAACAATGATAAGCTATTAAGTATGAACTTGTGGTTTAATAATGTCACAAGGTTTTTAGTCCCACACTAAAACAACACATTGGATAATAGGTAGCATTAAATGACAGCGTAAAATTCAACTTTTAGTCTTCATTATGAACAACCAGAAGAGTCCCACCTAAGAGTCGAAAGCGGAACATGAGCTCATGGGGGAAGAATTTCTGAAATGTTGAGTCAGTGCGGCCAAAGGACAGCAGCTGAGCTTGGAGTTATGTGATGCTAGAACCAATTAAGTCTTGACAAACTGGACTTATAAATAGACAGAATCTCATTTTGTGCGCTTTCCCATGTCAAATTGTTCAAGCATATAATTTGTAATTTAAAAAAAAATATATATATATAAGTGGATTGCTCATAGTGTGAATGCCGTAGGTTTGGGTCTTGGCTCAAGTGCCCCTAAACAGGTTAAAGTGTTATAAAAGATTGATGAATTGGGTTAAACCGAAACACTGGGCACATTTTGAGTTAGTGTGAAGTCTTACTACTGATTAAAAATAACACAGGTTTTTTGTGAAGGATTGAGGTCAGTACCTATGAGGAAAACAATAAATACTGTTTTGATCTTGTTTGATTGGAGCACATTCTCTGTCTGCAGATAATGAGGTTACCGCCACTGCCACCGCCACTGCGCTGTATGACTACTCAGCCTACGACTACTCAGCCTACGAGAACGAGATTTCATTATTCTCCCCATGCAACAATACCACCATGAAGGACTTTAGTACGGTGTTCCTGGCCACGCTCTATAGTCTGGTTTTCATCTTGGGCTTCATTGGTAGGTGTCTATACTGTATCCATGCATCCATCCATCCATCCGTCCATAATAGGATAGTTCAGTACTGAACCTGTTGCAACCTACACAGGCAGGCCACACCCCTGGTCACCCATTCAACATAGAGCATACACAGGAAACCAATCACACAAATATCCACCACGATCCCGAATGAACACAACATGTGTCTTTGGACTGTTGGAAGAAGCTGGACTCACTAGAAAAAAAAACAAACAAAAGAAAAAAACAAAACAAAGCATGAGGAGAGTATGCAAACAAATAGGACTTTGTGGTCATCATGTTTGAACAAAGCAGAAAAAAATGCAAGACTGCCTGGATCCAGTATCCCATAAATAATGTAAGATACATTTGTTATCAGAACCAAAACACATTTCTTTGATTAACTTTTCTGACTGAACATTTTTAACAATGACACTGGTAAAGCTACAAGGAAAAAGAATTGAAACTCAAACTTGTGCATTATTGACTGTTAAAATAATTCAATTCATGCTACCGGTAATTTACCGGAAATGTTTGGGGCAACGACAAAACATGTTTCATGACATCCTTGTCATAGACATAAAGGATGAAGATTTGTACAGTCTGAAAAACGAAAGGGGGGAAGTGAAACTGAGTTTAGATTATCATATGATTATGATTTTTCATGTTTATTTATATATCTGACTTCTGATTTTTTTTTTCTTCCACAAAGGTAATGGGCTTGTGGTATGTGTATTAGTGAAGTACCACAAACAGACAAACCTGACCGATATCTGCCTCTGCAATCTGGCCCTATCTGACCTCCTCTTTGTGCTCACGCTGCCTTTCTACACTCGCTACATTGTGGCGAAACGGTGGACCTTTGGAGATTTCATGTGCCGCTTCGTCTCCGGCTCGTACAATGCCGGCTTCTTCAGCAGCATCTTCTTCATGATTGTGATGACATTGGACCGCTACGTGGTCATCATGCATGCTCACAAAGTGGCACGCTATCGCACAATGAGGGTTGGCATAATCCTGACTGTGTTGGTGTGGATGCTGAGCCTGTGTGTCTCTCTGCCAGCCTACGTCTTCACGTCGGTAGTGAATGAGGGAAACAGAGACTTGTGTGACTATTTCCCCGAAAATGAGGCCTGGAATCACTTCAATCTGTTGACTACAAATGTGTTAGGCCTCATCATTCCCTTCTTGGTGATGGTAGTCTGCTACTCAAGGATCATCCCCAGACTGGTGACCATGAAGACGGCAAAGAAGCACCGTGTGGTGAAGCTGATCGTCTCCATCATGGCCATCTTCTTTGTGTTCTGGGCTCCATATAACATATCGATTTTCTTGAAGTTTCTGTCCGATAAAAAATCATCAAGTGACTGCACCTGGGAACAAAACCTACAGCTGTCCGTAACAGTAACTGAAGCCCTCGCTTACACCCACTGCTGCCTGAACCCCATCATCTATGCCTTTGTTGGACAGAAGTTCATGAATCGAGCCCTGCAGATGCTGAAAAACTGGATCCCTGGCTCTGGCAGCACATCATGGAAAAGTTCTGTTGTTTCCAGATCTTCCGAAGTCACCTCTACCTTTGTCGTGTAGAGGGCGGACGAGGCGAGTTTCATGAACATCACTTGAAAGGTTTCTTTCTATCAGCTTAGTTATCAAAGCATCTCCTACCATGATCATTATTTTTGTTTATTATATTTTGTTGATGTTTCCATTTTGAATCGTACAGATCAGACTGTGCCAGTTACGACTGTAGAATCTTGAAAAGCTAAACGTTTTATACTCCACACACACACATCTCAAGGAACAGGACAAATAAATAAATAAATAAATAAATAACAAAAACTCCACATTTTTCATGAAAAAAGTTTCCGTCTTCAAAATGGTATGGGCCAAAGTCTGTCTCTTCAAAACATTTGAAGTCTGCAGCCTTCACTGTACATGTTCTCATGAAACCATGCTCACAGTGTGGCTTTGATGCCAATGCTTTTTGCTATTCACAATAAAACTAGCTTTTAGTGCTAAATCATATGGCAAGCAGTGCAACTGCTCAAATGCCTGCTGTTCAGTGCTGTCTCTCAATGTTCTTTTGATTGCTACAGATACTAAAATAATGAATATGAATATGAAGAACAGCAGCTACGACTGTCATCATCTTCCGAGTTTGACACCACTGTCCTCGAGTTGCTACACTGTATCCACGAAGGTTAAAGAAAACCTGTCACTTCAAAGTGAATTGCTTATTTGTAACAGCCTCACACCACAAACTCACTTTTTTTTTAAAACTTATATTTGACATGTCTTTGTTGAACAAGCTAATTGTAATGAAAGCAAACAATTTGTGAAAACTGATGGGAAAAGAAAACAGGCAAAAATGTCTGGTACGTTTATATGTCATCATTTCAAATCTTTCATATTTATATGAATGTACAGTACGGTTACTAGTGTGTTTTTATTCTGTTTGCCTCAATAAATTTGAATGTGATTTTAAATCTGTTGATGTATACATTGCTTTACATTTATTAGTTTTTTACACCTAATACTTCACTTCATACATGAGTACTGACTGCAGTTGTGCGGTAAGATAAAGCAGTTTTGGAAAAAGCGCAGATATACGAGTAACGCTGAATTTATCCATTGATGAAGTTTGATGATGTTGAGATAGAATTAACAGGTGATTGTTTTCTTCTATAGTATGTATATCTTTATAGCTTTTGAGTATATAGAGAAAATGAGGGCGGGAACTGCTGAGTTGAATTTTCATAAGCTCTTAAAAGATTGTGTAAAGATGTTTATTGAGGAGATCAAAGAAGAACAAAAGTCCTCATTTCAATGCCTTTTCACCTTTAGACTTTTTTTTTGCCTCACGTCATTGCATTCAGGGAGATTTCTGAGAAAACCGCATTGACACCTCTGTACAGGTTTTTATCGAATGCAGAGGAAACAACCCAGCCTGGAGTTCGCCTTACCAGAAATGTGCTCTGCTGCAGGATTTGACACTAAAAGTAAGAAATACAAGCTGACAGGATGAGATGAACGCCTGAGCTGAACACAACAGCACACGAGTTCAGGAGGAGTGATTCTGGCAAAGAATATGGTGAGCATGGTCACACTGTTTTTGAAACGTTTAGCTGACATATACTAGACTCACTGCGTTTTTTTTGTTGTTGCTTGTTTTGTTTTGTTTTTTCTTTTACCTCACACACCAATAGAGGCTTAAAGACTGTGAGCAGATGCAGAAACATTATCAGCCACAGGAAGTGAGGGTCGATAGATGGGTGTCAAAGCAAGTGGTTCTGGGTGTGGGGTTGTGGTGTGGGGGGGGTTGGGGGTGATAAATGAGTTGCGGTTTAAATGATGACATACATTTGATCACGTTATGAGCAGGAACAAGTCTGTGATATTCATAGATAAATGAGAATCTACAGTCACATGTTACAATAGCGTAAAGACAGTCACTAATGTTTCCTGTTTCAGAACTTCCTCCACAGTGGCAATTATTGTTGAGTCTTCTTTCAGCTTTGTAAAATTATTTAGCTTTTAAAAATCATTATGGTGTTTTTTTGTTTAGTTTTTTGTTTTTCTTAATGGCACAACTGTACTGGAAAGTAAGTAGATTATATTTAGCTTTGTTGGCTAAGTTACTTTGACATACCCAATGGAAATTGTAAGATCAATCAGTATATTGTTGCTTATTAATTTATGTGTAGCGTTAAAGGAAAATACAGATGAGCATTATATTAATTCAGAGTTAGACTGGGGTTTGAACTGATACCACATTGCGCATGTCTTTTGAAGATTTAAACAGCAACCACAATAGAAAAATATTTGTTTTTCTACAAATCATATTATAAATCTATACATATATATACTTATAATAGAAACTTTTTTATTTATTATTGAATCATTCCTAATATTTTGATATTGTTGTGTATTACTGGCTAATATATATTTTCTCTGTCTCACACAGCAAGATGAATGCATCAGATAATGAATCACTTTTGTATCCAGAAGGATATGAATATGAATATTATTACTGTAATTTGGACACCAGTGCAGAATCTCCCAATGGATCAGTGGTTCTCCTGGTTCTTTACTACGTGCTGTTTTGTTTCGGTCTCCTGGGTAAGTTGAAAAAAGCCAGAATTTTCAGTGAACCATGACACACCAAACCATAAATGAAACCTTAAAACTACCTAAAGCTTAAAACGTACTGAATCTATTATTGAGATCTTGAGCTTTTCTGGTGTTTGGCTCTACTTTGATCTGTTCATTTAGGCAACAGCACAGTTTTATGGCTTCTCCTCCAGCACATCAAGGTGAAAAGCATGACAGATGTGTGTCTTCTCAACCTGGCACTGTCTGATCTCTTACTGGCTGCCTCCCTACCTTTCTGGACCTACGGCTCACAGAACCTTCCATCATGCAAACTAATAACAGGAATCTATCAGGTAAGGCTTTTTTTTTAGAAATAGTTCACTGTCCTCACTGATGTTGGAGTGTTATCAGCTGATCTGAAATCTAATACCACAACACAAGCTGCGATAATATTTCCATACACACGCCACGTTTTGATGGCAATCAATGAATGGCAAGATGATTCAATCTTTCGTTCAATTTTTTTTGTCTGTACAACCACAAATAGTGCAGCCTGTAAACCATAATGTGATTGTTGTGAAGCAAAGCAGTTACCCATTTCATCATGTCTGCTCACTTGATCATGGACATTTCTGTGTATGTTTTTTTTTTTCTGTTTTCATTCCATTTCATACAGCCATCGACTGTGTGCAGAAAACAAATCATTAAACTCAGACTGCGTAGAGTTTCCATGTGCAATTTCTGTATAGGGCAAGGAATAAATTCAAAAAGATTAACAGGTCCAAAAGATGTAATATGCAACTTGAAAAACATCCACTTCATTTGTCTTATGGTGTCAAGCAAAAATGTTTCTATTATTGGTGTCACTGAAGACATTTGATACAGCTGTAAAGTGTCACAGTGTGTGTCTCGTCCAATCAGATTCTTTTGTCAGAACTAACTGTATAACACTATTTAAGAAACAAATACAGTGTAGGGTTTAGGTTTTAGGAATTACTCAGGAAGTAGACACTACAATGTCATGTGTGTGTTTTAGTGATAACAGCTGGTTAGTAGATAATATCAGCTGAGTAAATAACCCTATGATTTTCACCTTGATTAAAACCGTATGTGGTATTTACTCAGTTGCTCTCTCTGCGCCTATGTACAGTTCGGTTTCTACAGTGGGACCCTGTTTGTGACCCTGATGAGTGTGGACTGCTACCTGGCCATCGTCCACGCTGTAACAGCCATGCGAACCCGGACACTTCGTTATGGAATCATAGCCAGCATCGCTATCTGGGCTATTTCCATCATCATGGCACTTCCTCCGGTGGTATTTGCCTCCCTGGAGACAAATGAAGAGGACATTCAGTGCCAGCCCATCTACCCGACAGAGAGTGAGCGGATTTGGAAGATGCAGAAAAATTTCACTGAGAACACAATTGGCCTTGTTACGTGCCTCCCAGTCATTGTTTTCTGCTACGTGATGATCCTCATGGTGCTGTCCAAGGCGAGAAACTCTAAGAAAAACAAAGCCATGAAACTGATATTCACCATTGTGTGTGTATTTGTGGTGTGCTGGGTCCCCTACAATGTTCTCGTGCTCCTTCAGACTCTGCAGCTGTTTGACATCATGAACAATTGTACAGCTGCAGCACCCATCAGCACTGCCATGAGCTATGCTGAAATCATTGCGTTGTCTCATTGTTGTGTAAATCCTGTGATCTATGCATTTGTTGGGGAAAAGTTCAGGAAGCCATTGAAGGGTATTCTCACTCGATACTTGTGCATTAGATACAGAAGCACCGGCACCGTAAGCCAGAGAGAAACCACAGAGGGAGAGACCTCCAACACGCCCGTTCAATCAGACTATTGAAAACATGTAATGTAATTCTGTATGTAAAGATGTTTTTATATCAGTGTACAGAGATGGCAAACTTTGTATTGTGTGTGTGTGTGGTGTGTTTGTGTGCAGTTCATAATTCTGCAAGCAAAAAAACGCTGTGGCACTGACACAATTTGCAGAAATAGGAAGGTGATTAATTCTAAAAGTACATAAAGGAAAAAAAAAGTTTGTTGGCGTAAAGTAAATATCTCTGTTTTGCTAACATGTGCAACTATATAGGTTTGTTAAATAAAATATAATAAAACAAAAAAGCACTTCTTTCTTTATATTATAAATAACAAGAAAAGCTTTCAATGTATTCAAATTATAAATTATAATTACTGATGATTACTGTGATGACATCAATATTAAAACTGTAGCAAGGCCCTTTAAGGTTATACATCTTTGTTATAAAAATAAAACAATTAAGTGCTTTTGTCATTTTAGATCCATTAAAATGAACGTGGCTGCGTTACATCTGGAGGTGCAACACAGATGAGGCAGATACAAATAAAAGTGTTCATAAACTAAATATATGGTCAGGAGCACAGCTCAAAGTGAAAAGTTACAAACACAAGCAATAGGTTACAGGATATGGAGGTGTTTTGTGTTTAAATGCCATTGAGCTTGTATTTTTGGACTTATTGTAGTTAAGTTTGGTGAGCCGTTGTTTGTACTTCAGCCAGTTGTGTTTTTTCATGCTGCTGAGAGTCAGCAAAAAAAATCCAATAATGTAAATTGCTGAACGTTTTAATGAGTCGAATTTCTACGTGCTGATGTAAACTTCAGGTCAGGGTGTTAGAGTAAAGATTCATCGTTGGGCAATTTATAGTGGGCCTTTAGGGGAATGTGTTATGATGCAGCCATGGCTCAGTTGATTGAAAGGGACTTTTGGTATCAATGTTTCATTGAGTCATGCAGCAATACACACACATTTAACTTGCAGAGCTCTGCAACTCCTTTCCATGCCGGAAAGTGTGATCTTCTACTTGAAATTCGGAAACAACTTTAACAACCACAGGCTTCATCTGAGAAAAACCACAAGCCCACCCTTACGCAGGCTTGGCGTTGGGTACATGTCTATGCAACCTTTAAGGACTTCTCTCCCCTGCTATGCAACCATTTCTCACTTCTCAATCATTCTGTTATGTTCTAACTGCACGTGGATTCCACTTCTGCCTTTTCAGGGCCACAATGAAAACCAACATCATTGACAACACTCACAGGTAAATGTTCATTTTTCAATTTAAAGACGTGAGCATTAGTGGCCAAGTAGCATGTGTAGTATTGTAAGCGTGACAAAGACATCCATCGGTGAGTCGTTAATTTTGCTGCAAAAAAAAAAAAGAGTCAAAATCAAAATGGACTTGAGGCAACTGGTGGAGGTGGACAATCATTGGATGGCTATTTAGGCAACCTGGGACTTATAGTGTATTATATATTATTGCAACTTCAAAAATATCCCCTACATTGACTATTGAAATGTACCATGGTATTTTATTTCCAGTTTCTTTAAGTATCAGAACGATTCTGCAATATTATACATGTCGTTCCAGGGACAGGCATGCCTATTTTTCTCAAACTGAATCATTCTCCAATTATATCCAGGCACAATTCTCTCAATTCTGCCGCTGAGTTTTAAATAATTGACAATTGAACAACATTTTTCCAAATATCACAAACCATGTCAACTGATCTCAACACTGCAGGTTCTTATTGTGATAGTAATAATGTATGCTTCAGTATGATTCCCTTCAGCATCAGATTTTGTTGTTTTTGAAACAGAACATTGACAAAAACATGTAAGTATGTGACCAATCTGCAGGGTTTACACAACACAGATGTGCAGTTTCAATGAAGTGAACGAGTAGCGTGGAATGTACTGGGTGTGGTGAAACATTTCTTTTCTCCCCTCTTTCTCTCAGAGTAGTTATGTCCTGTTTTGTCTGACCATGATGACGCTCACCCCAACTGTCTCGACTTTTGGAGCTGTAGGAGACTCTGAGAGGTAAGATTACATGTGTAGCTGACACACAATTCAGCCACATCAGGACAGTTTCCTGTGTTTATGTGTACGTAGGGAATCGTTTAGTTTTGGAATTTGTTGCTGAACCTTGGGGCATGTCCTCACTCTCAGATAAGAATAAGCAGCTGGATGAACGTTTCAGGTGGGGATTTCAGTGTATTTTACATTGCGTTTTTGTGTTTGAGATGATTGTGATACTGCAGCTTTGTTTATAGTCGTGAAGGTGGTTTTGTTGAGACTTGCAGATCATCAGTGGGAGGATTTAGGTTGTCTGGACTGGATGTGAAACATATGGCCTGGAGACCAAAACTGGCCAGAGACAGTCCGATTTGGCTCCATCACACTGAAAGAATAAGAATTTTTTAAAAACCATTGACTGGAATTTTCCCAAATGCAACAACTGTTGTTTCAAATTTATTTACCAGAGATTAAACTTGGCTGTATGTGGCTGCAGGACTGAAATGACTTTAATGCACAAAGAGGGGAAATAAGGCGAGATTTGGTATTGTTGTTATTACTGTTGCAAGTACTGCCTTCATAGTTTTGACATACCGGTACTTGAATTGATCAAAATGTATGTATTTATTTCTTGCTCCGTTTTCCTTATTATTCACTTTTTACAATGTCTACTGTTTATGTCAATGAAGACATTTATATAATTTATAACAATGGTGATATGGAGCTATTGAGCTATTTTTATGTCTTTGCCTCCAATGAAATTATCTGCCTACTAATTAGTTGCTTTTGTTTTTTCTTAGCCCTGTAACACTGCCCTCCTTCAGCACCACTCCGGACTATTACTATGACTTTGATTTTGATAACTATGGGACTTGTAAATATGAACCACACGGGGCCAGTTTTCTTCCGGTCCTCTATGCCATTTTCTTTCTCCTGGGGTTTGTGGGTAACTCTCTGGTCATCTGGATCATTACATGTGGAGTGCGACTCCGCAGCATGACCGATGTGAGCCTCCTAAACTTGGCCCTTGCAGACCTGCTCCTGGTGTGTACCCTTCCATTCCTCGCTCACCAAGCCCGGGACCAGTGGCTCTTTGGGGACTGGATGTGCAAGGTGGTCCTGGGTATATATCACATTGTCTTTTACTGTGGAATCTTTTTTATTTGCTTAATGAGCCTTGACCGCTATTTGGCCATAGTGCATGCCATTTATGCGATGAAAGCACGGACACGATCCTTCGGAATGATTGCAGCTGCAGTCATATGGTTGACTGGATTTCTCGCCTCCATCCCGGACTTGATCTTTCTCAAGCAGCAGTCTATCAGTAGGTTAAATGGTAGCTCGTCTCAAGTCTGCTTGCCTGAATACCCCTCAGCCACTTCAGAGGAGGATTCTTCCAGTGTCCATTTCTGGAAGGTCTTTAGCCTTTTAAAAATGAATGTTTTGGGTCTGTTTATTCCAATTTTCATTTTGAGTTTCTGTTACTCCAAGATTATCTGTAAACTTGCATCCACAAGAACCACCAAAAAACAGGCCATCCGCCTTATTCTCTTAGTGGTAGCTGCATTCTTTTGCTGCTGGCTTCCCTACAATGTTGTCTCCTTCTTCAAAGCAATGGAGCTCCTGCAGCAATACACACAATGCGAGAGTAGCAAGAGGCTCAGATTAGCCCTACAAGTCACTGAGGCCATTTCCTACTTTCACAGCTGCCTTAATCCCTTCCTGTATGTGTTTGTTGGGGAGAAGTTCAGAATGCACCTTGTGAGATTGATCAACAGAGCACCCTGCAGACTGTGCCAGGTGATCAAGATCTTCCTACCCCAGGACAGAGTCCCTGGATCGGTCTACTCACAAACCACCAGTGTGGATGAAAGGAGGACAGCTGTGTAAATTGGTTTATATGGCTTTCCCCTCATATCTCTGCAGTCAGTTCTGAAATGAAAACCTTAAAATTGACTTATTCTCATATTGAATTACACTGAAAACTGTTTAAGGTATTGAGAATTAAATACACAAGCTAATGTAGTACAACAGTCAGAGTCACATTTGCTCTATTGTTAATAATTTGTGAACTGTGAACACATTGATGCTTCTCTGAATTAAGAAGTAAACAGCTTGTTTTTGCAACTGCGGCCTGCGGCAGTAAATATTTTTTTATCTCAAGGTCAATTATGTACATCTGTGTAAAGGATAGTCTCTATCTGTGTCAGCAGCCAAAAAGAGTAGCACATCTGCAAAAAGTGGATCATAACCAACCACATTCAAGCTTTTAAGTTCATGTTCAGGAGCCTTTATGTTGCACTGATCCAATCATGACTGTTGCTCCTCTTGCGTTTCTGTCTTTTATACAAAGGTTGTTTTGTAGCTAAGCTTCTACTCACTTTTTGTGTGACTTGACCTGGCATGAAAGATTAAAAGGTAGAATGTTTTGTTCAGTTTAAAAATTCGCAATCAAAAAAGTTAATTTCACAAATACAAATGTCCACATTCATTATTTGTATGCCTGTGTAAACTTTTTACATTTTTAAAATATTTTTTTTCTGTGCATTATTTGAATGTTGAGTTGCAGCATGCCTTTTTGTGATGTCCGGACTGAGACAAACTATATTTTGTATTTGAAAATACATTAGTGTCTTGCACTTCTTCTGTGTTTATTTGGTTAAGCCCGTCTGTGTTAGTTTTGTGGGTTTCATTGCACTTTATGCTGAAGAGAGTCTCCTGCTCAACAGAGACCACAATCTGAAAGAGGAAGTCTGTAACCAAGCTGTTGGATATTTGCAGCGCTTGTGCACATCGGAGCATTTTGCAGCCAAGTGAAGTCATCCTGCTTCGGCTATGACTCTGCACAGAACAATGCAACAAGTTATGTTGCATGTAAGAAATGAAAGTGTGAGTGAGATCAATTATCATGGTTTACATAAGGAATGCTCACATACAGTACATTCATTGTCTGATAGGATGTTTATTATTAACTGTACCTTTTTGTGCATCTGTCTGTGCATAGTCTATTTTTGTATAATGAAAATATCAACAGACTTCAGATAATAAATCTCAGAGAGTTTTGTCTTTTCACAGGGCTCTCAGTATAATATTAACTATGAGCTATGATGAAAGCAGAATAAGCAATCAAATCTCTTGCAAAGTGACATAAAGCTGCACAAAACTTGCGATATTCAACTATTTCTGGCGATACAATTCTCCAAATGGATTCCATTCTCACTTAAAGATTGGCTGTACATTATTTGGAACCACTATTCTACAATACAACCCTTAAAAAAAAAAAGAAGAAGATTAAATTCACACTTTTCATGACCTACTAATTGAGAGTATGAATGAATAGGGAATTCTTTCAGTTGCACTAGTTTTTGTATACAGTACTGATGTTCTTTACTTTGTTCATTCTTTAATAAGACATACTTGAAAATAAAATGTTTAACTATCATATCCCTTTATTCTAAAATGTCCTTCAATGTACCATGGATTGTTTAAAAGAAAATGCCAGGTGAAGAGTCAATGCTGCAGCAGCTGAGATTAAAGTTAATTAATCAATCCTTGTTATTCAATCTGTTTGCACATTTTTTTTAAAAAGCTTGCAAACAGATATGCTGTGCCTGTAAAGTCTGAATAAAGTAAAACATTATGGCAAATTTAAATGCTCCTTTTCAGTTTGCTGTATAGTAACAACCTGAAATCAAATTTCTAAATGTATTTTTAACAGTAATTTTCCAGCCCATTGAGTAGTTTCTTCTCTTTTTGTGTTGTACTTATGGTGCATCATCTCGAATGAATGTCTTACATTACATTTCCTGCTTTTCACTGTCAGTTGAACGCATGAAATTGTCAACATATTGAGGTGTGGCATCTCTTCAAATGCAACATGATGTTCCTAGAATTAACCACAGAATTCCGCTGTTCATGCAGATTATGAAACATGAGCAACAATATATGAAAGTAGAAAATTCCTGCAGGAAATTTTATTGCGCCTGCGATCTGCTGCCGACCGATGCCCCCGGTTCCCATTGGGTAGTACACAGGCTCTGCACCTGTCACTGAGTGGCAGAGGCAGTGTGAGAACCAGGAGGAAAAGGTGATACACAGGTTCCGAACAACTGGTTATAGTTCGAGAACCGTGGCACTTGGTTGAAAAATGTCTTCACCGTCAGCGTCAGAAGAAGTTGAAGGACGTATAGTGAGCTTCTCATGTCCTCACAATGTTCTGAGGATGTTCTTTTGAATTTCCAAGATATCCTAACTTTTTTGTGAATAGGGCTGTACATTCTGAAGAAAACAATGCTCTCCATGTGTTATATTATCTTTCTTAATAAAATGATTTGACACATTTTTTTTCTTTTTCTTTTAGAGTCTCATTTAGTCTCTAAAAATAAAAAAAAAATGAGGTGCCCATCTTAAGGTGATTTCTATAACATTTCAGTGATGCCAAACATGTAACCATGCCCACCTATAAAAGGAGCGCCAGAGAGTTCAAACTTCAGTTGTAATTAAAACCCCTCAACTGGCATTAAAGTTATGCCAGTTGAGGGGTCATTAACAATACCATATTATGTGAAAAGCATTAGGAAGTCATTCAACTGAACGATTAACTTTTTATAAGCCACTCACGGCTCTTTTTTCAGTTCATGCAAAATTTTGCTCTTCAATTTTTACAACTAGTGCTATAACCATCATGTGTGGCGGAAGGACTCAAAATGCTACTCCTTTTATTAACTAAATTGAAAATTGATTTCTCTTATACATCCCTGCGGCCCCCAAAGTGCTTTACACTGTCAATCATATTCACACATTGACACGTCACTGGAGGCGGCTGCCATGCAAGGAACTCAGTCCATCCATTGGGAGCGATTTGGGGTTCAGTCTTGCTCAAGGACACCTCGGCATGTGGATGTGAGAAGAAGGGGACTTAAACCTACAACATTCTGACTGAGAGATGACCACTCTCCCGGCCGAGCCGCAGCAGGGAAACACAAGGAGTCAAGTGAATCCCAGAAAAACACAGAATCACAAAGAGCACATGTAAAACATTGCAGAGACGCAGACAAACTGGCAACAAGACACAGAAAAGAAGCCCAACTTATAGTGCAGCCAGCAGGTGCAGACGATCACACTGAGGGATAGGTGAAACACACCAGGGCAGAGAGCAGCAATCAGACACGAGGAAGAGGAAAAAGCCTGTAACAAGAGACAGGACGAGACTTCAAACGAAAACAAAAAAACAGACAAGACAGAAAACGTGCACTGTGACAATAACACTGTAAAATATTTGTATCTGGCTGTTGTGCTTTTCACATGAACGAACCATAGCAGTGGAATGTAAAACAAAACTCTTCAGTGTCATCTAGTGGTGCAGTACAGCTAGCTCTCTTTCTGATACAGCTCTGAACATGTATGTTGGTTCTCACATTTTTTTTTTTTTTTTTTTTAAATATCATGACCAATGTTGGCCTACATCCACAGGAAATAGAAAGCTTCCAGTGCAAGTTACAAGTTTTTAATTGAAAATCTGGAAGCCAATATAAATCAGTCATCCATTATATGGCTTAGTTTGCACTTTTCATATAAAACTCTCTAAACGTTATTCCTGGCTGCGCCTGCCGAAGCTCTCTGATACAACATGATGTGATGAACACAGGTGGAGGCAACCACTGATCTGTGTGAACTTCAAAACCTCGTCACTTTCTCTGCGATAAGTGAGACCTTCTAGGTATCTATCAAGGAAAACCCCTTTTCAGACACAAGGTTTGGCCTTTAAAACATGACACTGACAGTAGGTAGCCCCCCCTTTGGTTTAACATACACACTCAGACAGGCAGTTCCAGGCATTACTGAAGATGTGGGTGGAAGTTGCCCCGAAGCTACAGTGGACAAGATGATACTGGAAAGACAAGACAATGTCGGGAAACTACCAAATTAAGTATGGCAGCAGATATCAGGTTTGTCAACACAGCTTCGAATGGGTTATTAAAATTTTTTGAATTCCTTACATCTACTGACAACTTCATTATTTATTGTTATTGAATCTATTCATTGTTTATATATTGTACATAAACAAAGAAATAAAACTCAAAGTTGCTCGCAATTGACAGGTATGAAACTCTAACCGTGTTTGTTTGTGGTTCAGCTCAATATTTGTAAACATCCAAAAAAAAAGCCAAAACACAATTCCAGAGGGCAACACCTTCACACTTCACAGCTCTTGCATGAAATTCTAATCATGAGAAGATCAGCACAAACAGCACAGATATGTCTACAATTGTCTTATGCAAAGTCACATTGCAACTGCCTCTGAATGCCTTTAACACCTGGTGAGAACAGTGTGAAGACATGGAGTTGTGTTTCAATTAAGCAATATCACGCGGGAAGTCCCCATGCACACACAAACCGACTTACGAAACTCTGTATGTAATTTGCAGGAATAAAATAGAAACTATAATGTATGTGTTACACTCTGAACCACGAGGTGACTGTTGTAAAAACAACACAAAGTCTGACTCTCCTGTTGGAAGAAATAGCTGTGCAATAATAATCTTCATGGGAACTACTCCGCTGTTTAAAACGTGTGACTATTATTGAAACAGATTTCAGTGGGTGGGGGAAGCCACATGTGCTGATTTGTGTAGCATCTGCAGGAGAATGATAAGATCAGCAACACATCCTTTCTGATTCTTTAAAGGTTTATCACAAGCAGATCTTAATCACAGCCCACACGTCATTGTACACATCCCCGCTTGTATTTCTATTCTTTATTTACTCATTTTTAGGGACTGAGCCCAAGCAGAGCTGAGCGAGACCCTATTAGAATGCAAGGAATTATTATTAGGGTCCAAGCATTGAAAGTGCCAGAGAAGACATATTGAAATTCCTCAAGAGAAATTGAAAAACTCTTTGTCACAAATGAGCGTTTTTGATTACCTATTGTATGAAAATGAACCGCTTCACATTTCACTTCGAGCTAAGTCATTCGGTGCACATATGTAACACCCCAAGAAGCACAGAAAAGTCGAGGGTTCGGATCCCAAAACACAACGGGAAGTCGGCTATTTTGAAAACTTGTAAATTTTTGACCAAATTTACAAGTTTTCTAGAGTACCTGGGGGGGTGACTACAAATTACCTAACATGTGGCCAGTTGATTGAAAAGAGATTGGTGAGCAAAAGTGAAATGAGTTCTTTTGCTGAGAGTCTTGGTCCACAGATGGTCCCTTATCTGTTCGCTGGTTAATGATACTGTTAAAATAATTAAACATGCAATGTGTTGCCTTTAGCAACACCAGTGTGAAAAGAATGATACGAGAAATACATATAAATTGCTCACGTGTTTTGTTTACATGTTTTGGTCCAATGCTCAAAATGCCAATGTGAGTGTGATCAGCCAAACTTTTTTGGCTGATCACACTCACCCGGATCACCTCACCCCAGAGGTGATCCGGCTTTTTGCCAAGAAGCAGCCTGGCCTGCTTGAGGACCAGACTCGGAGAGGTTCGGACAGCAGCTCCTTGTTTCACACTGTAGATTCATCTGTTTATCTGTGTGCTGTTCGGCCTGAAAATTGTCTGGCCTGTGTGGTATGTTCTGCTGCGGATGGAACGAAGCATGATGGTGGGGAAGCTGTTACGGGACGTGTTCACACAACAGAAAGTGGAGATCCTCATGGCTCTGAGAAAACTGGGATAGAAGGTGGGGAGGTTTGCTTTCCACAGACGGATGAGTCAGTGGCTCATGTTGATGAGTCACTCTTGCATTCATTGATTTCAGTCATGTAGCCCTCACAAGGCTGACAAAACTAGTCAGTTAAAAATGTCCAAACCTCCGTCAAGAGAAAGATTTGAACCATTAAATGATGTAAACTGTCTTTATGGTAGATGTGCCTGCAAGCCTCGGGTCCACTTTTCCCATTGTCCTATTTGTTGTAGAATATCTAAGATCTGTTTGATTTCGTCAAACAATAACATGGCAAGGCAGAATAAAACATTTTGCTCTTACCATGCTTGTTGTTCTCTTGAAATCCTGCCGACAACGCCAATTTGTAGTGGATAATTTCTGCTCCTCAGTGACGGCCGGAGGTTTGGAAAGATGAAGTGAGACACAGGGTGAGATGCTTAGAGTGGAATTTATTCAGACGTAAAGCCGGAGCGCTCCCACACCTGACAGACAAAGACACATTCCCCAAACCATCCTCTCACACACACAGGCATGCACAATCTGCCCCCCCGACAAACTCTTCCCCCTTGTATATAAAGTCGTTTCCCTGTAATCCCATCCTTCGAGGCCAGTTGCTGGCGCCACCAGTAAAACAACGTTGATTAAGGGGCTCAAATCTAACAACAACGTAACCGGCCTGGGGTGGCAGTGACCTGACAGATGGCATAAATATCAGTGAATACGTAGGCCCGAAATCAAACAGATCTTAGATATTCTACAACACTCATCAACTCGCCAACATATTGTGTTTCACAGGGCAACAATCAAGCATTTGTAAAATTTCCAGGAAAAATAGCTAATGCTGAGTAAGTATCAGTGACCAAACCCGTGTCAGTATAACACTGAACATGTCTGGGTATGAAGTTCTAATCTTACCAAATGTTGCTTTCTCCAGAACTTTCCAGACAATGTACGCTCCGTGTTTGTAATTTGGAAAGTGTAGGGAGTGCATATTGTCTCCAACCTGGGTCAACCTTTGACCTCTGTGGAGTGGAAACGAGAGTTTGTTGAATTTCATATTAAGTTTGTGTGGAGGATTGACGTGAACATATTATGCCTGAATTCCATGCCATCAAAGGCAAAAGAAAACATCTTGTCTGCAAAGTGGATATAGACTGTGAAATGCTTCCACACATCGGACGTCCAATGTCAAAAAGATGATTCAAAAGTTTTGTTTTTGTGTTTTTTTCATTTAGCATAAAGCAGCAACTTCGTACTGTGACTTATACTATATAATCTGTAGCTGTATAAAAGTTAAAAAAAAAAAATTACATTTAAAAATTGTTCAAAAGTAACCCTCTTTGTGGTTGTTTGTTGATACAACTATACGTGTGTGAGTCAACTACCTCTCCACTCTAGCTCGTGTAATACAAACATAATGTAAACTCAAAAAAATGTTAGAAAACATAAAGGCAAACCGTTTAAAATTGGTTGAATATAGAAAAAAGCTATTTCACACCCGAATATTGAATAGACGTGGAAACATTTCAAAACTTAAATGAAATCTCAAGATTAAAGAATGCCGAAGCGGTAGTGAAAATGCCTGATATGTTAGTTGCATTCATAAACAGTGAGACTGTATACTATCATTACCGAAATGCTGTGAAAGACATTTAGAGTCTAACCTACATTTTAGACAGTGAGCGTGCATTGTTAAATTTGTGGAAAGCATTTACAGTTGAGTTGAAAAAGAATATTTCCTGAGGCCTTGGGGATATAAAGTGCCATATTTTGCTGTTGTTGTGATTACACTTTCTCACCAGAGGGGGCGCTGTGTAGTTGAGTTGAAAGAGAAAAAGAGTGAGCGTATTTCCCAGTCTGGTGGTGATTAAAATACTAAAAACATGAACAGACACAAATCCTGTTTCTGTGGATGAACCAAACGCCGCCACAGCAACGGAGATGTGTTCATTCAGAGTTTTACATACCGATTCTGTGCAACTTGATTTGAGGCATCCAGGCGATATCCAGCAATTTGCGCTGAGGAACGATCTCGTCCTCGTACCGGACGACAGCTCAAATATAGTGTATATTTTTCCAGTAACAGCTGTTAGTCGCTTGTTGCTAAACTATTTCAAAGCCTGTCGTGAACTTATTGTTGCTGCGGGAGATGAGTCAGTCCCAAAAGCTCAGAAAAAAACTGTCTGCTTCTTCTTCTTCTTCTTCTTCTTCTCTCGTTGTTTTGTTTTGTTTTGTTTTTTTGGGAGGGGGGGGATCACAAACAACGTCCAGCTTAATACGGACACCTTTTGGACACAAGGGGGAACTGCAGATTATAAACTGCCCCTGAAATTCGTCAATCTCTAATATGAATGAACTGTGTTGTGTATGTTATCATTATCAGTATTAATATTATCCATAAAATAATCAGAATCTGTGAGACATAAGCATGAAATCAAACATTTTGGATGAGAGGCAATACTGGGAATTTTGGATCGGTTGTACATTTTCCAGAAAGAATAAGAAGGAATCATTTTTGGAATTATAAACAACCAATCATTGTCAAAGTTGGACGTTTATATGTGATGTAAAGCTCATCCACAAAATCATTCGTTAATGATTTAGAAAATATAATCCATTTCTGACTTTCTCATTAAAATAAATTTTCTGGTTTACAACATATTCAGCAAATTTTGAGCAGTATGACAAAACTATCTAAATTTTGTATAATTTAATGACAGAAAACATAAACTCTCACCTGTACAATAAAAAATGCAAACAATGAAATAAATATTACCAAATAAATGTAATGAAGCAAAAGTCGAGCCGTCAATTTACCATGAAACTGGTCCGTACTGCTATTCACGCTCTAGTGGACAGTGGACCGGCAGTATCAAAACAGTGAACAGGGGCAAAAGAGGATAGTAGTTTTAACCAGCAGCTAACCTGCAGGCCCACAGTGATGACACAGGGTCATTTACATAACAGTGACTTGAGGCTTTGCTGAGGGGAGGGGTAGAGGGGAATCTGCTGACAGCGTATCAGAAATGTGACACCTTGATTTACTCTCTTTTTTATTTTGATTCACCTGCTGAGGGTTTCACCCCTCCACCCCCCAAGTCTTTCAGCTTCTTGTCTTTGCACACTTATTATGGTAAATAAGATCTTTAAGACAAACATCATTTAAATATGTGGGTGTGTACGGTGTTACTGTATTTACATACAAAGTTTCAACAACACAAATTGTTCCTTGTACGTTTAATGGCAAAATAACAGAGGACAAAATTAATTATTTACAACACATAGTAACATGTAAACACAATCTTCTGTACAAAGAAATATACATGCAAAAATAAAAATAAGTCATAATAAGACATTCAAGATGACATTGCTGCAGTCTCATCCTAGGTGTATTCAAAATATGAGAGTTATGAGGTTTACATCCTGGGTGTGGACGAAGCGCCCGACCCTCTCTGTACATCTTTACATCAGGAGTAAGCTGGATTCCCCAAAGGCATTTCTTCACTTCCATCATGTTCGTCTGTGAGCAGGCTATAGGAGAATCTGATGAGGAGATTTAACAGCATGGTTTTGGGAAACCCACATCAACACTAATAAATAAAAGGGACACAAAATGACACACGCACACACAATGTACAGACAAGTTATTGACAACTTCTTTGACAATAAATCAGATTATTTGACGGAAACAAGAACATCCTTCAAATCGAAGGAGAAACAATGCACAATTTTAGCTTCACCCACCTCGCTAGGTTGACTCACTTAACTGGCACTTTAAAGGAAAGTTTTCAACGTCTTCACCTAAAGACTCACTGAAATGAAAACAGACAGAGAGCTCTTCCACGGCTCTTAATGCTGATGTAGATTCATTGAGGAGATGTATCTGAAACGTCTCCAAAAAGGTGCAACGCATTCTCAAAGAGCAGTTTCTTTCAGATCTATTGCTTGTTGAAGATGCCAACCAATTCTGTTTTTACGATGTCGAACTGAGATGCAAGGGGGAAAAAAAACTAGCAACATACGTCAGTATCTACCTACAAAAGCCAAACAAACACACAGCAAAACCACTTTGTGCACAGCTCGGAAAAAAAAAGACAAGTGAAATATCTTCTTCTTCTTCTTCTTTTTTTTTTTTAGCAATAAACCACCAAACAGTTCCTCATTACAAGAATAAATAAAGCCACACTTGAACCTTTGTAAACACTTCCTATGTCTGGGATCAGTGTGGCATGTTATAACTTAACGTAACAAATCATTAAAAAAAAATAGACACATAGCAGGAAAAGAAAGCAGAGCCAACTTTGGTATTGATACAAGAAAAAAAAATATATAACAAGGACAAAATGAAAACATAAGTGCCTATATTTTATAGATACACACTTTTATACATTATTTCAGAAAACCCTTGTCTGTTTTGGGGTTTTACGCTGATATTAATACTGAACTTAATACATAAGATTGAACACAATACAGACATCTATTGCAGTACCATGTACGTACATGCCTTTTTAAGAATACGGCTACAACACAAGTCTTCATAAATAGTTGCATAAATGTTAAAGCTGCAACATTGCACATGAGAACTGATGCAAATTACAAGTGCATTTCTAGTAGCGGTTTGTTCATAGTTAAGCCCCTCGGGGCTTGCAAGGGGGGGGGGGGGGGGGCGCGAGGGGTTGGCTCACGTTTACCACGTGGACTCACTAATACTCAGCAAAATGAAACAGCTTTAGTTCATTTCAGATAAAAGTCTTCAAAAAAGAGAATGAAAAGCAGGGGGAAAAAAAGGAACATTATTTACAAATAAGGCGGATGCAGGTAGAGATCTGAGAAGTTCTGCCAAATACGCTTTCTGCCCGAAGGCTTGTTCAAGTTTGTTTGGATTCAAACTGAAACGATGTAACCTTTCCAAAATGACGTGGGTGGATAAAGATACACAAACTATTGCACTGAGTGTAGCTTTGATGGTTATGCAGAAAGATGGTTTGGGAGGTTTTGTTCCACAGAAAGAGCACTCTGCTGATGGGTGCCGCTTTCCCCGCACATGTCGTCTCTCTCTGTGAAGCGTTCTACTTCTATTAGCTACCCTTTGTTCCCCAAAAGGTATGAATAAAGACAATTCTCTGTTTCCTCACTGTACACGGTTTCATTTACAAAAAGTAATCTCTTGTTACAAAAAAAAGGACAAAAATCATTTTCTTGTGTTCAACCGAAAGCAGCCTGAAATATTCCTATTTTACAGGGTTTTTTTTTTTTTTTCCATTTTCTTTGTTTAACACTGTCCGAAACGCAAGACTTGCTCACGCTGGCTTGTTGAGAAAGCTTGGTTTTCTCCCTGCTGAGTCAAGGTTTGAAATCTGAAACAGATTCCAGCTGTTCATGTGTTGTGCAGGCACAATGTTAATATTATGCCAGGGTAAGGAGGGAAGGGGGAAGAGGGTGTCTCAAAGGCATTGGGCAGTCAGTCAGCAGCAGCAGCAGGACTTTTGTGGCATCGTGAAGGAGGAAGGGATCATAGTGGACGTGCGGCTGGTGAACAAGGATCGAGTAAATCAAGAGCAGCACTGGCAAATCTTTCTTCTGGCCAACCGGGGTCATTTTTCCTCAGATGTGGTTATAGAGGCGGCTGTGGAGGAAGGCTTTAACGGTGCCCACAGGACGAACGTCGTTTTGGTGTTTGCGTCTCTCAATGAAGGAAATGAGCCTGGAAGTGTCCAGATGACTGCTGCAGGGACTTTGTGGCTGCGCGTGATTCAAGGTGGCATGTTCCTCGAATACCCCCCGAGGCTGGAGCCATGCCTCCTGCAGGCAAGACACCGCGGGGGGACGCTGCGCCGGCTCGCCCTGCAGGAGCAGGCGGACGAAGTCCCTGGCAGCTGAGCTCACACCCTGGAAGTAATCGTCCGGGAAGCTGAAGTCCACGCGACAAATGTTCAGACAGGTCTCCTCCAGGCTCTCGTCTAGAAAGGGAGAGGCACCGCTCAGTATCACGTAGGTCACCACTCCTGTGAATGATCAAGAACAAGAACAGGACGCTCAGTCGGTTAGGTGTCGGCAAGGTGAGACACGGCTGGTCGTTTCATTCCACAAATATTTAGGAATTCATATTCAACCTGTATAAATCTATACCATGTGAGACTCAAAACAAAGTATTCAAATGCAATAGACCTTGTTTACATAAGACCGATCTGCTGGAAGAATATTGTGTCCTTGTTTGTTTGCTAGTGTTTGTCACAGAGTGATTGGCGGGAGCGCTGAGCCCCCACAGGCACAAAAAACAGGGTAATACCGGTACTTTAGAGAAGGACATGCTTAACAGTGAGTGAATCTGCATTGAGAAGAACAAGAAAAATGCAGTATGGGAGATGATCTATTATAAAGTTAAAGCTGGGGGAAAATGAAGATCAACAGAAGAAATCCAGAAAAGATTATAACTCCTTAGAAAGGGTACACCACAGAAAATAATTTAAAATTAAATCTACAAACCAGAGCCAGAGTAAGTCACAATTTGTCTTGCTAAATAATGTTGTTATCATGAACTCATCTCAGTGTTTTGCACAATGTGGTGCACAAGTCCAATTCACCATGTGTCTGTGAGCACAATATCCAGTTTGCGACCATGCACAGAGATTTGATGAGGTCCAAGTGGTTCTAACTGATTTTGCCTAAATCGAGAATTGTCATTGAAATGTGCTCTATTATATTTATTAAACATTTAGCACCTAAAATGTAATTACTAGTTTTACCCTCCACCCATCTCTTGTCATGATTTCAGTTGTTCTTTCTTCCTTTTATCTAATTATAAAGAGCTTACATTCAGCAAAGAAAACAGCTATTTGTGATTTTATGTGATTTTCCATACTTTCAGCCCCTCAAAAACTCCAAATGTTACACACAGCAGCTTTAAAGTGATAATAACTTGAAAGGACATCTATAATGTAAGAATGCCAAATACACAAAGGTGATGTATGACATTAAACACGGTGGTAGTACTTTTTTCACATACCTAGGCTCCAGAGGTCAGACATGAGTGAAGCTGGCTGACCCAGAACGAGTTCAGGAGCAGAGAATTCTGGACTCCCAACAAGAGGATGGATATATGAGGAGGAAGGACTCAGTTGGACAGCGTCACCAAAGTCCGTCAGCTTGATTATCGGCTGCGAGGATGCATGTTCCACCACGATGTTCTCAGGCTGCAGGAGCATGGAAAGAAAACAACATGGCAACGTGTGCTTGAAACAGAGATCTAATTCAAATAACCTAAATAGACCATATAGTGATATGGCAACCAACATGTAAGGATGCCTGCTTACTTTGATATCCAGGTGTGCTATCCTCCAGCTGTGCAGGTAGTGGATAGCTTCAAGAATATCTCTGAGGTATAAAGCCACCTTCTCCTCCGTCAGGTTGCCCCAGCTCACTATATAATCCAGGAAACGCCCCTGGTCTGCCCTGACAACACAAACACAAGGGATTAGCATGACATTAGCGACGGAAAAACTGAAGAACTCCATGGAAGACAATGTCTACATACATCTCCAGCATGAGGACGTAACTGTTGGCCGTCTCATACGTGTCTAGCAGCTTCACCAGGTTGGAGTGCTCCAACATCTGGAGGAGTCTGATCTCCTGAAGCACCTGTTCTCGACGCAACAGCTTCTTGTTGACGTGTTTTGCAGCAACCGTGCGTTTACTCCCTCTCTGGTCGCATCGCTTCGTCACGGAGAACCGGCCCCTGAGGAGCAGGAACAAGGGAGTCACTTTTTTAAACTCACAGAGAAGCGGTACACCTTTAGGTTTTGGGCATTTCATCAATAATGAGTTGCCTTGTTTTCCCACACATTGAGTAGATATACAATGTCATTTCTTAATTCAGATTTACCTGACAAATTTACCTGTGAATGATTCATGCATTTTTAAACCCATCTACATTAACTAATTAACATTAGCTCTTTTTTAATAAGCAATAACCAAGTAATCCTTCTTTGTTTAGCTATCGTCCTATGCAACCACACAACCATTGATACAACTGAATGCCTGTTTGCCACATGTTTGAGATATGATCTTTTAAATGATTTCATTGGTACATGTTTACCTTCCTAGTTCAGTGATCTCTGTGTAGTGGGACTCAAAGTTGTTTTTCCAGAAGACTTCACTGCCATCATCAGGGGGTCCTGAGAACACACATGGATTCAAAATCTGTCAAGGACACCAACTATAACAAATATATATAAAGAAATTATGCAAATGGGCTCAAAGTTATTGAGTGAAACTAATGTTAGACCACTGTGGTATGTGGTGGAGGAGATCGCATTGAAAAGTAGCGATAGATGCAAAATGTATCTGTTTTTCTCTCTCTATGTAATAATTTTCCAATAAATGTGGATATTTTTCATTAAATAGGTTATTTGTCATGGCTTGTCATTGTGACAGTTATTGCAGCACACACGTGAAGTCCCATGTTCAGACACATAATTATAGTAGCAGATTGCAAACAGCTGATTATATTCTTGTTTGTTCTAAAAACACAAACGACACCATTTGTGATTATGTGGAATATCCTCTGCCTCGTCACTTTGAATTGTTGTTAAAAGTAACAAAAACATTGGATGATACTACTGCTTTCCACACATCCACCATCTACTATCGCCAATAGAATCTGAGACAGGTTGCTAATATTTTCTAGCTATGTACCACTTCTCAATCGATCAAACAATCTCATAATTTTTGATTGATATCTTTAATGTTATTCCCTCAACTAATTCACTATACTTAACATTTTTGGTATGTTTTTATTTTACTTCTCTATGGCTTTTTTTTAAAATATTATTATGCCTTTATATAAACTAACATTTGATTTTACTTTGGAATGAAAATCAAGGGTATTGCGAGTATGCAGCACACCAACAAATTAAAAGTTAACGTGTTCTACTTTTCAGAGTACATGCTCACCTGAGACTCTGAGGCTAGCAGAGGACGTGACTGTGCCGGCTACATTTGTGGCAACACAGGTGTACACACCACTGTCGTCTACAGACACTCCTGAAATACGCAGAGAAGCTTCTCCGGTTTCACTGAAGAAACAGCAACAGTGTCATAAAATTAGCATTCCCGGCACACAATTTTTGATAAACGCATACAAGGTTGTTCGTGTACCTGTATGTCATGCTGTAGCATCCGTTGCTGCTCAGAGTGTTGTTGTCAGGTCCTCGCCAAGTGATGCTGGCCCGAGGTCGACCGCACACTTTACACCTCACGGTAACATTGTCGCCGCTCTCACACGCGACATCGCTTACAGGAACAAGAAACTCCGGAGGAGCTGGAGAAAAACAGTAGGCAGAGAATTACAACTTCTTCACTAAAATCTGAAAGGCAAAATGGAAAGTGCAGAATGGTGATGTTAAGTATAAAGTTAAATTTGTTTCACCTAATTTACATAAAGATTCACACACTTGATCATGGATTGATTTAGAAGAACAATGTGTACTTACCATCATAGATGAAGTTGGGATTCAGAAGCTGAAAAAAAATTGCAAGACGTTACATTTCTTTGAATGAATCATAAGAGAAAATGATGAAGAGAAGAGAACAGAAGCATACTGCATTCACACATACAACAAGTAAAAATAATCTGTACAGTCAAACTGTATTTTTGAATTACTGAGATACTCCTGCATGAAATCAACACACCTGGAAATACTTGTGTTATTAAAAACGATTAGACTGCTGCTTTGTGTAAGCAACTCAGGACTTTACTGTTGTTCAGACTGAATTTCTTCTCAGATCTTTTTAGAATTTTGAATGACATCCCAAGTTTAACCATTTCGTTTTTCTTTATAATAACAAATATCATTTAAGTACTGTCTAAGAAAAACGGAAGTCCAGGTCCCTCCCATTGGAGCTCGGCATCACAGAGTAACGTTCTTCTTGCAACCATTTCATTACGTTGTCAAATTTAGAAAAACGTTTAACTTCTCCTCCTCTCCTCTTAAATATAACCTTCACTCTCTGTACCTTGACAGAGACTTTGTTGGCCAGGCTGTCCTGAGACTTGCGGTAGCCGTTCTCTAATTTCCTGCCCTCTTTGTCTCTTTTCTCAGACTTTCGTCGGATTCGAAGCGCTGTGTGCCATGACAATGATTTTCTAAACAAAGAAAGAAAAAAAAAAAGAAGCAGCAAAGTTAATTTCTATTTTAGTTTAAATATAATAACATGCCATATATTGGTGATGAAATCAGCTATTTGCAAGCGATTGTGTATGCGTGAGAAAAAGGAGGAATGTTACTTATGCGTACTTGATGGTTCCTTCGGGGAGCTCTGGTGTGATGGAGGAGGAGGTGTGTCCTAATACGTAGCCAGGAATCCAGCCTTCAGCTGCGGGGGAATGTTCATTGGCTGCTCGGTAAACCAGGAACATGTTCTGCTGGTTGCTCGCTAGCATCTGGACCACCTCACCCTGCACCACACTGATCTCATCCTCCTTCACTGCCACATAGTCCTGGGTCACCAACATGGTGGACACGCTGCTGCTGCTGCTACTGCTTTCACTCTGCCGGAGAGAAAAATTGAGAAAGACTTAAACAAATAACCAAAAAACAAAGCCCATTGCAACACAACACTACATACCAGCATAAACCAACACAGCAACCACAAATAAACAGTTGTACATTTCTGAAAGGGAAGTACAGAAGTGTTACTTTACACCAATCAAACGTGAGATCTGATAGATAGGAACACATAAACAGATGACGTTGTGATTATACTTCATGCATGCAGCAATTGACACATTGCAAGTGTTTCTTGTGTCAATATTGTGAGAAGTTTTGCAAAGTTGGGAAGCTACAATTACAAGTGGGAAAAGCACACAATTTGATGCGTCCAAGGAATGACGTTAATTACAAAGAATATTTCCGGATGAAATATAGAAAGAATGTAAACACTTAATTGCAATGTTTAGACAAAGTCATCTAAAAGAAAAATGTGAAAAGTTGAACAGAAGTGCAAGTGAAAGAGCCGCACAAAGTTGTGAACATAGATCAGAGATCATTGCAAATGATTTAAAGAAAATTTAATGGAAAAATAGAATGGTGCTTTTTTTAATACCATTTGAAAACTGTTAAGAGTTTATTGGCGACAGTTGAAAAGCAAACACAGTGAGTTCCGAGAGAGAAAGAGAAAGAGCCTTTTAAAAAGCAGGAACAATGGCTGCTCTGAGTCAAGCCACACTGTTAGTGCACTCAGGGAGAGCCAGAAAATTCTCTCTCACACATACTCTCGGTGAAGTTAGTGCACTCAAGATGGCCGTTAATCTTCGGTCAGTTTCAGCAGGAGTAGTAGTCGTTGCATGTTCAAGCCATTCTTATAGCCAGCGGCAGGGTGACTGACTGACAGCTCGTCAGGGAGGGCGGGGTTAGTGACTAGTGAGAAGATCCTCACTGAAGCCTGAGGCGTCAACTTGACATCTTACCCCGTTACTCTGGGTGGAGTGTATGGACTGCTCGCTGGTGGAGGAGCAGGTGCTCATGCGGTCAATGTCCTTACTGTGGCTGGAGTGCCGATGATGCGAGGACACTCCGTGACCCCCTCTGCCCAAAGAGTCCCCTCCGCTGCCATTGTCACTGGGGTAGGAAAAAGAGCCAGGCCTGCTGGCAGGGGAGGGAGGCCTAGGGGGGACCACAGCCCAGAAGGGGTTGCCTTTGGGAGCCGGGCTGGATGGAGCAAACACTTCCTTCCCTCCTGCCCCAGGGGACTGAGGGGAAATCAAGGGGGTGACTGTCCCAACTCGAGAGCTCTTAAAGGAAAAATTCAGAGGAGCCACGGGCATCTGTGGCTTGGCCATCTCTTCATTTGAACCTGAAGCCTGTCTGCTGCTGTCCATGCTGCCTGAAGGCTTGTTACTGTTATTACTGTTACTTCCATGAGGATTATCCAGCATCCTCATCTTCGGGACTTCCGGGGCTAACAGGTCTCCGTTAGCTGTGCTGTCTAAGTAGGAGTTACAAGGGAAGGACTGAGGGGACTGGGGGTGGCAGGGTAACCACATACCTGCTGATCTGTCGGGCCCCTCGGGGCCCGGGGGGTGGTGGTGGTGGACAGGCTGTGGGAGGCGTGAGGATGGCTGAGGGATTCGGGAAGGTCGAGAGCGAGGGCCACACAGAGAGGCGGAGCTGGCCCCCGATCCTCCGGAGCCACCGCCACCTCCTCCTCCTCCCATGTTGGAGGTACTGTTGGAGCTGCTGCCTCCAGAGAGGCCAGCAGTACTACCACTGCTACTGCTGGGTGGGCCACTCGGTCCGCCACCACCCACGTGGTTCCTCTGGTACTCGATGGGTGAGGTCAAAGCTGTGAGAGAAGACAATAAAAAAAAAAAGGGTCTTATGTCAAAAAACAACTGCGGCTGTTTCCATTTCACCAGTCAACAGCCGGCTCCCGTTAACAGCTTGAACTTGAAAAACATCCACAGTGATTGACTTCCAAAAACTGTCAATCAAATCTGGAACAGGTCTCCTCTACTTTAAAATGCTTCGGTCTGAAGTATGTAAATATACGGAAATCAAATGGCAAAAGACATTTTGTCACTGATTCTTTAAGACAAATACATTTTACAGCTGCATCTCCAAAAGTTAGAACACAATGGAAACATTTTCCATCACGTAATATATTTTACACTTCTTACACATAAACCAACTATTGCAAGCATTACCTGCTTCATTCCTGACAATATAACCTTCTCTTTAAAAATGCAATGCAAAATGCATGAAATCTTTTGAGTTTCCACATTATCAATGGCGAAACACCTGGCAAATGAGTTTATAAAGATGATCCATTTTGTATTTTCTGTCTTGAGATTGAAAGGTTTCAGAGCAGGTCAGAAAATTAATTATGATTGTATACGTGCATCACTGTAAGCACAGCAATAAGCACTGCTGTTTCTCACCATTGAGGAAATTGCGCTGGTTCTCCAGGATCTGGCTGACCTGGTGGACCCAGACCTGACTGACTCCGGGGCTTGTTGAATGGAGTGTGTATCGCTCCAGGTTTCCACTGGATGATCTGGAGGTCAGTGTGAACTTGCAGGGATCATCTGCATTTTCTTCAAGACCAAGCCAGCTCACCTGGAGTGAAATGGAGAGAAATCAAAATAATATGAAAAACCTCGGGACTGTATTGTGAAGTAAATAAGCATGAACTCTCTTAGTTGGGCATGTTTATACTTTATCTGTTCAGTGGTCATTTCATTGAATTGTGCTCACTTTTATGTTGTTTTTAAAGAGGTAGCCAGGGGTAGAGAAGCCCTTTTTCTTGTCCAGGGGCTCACTGAAGATAACTATCTGTTCAAACAGAAAGACTCTCCTCTCTTTCATCCTGGACAGGAGTCCTCCATCCTGGTCCGAAACCATGAAGGTGTCTTGGAGGAGTAATCTGCCCTGAGCCACAATCTTACCCTGCAGCAGGAGGGAGAGCAGTGAAAGAGCATATCAATAAAAGCATGAGGACAGAGGAGGTGAGTTTTCAGAAACAACCTTTATGATAAACTCCTGGAACAGACAAGGGGAAAGCCCAATGCTGAAAGAAAAACAAAACCTAAGTGGACAGTGACACCTAGTGGCAGAAACTAGAAATTACTTACACTACTAATATACATTCACACCAAGTCACTTTGAATGTATAAAAAGCTGACTTACTTCAAAGCCTTGAAGGCGCCCAACATTCATCATGTCGTTGCAGCGTTTGGGGACCACGCACATCACTTCTACAGCTTTCTACAGAAGAACATGAGAGAACACTTTGAGGCTAAGTGCTGTCACAATGAAAGACAAGTATAACATAATATGATCAAGAATTTCAAATAAACCCTTTTTAGTTACTGTACTGCTACTGTACCTCAAGCTCTGTCGTATCCACTCCAGCTTTCTTAGAAAGCTTGTGAAGATCCTGTGAAACAGTTTCAAATGTTTCAAACTGTGTGCCAATTAACACCGCATATTCAATGTAAGAGATGTATATAAAAATGCATTTTTAGGCTAGTTCAGTCCAGCAATAAAGTAATAAAGAATGAAAATGTTACCTTCAGTAGTAGCTGGTACTTCATGATGCGCTGCACAGGTTTGATTAGCAGGTCGGTGATTTGCAGTCTGTGTCCTAATCGCTGCTTAAGGTCCTGGTGGAAGATAAAGTCAATATTACCGCTCAAAACAACTAATAACATGAAGAATGAAGAAAAGGCTTTGGGTAAAAAGAGTAGAAATATAAATCTTACTTCAAAGTAAGTGTCGATATACTCTGACACAATGTGCTCAGATTTAGGCTTATTCTGGCAGTACACGATATACATGTGCAGCCTCCGCTCCTAGAATGGGAGGGGGGGGAAAAAACACAGGCGTCAAATTTTTTTTCTTTTTTTCAAAAAATCACAGGAAACACTGAGAAAAACAAAAAATACACTTCACAATACAAATTTCCATCGGGGCCTAGAGAGCTAAAATGAAGAGTGTGGTCACACTCACTGAATATAATGCAGGACATAAAGTGTCCTGTATACACTATACATATATAATATACAGCCCAGTGTGATCTAAACAGCTTTTAAGAGAAATGAGTGCCATCTAAAATCTGTTCTCCCACAATCTTTCTCTCCAGAGTATAATTTTGGCCAAAGAATGTCACTTATTTGGCCGCATGATTTCTGCAGCCTCTAGCTTGATTAGTTTGTTCTGCAGCCCATTTTCACAAACTGTCTCTCAGGATGATTTTTATGCTAATGTTATTCCACGAGCAATAAGTTGCAGTTTTACTGTTTCATTAGTATAATTTACTTTTCAGTTCTGTGTCTCTAACAGTTGCCTTCTCACCTGTTGAACAGTATGAATCGCAGGAGCAGCAACAAATTGCAGTCATACGTATATTATATGTACATTTTACACTATGCAAAGCTAGCCTTGCACATGGTCCTTATGTCATGATACATGCTTTTCTTTTCTTCTGTGAAATTCCCCAAAATGTAGTTGACAGTCTTCACTTTACCAGCAGCCACAATGTCACAGAATTATTCACCTGTTTGACAAATAAAGGAGCCAGTCTGTCAGGATCCTCCAAACACCGTTCAAGTTCTCCCAGGAATAAACTGAGGACAGATAAAGACAGAAAAAAATATGATCTATGGAGTCTAAAGGGGCTAGTTATATTTTGTGGCATAGGTATAACAAATTATGAGCAACTGTTTTGTGTTCACTTGGTATCAATTACTAAAGATGAACATCAAGCGTACTCTTTGTGCCAGTCGTAGATCTGATGGATGTTTCCAAAAACAATCTTGTCTTTTCCTCTCATGTCATCTGGAACTCCTTCCTCTTTCATTCTACTCATGTAGCCCTAAGAGATTAGAGATGAAAAAAGTAAAACAAAACAGTCACAAAAAACACATCTGGAAAAAGTCATTGAAGACAGCTTAATATCTTAAATTTGTTTTCACCTCAACTACTGATCCCAAGTCTCTGACATAGTCTCTCTCTGTCTCGACCAGCTCCAGAAGCACATAACTGGGAGACAGAAAACAGAAATTGTGATGCTGTGGGACATAAAAATGTTTCTTATAAGCACACAAATAAGGACAAACATGAGCAACGGATTGAGGTCAAGCAGTCTTTGCTTGTCAAAAACGCTTGACAAGCCAGAGGCTTATAACTCACTGTCTTCTCTTGAGGAAGCCAGATTTGCGTTCATCCACCTCGTCGATGGGCGAGGAGGAGGACAGGAGTGAGTTATCAGAGGGGTTGAAGGAGGGTGAGCTGCTGTCGCCTTGCTCCACTGATAGAGAACTTGGACGGTCCTCCAGTGACTAAAGAAATAGAAGGAGTGCAGGAGGAGGAGGCAAGGAGAGGAAGATCAAGAGATCAAGAGAGAAGTGGGAAAGATGAGAAGAGAATAATAAGGAGGTGGAAAGAAAGAACTGCCATATGTTTCATTTGTTCATTGAAATAATGTGAGCAGGCCGGTGGGGATCAACATGCTGCAGATTTTTTGCAACGCCCATTTGTTGGAACAGAGGACAGCTGGCATACTTAGTCACAGTGTTGACAGATGACTAGTCGGCCATGATGTCTGTGTGTGTGTGTGTGTGTGTGTGTGTGTGTGTGTGTGTGTGTGTGTGTGTGTGTGTGTGTGTGTGTGTGTGTGTGTGTGTGTGTGCGCATCTACCGAGCGCTGTGTGTACAAGTGTACAAGAGTGTCACATCACATTTGCAAGTACTCAGTCAGTGTGTTCGATTATTTTCTCGCTCACCATCTTGCTCTTCACCAGCTCTTCAATGGCACTGACCAGTTCAGCAGCACTGGGTGTCTCCGAGCTACTGGGACGAGCGGACAGGCGAGACGCAGACTGAAAAAAGACAGAGAAAAATGGAAGAGATAGACAATAAAAATGGTTGACGTACGAAATGCGACAGACGTGAAACTTGGCGTGCTACATGCATTGAGGAGTCAGACACTCTCAGTGATTGCTGCTGTATATGCAATCAGGCTCACCATTGTAGTGTCGAAATTCCACATGTCTCAAAAAGGACTTGGTGATGTCCCTAATAGAGGGGTTAATTGGGGGTCAAGTTTGGAGCCAATCACAGGCTGGTGTTGGGGAGACGGGGTGGGGGGGGGTTATGAGGTAGGTTCAGATCAGGAAAGAATTTGTTGGATTGCAGTGCTCCTCAGGCACATGCATCCCGATTGGTCAAACCACTAATGCGTAGCAAACAGTGTTGCTTAAGACTCCACGGGGCAGACATTTGTTTTTTGCAACACAGCCATGTCAAAGGGAAGAGGGTAAGATTCAAAAGGATCGTCTGTTCAACCCACTTCGACCACGGAGCTGCAGACATATGTGAATGGAGTATTCACTTTTTGCAAAGGTAAAATAATATCATTCCAAAGGAATGATGATGTTAGGTAAGTGAAAAGAAAACAAAATGAAAAAGTACAAAAAAAAGAGGGGTCCAGATGTGAGATGAAGTGGTTTTACATGGAAAGATAGGGAAACTGGGACAAAAGAGATGCAGAACAGAAATCAACATAATGCTGAAGGAAAGAACATGCAACCATTTAGTATAATGAGAATAAAGAGAAAGAAAGAAAAAAATGTTAGTGCCAAAAATATTTGCTTGCTTTCTTGTAAGCTTTGAGTGGATGAAAATACATAATTATACATATCTCCATGGAAAAAAAAAAGTGCTGCTGAAATTATTAATATGACATGTCGAAGAATGTATTAATTATTTTGAGATAAACTGATTTAATTAAGTAGTTTACCATCCATCTGCTATACCCACTTTGTCTTGATACGGCCAAATGATTGTAAGGCAGTCCGGACAAGTTTCCAATCCAACACAGGGGAACTGTGCCCCAAATAATAGACATAAAGTCTGTACTTGTGTACCAGAAAAGCAAAACAATGCATATCTTATTCAAACTAAGGTACAAAAACACATTGAATCTATTCCTGTTATGGTCGTGAGGCTTAAATTCAGAAAAGCTTTTTTTGTCTGTGGTCATGCATTGTGCCTATTGTGCCTATTGTGCAGTTTTGCATATTGTTGTATTTGACCATGTATAATTATGCACTATATTTGTCTGCATATCTGTGGATCACCATGAAACCCACCTTGTCGTCCTGCGAGTCCGGCTGCAGCAGGCTGTGCTGTTGGATGGCCATAGGGGGTGGTAGAGGGACAGCATCAGCCCCTTCTTCCCCTTCCTCTTCGCCACAGCTCTGCATGCCTGAGGAGGACGACTTGGACAGGGTGCCACTGCTCAGTCCTTCATTACGCATACGCTGGCGAGAGAGAAGAAACGACGCCTGTCAACTGGTAGTTTAAAACAATAAAAATACAATTTCACAGGGTCATGGTAAGCCACAGGGACTCGGCATCTGTTCCTACCTCCTCCAGTGTCTCGTCCTGCGGTGTGGCGGCGCTATCGTCAGAGTCCTTCTGTGAGCCAGGGATCGAGTCCATGTTCTTCCTTGTGCCGTCGCGGTTCTTCTTGTGCTTGTGGGCGAGCTTCTTGACGTGGCCGTCGGCTTTACCGGAGCTGAGTCGCCGGACGGGGCTTGTTAACCACTTTCTCAAAGTGTTCCCAGGACGTTTGGGACCCGGCGAGCTGTGAGGGCCCAGCGTGTGACTGGAGCCTGGCTGCAGGGCGTCATTGCTCGACACAGACAGCGTATCTGAAACAAGAGGAAAGGAAAAAAGAACAAGAGGTCAATACATTATAACATTCCCAAAGCAGACATTCCTGTTATCCAAACAAAAAGCAAAACACAACATTTGAACTTATCAGTTCATCATTGATTGGTTCTTCAGGTAATAGAAGTATTGAGAGTCATAATTATCATTTAAGTAAAAACAAAATCTGTTTTGTTCATCAAAAATATCACAAGTTCATGACAAATGCCAGAAAATGATGCTTTTCTGCATCAAATTAAACTGTCAAATATATCATATGTGCTGTCTATGCAGAAGCAAGAACAACTAACACACAGAAGAAAAAAGCAGTGATAAAATAAAGATTAATGTTTGTTTGTTTGTGTGTTTGTTAGGGCTTTGTGTGTGTTCTATGCAGTAGGCAGACTGGCCTCCTCCTCACAGTGATGAAGGCTCCTCGGGGACTCTGTAGGTGGAAAGCTTCTCTTCGATCAGAAATGAAGTGGCAAGAAAACAAAACAGGATGCTTGAGGCTCCGTGTGAATGCTTCAACAAGGCATTCACCTGCCTGCCTCACCTGTCTGCTCAGTCACTCCTTCACTTCCACTTTTCATCAATACCGCTTCATTCATCCCTTCAGTGTTCACAAAACATGCTGGTGTTGAGGAAACAAAGCCTGTGTGGCTCAGCAATTTATCTGGCTGGGTGGTCTTCACAAGGAGGTTTGAGTCCGCGGCGAGCTTTCACACTCTTACGTAACATATCATCTCCTGGGCAAAACCTTTTCACCTCGGATAAAGACTTCTGCAGATGGTTTTAGAATTATCATAAGACTACAACCTCCCACACTGTGTCACATAGATTTTATAAACTTGGCTATGACAGTGAGTTTGACCACACAAAAACAGCAACATGATCTTGTACGTCATCTACGTATGCTACTGAATTCTTCATGAAGTACAGGAATGAAACACAACTCGAATCGTACAGTGGCACTGTAGTAAATGTGTGGAAGTAAGTCAAAAGTATTTCAGAAAAAGGCCTGATGTGATAGCAGACACAGAACCTAAACATCTTCACATGCATCTTCACAGTATAATCTCTTTTGTCATCCCTCTGCATTGAGTCATTTGTACCAAAATAATTAAAACACATAACTCAAATGAATTGCTCTTACGGATGGCGGTTGTGGAAGAGCTACATGGGATAAAGATAGTAGAAGTTGCTCTAACAGTAAGCATCTGTCACTTCCAGAACTGCAAAGACACAGAGGCCGTGTTGCCTCAGACTCCTCAAAAAGATCAAATTGAGTGATCATCAGTAGAGTGTCAGAGGGAAAAGTCTAAAACTCTCTGCGATCCTGTAATACTTGATGGTGAACAATAACATGAACATGTGCTTTACTTACAATTTTGTTTTTACATATTGTTTTTTTAGTTAGGCAGAAGCAGTTTCTTCTCCCACACAATAGAAGCTCTGTCAGCTCTAAAAAATAATATTGCACATATAAGACCAATTTAATAACAGGAGTTGCAGAAGGTTTGCTGGGGGGAAATCCAATTTGTTGATCCAGATGTTGCATACAAGTACATTCTTTAAAAAGGATACCGTGTAAGCTGTGTGCAACATCTCCCCTGCGCAACTTAATGAAAACCAGTCACAACTGTTGGTTACGCTTCTGCTCAGGAATGTTTTAGTCATGGGTGCGTTCATGGATCCTATTTAAGGCCGTAATTGTGATGACTCAGAGACCCTCGCATTTGTTGGTCTCTGAAGATCATCAAATCACTCGTTTATGAGTTTGACGTGTTTCCATGAACATGTACATTTTATCCATAACTTCCAATGAAAGGAAGCACTGCAGGTGCCTACGAGGCCAATGATTTAGCTAAATACTGATCTGTAATGTAATCCTGTATTTCAAAGTGATGCAATTCAGTAAAAACCCAAAATATCAGGGTGCATGTACTACATGTTTGCTTCTTCCCTCCATCCATCCATCCATCCATCCATGAGACAAAGGTGGGTACATCTTGAACAGGTCACAAGTCCATGACCGAGCATACATTATCACCATTAGTAAATTAATTTGGAAAATGTTGACCTCGGCTTGTGAGTTGCCGTGATTAACCCATTTAAACATGCAACATCAACTGTGTTGTTCTCTTTTGAGTTGGACAAGACATTAAAAAAATGATCAAACCATCAATTCAAAGGTTTGTCACTGATCTGCTGCTAATAATATGTGGGAAAAGATGAAATCCTGCATATGCCACACTAAAGGGAGAAACTCTACCAAAAAGAAAATAATTATCAAGTGAGAAACAGAAATGTTTTCCGAGGTCTTAAAGAGTCGCATAAAAAAAATTTAAAAAAATGCTTTTCTAAACAAGTAAAGGAGGTTTCTCACCCATCCATTAATTTTGAGTGTTCACATTTCAGTGTCATGTCCATTCAGTGGCATCTGCATGTTCTGATTCGGTTGAAGAGGTCGTGTTAACAAGTGTGTGAATGGATGAAACATGGGGTCAGCAGCCTTGACACATTCCTCTTCAGAGGAAAATAACTTTAGAGACACACACACACACAAGAGGTCATGATCTTTGCCCTTTCTGCCGACAGGGAGCCTCTCATTGTGGAAACACCTCAACAGCTGGTCAGGACTTGTTACTCTTGGGAATTATATGAAGGACAACAAAAAGTCACAGAAGGGAATATGTTTTGTTGGTTTGTCAGAAACTTTTACTTTGTTGCTAACCTCGCATTTGCATGGGATCTGGTTTCATAATCGTTTGTGTGTGTGTTGTTGTATGTGTCTGGCACTGGCCTGCCATGGGACAGGAGAGTGAGCTTTGGATCTAATGTTACAAAAGTAAATGTGCATTTTCAGTAAGTTTCACAGTCCCTCTGATAAATAAAGAAATCTAAACACATATTGTCACAAAGTCCTAAATGGACTAATGTCATTGTCCTCTGATATGCATCATGCTTTCATGTCATCCTGTCATCCATCCATCATCCATCCTGTCTCTGTAATTCAGTCAGGCAAAACATTTTGTAATTCCATTAGTATTGTGACATCTCGATAAGAATTACGCAAAAAAAGCGTGATTTTGGTTTAATCATCAGTGGGATGAATTAAACATAATTCTGTTGATGATGACCTGAACATTTTCTTGTAGTGGTCTTGTGTAATATAATACATCTGAAACTCATTGTACACATGAAGGTGCAGACGTTTAATAACCCTCTACTGTTTCCATTATTCACATCGACCAAACGCAACTAGTCAAAATGAATATGGAGACCAATTTTTTGTGAGACCACCAAATTAAATCAGTCATTTTAAATGTGTGGACTGGGACCGTGTGAAGAGAAAAAAAAGAAAACAAAACCCAACAGATGTTCTCTTCAGATGTTTGCGAAGTCATCTGCGACCTTCCAATGCTACGTCATAATTCAGTCACTGCTCGTTCACACTGCTGTAAAGAACATGCGAGATTTACAACTTAGTGTGTCTCCGAATAGGAAGCGGTGGCGGTTGTGTTCTGGGGGTGGGGTGGAGTTGTACGACTGCAGTAGTCCTAAAAGTCTGTGCAGCTCCACAGATACATGCCTGGGATTCCAGTGGTGTCGCCAGGGGAGAATCTTTCATGTGGTCTAATCTGAGCTCACAAATGCACAGAGTCAGACATACCAGTAAGTCTGACGGTGTGTTTGGAGATGGGACTTTAGGGGCGCACGCATGTGCAACATGTGGGAAAAGCTGAAGGTGTTTTGTCGAGCCATTCTGGAGAAATGTGAGGGGGGCTTGTCACCAGTGGCCCTTGATAGGGCGGGTGTGGACATGTGACCACACATTTAATCACAGCAAGTCAAACATTTTGATGATTTTTTTTTAGGTTTAATCAGACTTTACAGAGCAAACAAGAGTAAACCACAAAACGTAAATGTATTATAACTCTGACCCTAAAGAACAACCCTATTCATGCCTCCATACTACTGAATTTGACCTTAATAATCTATTCCCACCACAGGGTCTTACACATCTGCTTACCGCTCGCCTGACCCAGCACTGAGGTCGGCGCAAAGACATAATCTTGTCAATGTGATTTCAGTAGATTTAATATTCATCCCATAACGGTGCAATCACTAAATTACTTTCACTGTGGTGACGCTCCCAAATAAACTGCAGTTAATGGATGCGACCAATGCATAGAACAATTACAAACAAATAGAAATGAAAGAGACACAAACCAGCAAACATAGAAAGGCACTGTAGTAGTGCAACAATAATCTGTATCACATTAGCTTGTGCTCCATGATCATTATAGTCAGCTTGACATTTTCTGCTATGTTACGAGATGCAATCTTATCTCCACATTGAAAACAGTGCATTTGAAGGCAGATTTTAAAGTGGCCGACAGATAATGTTATTGCTCAGATGTTGCACCTGATCAAAGCACCTACCTAGATCCAACAGCCAGAACTTGCAGTTGTCAGAGTGTTCTCTCTGAGCAGAGTCCATGGAGCAAAATGGGTTTAAAGACACTAAAGATTCAATTCCACGAGCCATGTTGATAACAAAAAACCAACAAACAAAAAATCAACAACCAAAAAAAAAACAATCTTCTGATTCTTTAAACTTCAAATAATTCCTCAGAGCATCGTTGCAGGGATGACAGCAGTCTTATAAATCTTATGTAGAATGTCAGATTGCTCGCAAAATGACTTGTACTACACAAGAGGAATAAATAGAAATAATGCTGCAGTCACTGCGTCGTTGAAATTCCATAGAGAGCGTGTGTGAAGAGCAGAAAGAAAAACTCAAATGCAGCATTAGAGAGTAGGATGTTTTCTCTCTCTTTTCTTTGTATCTCCTCTCCTTCCTCCCTCTCTCCCTCCCTCCCTCGTGAGTGGGCTGCTGTAAGGATATTGGGCAAACCTCCACAGTGCCTCTCCTCTTCCAAGGGGACGTCTACAAACATTCAGCACATCTACCGTATTGCTCTTTGTAGAGGCACCCACTCAGCTCACGTAGGCGGGCGCATATTTTTCAGGCATTAAGATGCATGCATGTTGTGCAGTATGCTCACAAATATGGACGTAGTATTGAAATCCAACAGAAATGAACAGCAAAATGCTTACTGGAGAAAATCTGTCATATTGAGTGTTTGGCTGTGGGTGCAATCACACACACACACACACACACACACACACACACACACACACACACACACACACACACACACACACACACACACACACACACACACACACACACACACACACACACACACACACACACACACACACACACACACACACACACACACATTTCATATTCTTTTTCAAAACCCTCAGTGGTATTTTGCGAATGCTACTAGGTTTATCAACGACCTAACTCATCTTCATTAGACAATGTCCTTATGTGCACTGAGCAGCCAAAAGCAACTTTGCCGGCTGAGTGCACAAAGCTTTCTCTGTACGGCAGTGTGTGTTTGGTTTGCGTGTGTGTGTGTGTCTTCCTGAGCTCTAAACACTCTCCTTCCTGTCAGGGAAGCCTCACAGATGCACACAAATTGGCCCACACTTACTCTCTGCTCCTCACAGACTCCTTTTATCAATTACACTGTCATTAAGTCGGTGCTTTTGTATTTTGTATAATTCAGAGAGCGACCGAGAGCCAAGCTGCATATTTAGTAAATAGTTAAATTCAAGTAATTCATGGAAAATGTGATTAGTGTAAAGATGAGAGTGCTCTCTGCCTGATTTGACAGGAATGTGCAGGTTTGTTCACCAGTAGGGTGTGAATCAACAAACATATATACATACCATCGATAAAAATGGCTGTTATTTCACACCAATACATCCTATAATCAGAGCAGGAAACAGCTGCCAAGCACAGAGTCTCAGAGAGTTATTCTTCAGTATGTGAACATTTCTACTCTATTCTAGACACAGACATTAACCCTTAACAGTCAATTATTTCTGGCTGTCAAACAGAGTGGGGGAAAAAAAAGGAGATTTCCTGGACAAGGCTTTAATCCTCTCAACCGTCACCCCCCTATAAATTCAGACAAAGCAGTCTCCACGGTTGGTCGAAATAGAAAAAAAAAAAACATTGTTTGTGTCATCCTTGTCCTCCACCTCCTCGGCATCAACCTCCCCCTGACTAAAGCAACCCCTGCAGTGAAAGACTTCTTTTCATCACTCACTCTGGCCACACAGCCTCACAGATACAAGCTGACCAGTCAGGTGCAGCAAGGGGGGGAAAAAAAAGATGCGCATGCAGGAACAGAAGCGTCTGTGAGGAAAAGAGCGATGAGAAACGTCAAAAAAGTGGAGTCAAACGTGAAAAATAGCACAGCTGGGAAAGTGCACTGTTGTTTTTTTTCCGAGTAAATCATCCAGTTAATGTCAGAATGGGTAGTTCTTGTGTGGCACTTGGCGCATCCTATAATTTTAAATACAAACACAGACCTTTCTCAAACTGAGTGCAAAGAGGCTGCCAGCTAAATATTTGTATGGTATATCACCATAGAAACAGGCAGGAGAACTCTCACCCACTCTTCCAGATTTAAAAGAGGAAAGCAAAAACTTCTGTCAAGGCACGACAGCAACTCATAACACCAACCAACGACATGTCAAACAGTCGGGTGCAGAAAGTCTTTTCCTTTAATTCTCATCTCTTAGCCATTTTCATTCTTTGTTTACTGTGCTGAATATTCACATCTTAATTTTAAATAATTTTTACCAAAACAGTCACAATATCCAGCTATGATTAAGGAATAAACCAGAACCCACATGGCCTGTGGAATTCTCATAAAAAGGACATTGTCCAAGGCTTCCTTTGTGTATCAAGTCACACGATAAGATAGCAGATGTAAATTAATGATATTACAAAGTGATCTATCAGATTTCTGAAAGTGAATCACCCAGAAAGAACATATGAAACTCGGCACTTATCATCAATGATAGTCAGAGCAGCAAAAAAACAACCAAAGCGGGAGGAGCGACCACTACTAGATTTAAAGATAAAAAGGCCAGATAGGGTCTGTGCACACCTTGGAAGTACAAGTACAGTACAAGAACACATTGCATTGAATGATAGCTGCTACTGAATGAGCTTTAACATGTGGGGCAGTCACACACTCAATACCGTCCTGTTGGGGTGGCAGTCTCTCCGAGGTCACATTGGACAAAAAAAGCTTCAGGCTTAATTAAACTTAACATGTGACTTGGGACTGTGGAGAGAAGCAGGACAATAACATGCAACTGAAGAGCGTACATGGAAACATCATAAAGCAAGTGAACAGCCCCAAATCCAAACCAAATTATATTGTTGTGAGTCTAACCACTGCACCTCCGTGCGGCCCCTAAATTTTTTTCAGGTCTTTATATCTTTCTTGGGGAATTCCACTGTAATTGGTTAGTACTGTGGCAGGACATGATTCAGCAATATTTCCTCGTCTGCAGCCGGAGCTGGTGTGGTGTGAAAAAGCACACACATAGTGAGGGGAAAACCAAGGGAGCCATACTATTTACTCCACATAATAACATCCTTTGGGTTTAGCAACAGAAGCATATTCTGGCATCTTATCCTCCAGCAGCGCACCTTTACAAAACCCCCACATAGTTCATGATTGTCACAGTGGCAGCGCTGGCTGTTGAGGGTTTCTGACGTTATTAAGTTGTGTACGTGTATAAAGTGGAGGAAATTTGAAAGTTAAAATTATTTCAAGGTAATTAAAAGAGAGCTCTGCACAAAGCGGACTTTCCACAGTTGCATAGCAACACCTAGAAATACACATTCCTGCTTTCCGAAGCAGCTGTTTAATGAGGAGTGAGGGTTTTTGCAGGTCATCCATGTTATGTTTGCAAACAAGAAAAACATCTTATCAACTTTACCTCTTCTTTTAAGTGTCCATATGTGCATGAATGTGACAAGCATCCCCTAAATAAACTAATTTCCAAACATAAATGTTATGTTGTTCAAATGCTCAGATGTGCCTCGTAATAAAGAAATAGTGGCGTTAATTAGACGCAAGTAAGCAGTCTGCTCGTACCTTTGTGATTGAAGAGCCCCTCCATCTCCATGGAGGACCTGGAGTGAGCGATGCAGAGCATGGAGCAGGGTACAATGCCCTCCTGGGCCGGGGAGCGGTCTGTAGTGCGAACCAGGCACCAGTCCGGCTTGTCATGGAGTCGCTCCAGGACCTCCACAGTCTGGCCCCGGCGGACTGTTAGCTCCCCGTTGCTGCCGCCATTACTGGCCACAAAGTCATGGATCACCACAGTCAGCTCACAGCCACCGGAGAGCTAAAACACAAACATGACAGGTGTTAATTATTTTTTCCCAACAAGCTCACCTCCAGTCAGTAGTCGGTGTTCGGATTTAGGCATGCAGTGACAGCCTGCATGCAGAATAATCCAGTCACAGATAATACTGTAGATATTGTGACTGGAAAATGGTAGTTCGACATTTTATTAAATATTATTATTATTATTATTATAGATGATCGTTTGTTTAACTGGCATAACTTTACTGTAAGTTCAATTTGTAACATCTTTCTATGTTGTGTGCCCCAAACTTCACTTTGCAACCAACAGTTTGAGCTGCCAGACCATCATGGTGAATTCTTGGGGGCACGTAAGGATGGTTGGTGGTGGTTAGTACTTTTACTTTACAGCAAAAAGATGGATTTATGACTTTTTGCTTGCGTCATCTTCTACCGAAAACAAGGTTTGAATCATTCCCCACAATCCACTTATTCCAGTGGCGCAACTCTCTTTGTTATGACAATCTGTTTGTTGGTTAAGATCTCTCTCTCTCTCTCTCTCTCTCTCTCTCTCTCTCTCTCCCTCTCTCTCATAAAGGAGTGTATCAGTTGGATAGATGAGTCATTGTTTTCCAACAATTATTTGTGAGTAATTTTCCTTGCAATGAAGTCATTAATTTCAAACCATTTTTATATTTCTCTGAACCTTTTTTGGTCGGATGGAAGATTATTGATATTAAAGAAACTAAATACTTTACCCAGAAAGAGAATGACTGCCAACAGTTTCTTATCTTCATCAAGACCACATAGACTAAATTTTATGGGTTTTACAATGTGATAACTGTAGGAGTGTAAATACGTTTTCCACATTTGTAATATCTTTTAAATCAAAATGTCAAATTTCTGGGCTCGGTTCCAGGAAGGAATGGATGTTTAATGTTAGAAATGTGTCAAACCCCCCAAAATTTTCTTCTGCTGCTGATACTATTTTATGAATCTCAGTGGTGGTGATGGCCTCTCAGCTCGTCACGCCCTAGACAGGTTGCAGGTCCATCACATGGCGAATACTGAGAGGCTGTGAGTCACACGCGCTCACGTACACACCCACGGACAAATTTAGAGTCGCAATCTAACTGCTTTTGGACTTCAAGGAGAAAATATGAGTACCTGGAGAAAGCCCACGCACACACGGGGGAGAACATAGAGAACATCTCCAGAGGAATATTCTTGCTATGATCACAGAACACTAATGGCCACTGTGTAGGCCATGTTTTTAATTTACTTACTTAATCTAATATGTTTCCAAATTTTTATATTGTTGCTTCAAAAACTTGAAAAGTCAATATACTGTTAGTAACTGACGCTATAAACTGCTAACATCAAGCATGATTTGACTGTCAGTGTTTACTTCATCATGACTAAATGAACAATTACAAACAGCAGATATTCCCACACAGCATCCTTTGATGACAGTATAGGCACTTGTGCGGCACAATAAAGCAGCACATCTGAACAAAACGTCACTCTCACAACGGGACTCTGGTCTAACATCTGTGTCTTTGAAAAGAAAAGCAATATTAAGCAAACATTTTTTTGCACAGCCTTTTTCAAAAGGTTTATTTTCAATTCGATATGGCAATGCAGCTGCAAGGTGCTGCCACTGCTTTGATGCCTGATGGAACAATAGCAAAGGGTTGCACCCAATATTGTTCCTTTACAAACACAGGAGCCTGAGCAACATTAGGCTTCTCTGACTTGCATTAAGTTAATCAGTATTGGGTCATACTAAAACCATCTTAATGCAGCAAATGTCGACTAATACGCAGTTTCTCTTCTCTGCTTTTCGAAAAAATTGGACCAAGTTCTTGTTTTCAAGCTCATTCGGTGTGTTGTTACAAGAATTCACTTACAGAAACAGATAATGTGGTGATTATTTACCATAAAGATGTCAATTTAACAGCAATCAAAGGTGTAAAAATCATCATAACATTAGTCACATGATTATTAACAGCGACATATTGTGACGCATTAAAAACATTCACACATTTCATGCTTTCCAATGTTTACAGCTGCTGTAACAGCTCATCTGCTCCCTGGCTGTACAGCACAGCAAAGAATCTCATATTGCATGTTCTTTTTTCCATGTCAGACAATAGATTTCATTAATCATTATTTGTAACATACCCTTTGATAGTGAGGTAAAGCCAAAGAGCTGAGAAGCTGAGAGACGGGGCGTGAGCTCCTCTCCTCGAGCCTCTCCATTGCTTTCCACTCCCTCATTGCGACAAAGTTCAAAACGCGAGAAAACTATACTTGAGAGGTCTGATTTCTTCTGTAGGCGCCTTAAATCACAGCGGAAGATGCTCAGTATGCAATCATAACTTGCTGAGAAAATAGAAAAAAATTGTTCATAGCTTTAAATGGTTTTTGTCTTGGAAAAGTGATAAAAAGCCTCCATCCATTAAAAGCGTTCAAAGCGTGAAGAAAAGTTGTTTCAGTCAACAGCCCTCCGCTGCAGATCCTTAAATCAGACTATTGAAGCTTAAATGATTCCCTCTTTCACGTCTCTTCTTGGAACGGAGCAATCAATCCATCTCATTCCTTTGTCCCACAATCCACCGTTTAATACTAACTTTCATATGATCATGCAGATAACATAAAAGAAAAAAAAAAAAAAAAAAAAACCCTTGAATGTAGTTGCTTGAATTTTGAGGCAAAGTGAAAGATCGATAGCCGTGAGGACTTAAAACTGCGGTCCTGTCTGGCACACAGACGAGCATCCTCTGTGAAGAGAGCGTGGGAGGCTGAAGCTGCTGACACACAAGTCAGTCACTAAAGCAGAAACACACACAGGACCCTGAGCACACGTACACACGCGCAGCAACACAAACACACCACTGTCACTGCCTCTTGAATGAAATGTCTCATAGAGTCTTCCCAAAGAGAGCAGGACAGAGAGACACATTCAAAAAAGTGAGAATGAGATGCTAATTTGTTTTTGATGTGTTGCAGTGTGTTTAGAATGTTTATGCATGTGGGTAGGTCCTAAACTGAATCAACAATGTCCTAATTAATGCTTTAATGAATTCATTCGCATCTGAATGTGATAGCTTTCGGAGCACAAGTGCTCCCAATCTCCTCACTGTTAAAGTCAAATTCTGTTTAGCCTAAAATAAACAGCTAAATGAATAGGTACAGTCAGCATATAAATTCTTGATTTTCTCTTAATAGCACATGTCCATGAGGCTGAGCTGGGGAAAGTCCAATCCAAGTGTGAAAGTAATAACCTCATGTAAGAGTCTACTGCTCCAGTTTATAATTAGTATGACATAAGAGCACAGTTTTTAGTTTTTTTTAAATCTGCATGTGTGTGCGTTAGCTATGCAGTTGATCATACTGAGCGTAGGAGGATAAGCCTTCTGTGGTGCTATTACCAGATATAACCATAATTGACTGCCCATCCCTCACTCGTGAGCTGAGATTCTTTTGCTATCGTGCGCACGCACACACAAACAAGTACATCACCACTTGTGGGGTCAATTCATTGATGTATTGCATTTCTAACTCTCTGACCCTACATATCACCCAACTCCAAACCAAACCTCATCTTAAACCACATCTTGAATACATGTCAAATAGTGCAGACTCTGCGTTTTGGCCCAAAGGTAGCCAATTGTAGTGTGTTCATTTTTGAGATACACACACACAGTGTTGAAAACAGGATCACACAAGCACGCATGCACATTAACACAACCTGTTGTAAAGCTTTGTCAGATGGCAATTCTCCTAACACAATCGCTTTCACAGGAAACGACTAGAAGACAGTTGCCTGCATCAAAACAGTGTTTGGGTGATTATGTCACGGTGTGATAGTATCATATGGACCAACAACAGAAGGCACGACAACTTAATAAGCGAAAATTTCAAGTGTGAAGGAAAACCAAATAAAAGTGAAAGAGAAGTGAGAATTCCTGGAGATTGTGTCCTACCTTATCACTGTCGAGTGTGTTCTGGGATGTACGTGAGGCGATGCTGATGGTATCTGGCTGGCTGCTGGCATCTCCCTGGCTGTCCAGTTCCTCTCCATCCCTGCATGCAGAAACAATAATTACAGTTAATCCATTAATACCAAGCAAATAAACATTACATTTCCACTCCGAATTCACCTTTTTTTTTTTTTCCCATTAGCATTAATGTGAAGTAAACTGTTGCACTGTATTTACAACTGTACTACATTTCCAGTAAGAAGCCTTTTTTTTTAGCTTACCGTCTGCCTTTGTGTTTAGTTGTGGTGGCTTTAGGGATGTGGATCGGCTCCTTTAGAGCCCCACGCAGGTGGACTGTTCGCTCCTGGATGACCTCCCGAATGTGCTTGATCCAGTCTTGCTTGTTCTCTATGCTCGAAGCCTGAAACAAAACACATGAGTATTTACAGCCCTTTTCGTGCACTGGCTTGAATTATTATCTCAGGTCTCAAGGGCACAGAAGCAGTTTAAATTCAGCAATTACAGATCTGTTTCATCCCTGCAGTACTATATTCAATCCATACGCCTGTAATCCTATTTAGCATTAAATGACGACAATGGTGTGTCCGAGACTTCACTCAGTGCCTCGCCGGATATTTCTTATTTTTGCGTCATTGAGCAAATGTGTGGACAATCTGTTCAAGCTTATAACTATCTTTTCCTGGGTCTTCGTTTCCTCTTTCACTTAGCAACCAGCTCTATGGCTACAGAGGAGCTGGGTTATATAAGAAACTGTTTATTATAATCACAAGAAATTATGTAACAAGACAGATAGCTGTAAGGCACACATGCCCACATCGTAACACATACACATGGCTTCTTCCTCTCTGTCAGTCTCAAAAAACACACAGCCAAAAAGCACACACACACACACGCACACACACACACACACACACACACACACACACACACACACACACACACACACACACACACACACACACACACACACACACACACACACACACACACACACACACACACACACACACACACACACACACGCACACACACACAATGCATAAGACATTGCTTCTGACTCACTGTGTGAGAACTACCAAGTTGCTTGTGAGTTTGGATTATGACCCATCAACTGCTGTGCGAATGTTTTGGTGTGATGCATGAATAAGTAGCAGAAAGTAACACTCCATTCCCATACAGGGACTGAACTTTTCTTGGCTGAACAAAGGGAGCTGTGTAGGATTTAATGGGGGTGGACACATGGAGTGACTCTTCTCTATACGTGAACACCTTGACCTCTGCTGCAAATGAGGAATCATATGGGATCTATTTCACGCAGTGCCAGGAGGACAGCAAAAACTTCTCATGAAGCAAAAAATGTGCTACATGTGACATAAATGATTGCAACCAGTTATATGTGCATTGAAGAAAGGTTATCATACCTTGAGAACAATCTTGTTGTCTGAGGTTGGAGTCCTGCCAATCCAGAGGGCAAACTTGCAAGGATCTCCCTCCACATGCTCGGTCACTCCAAGCTCGGATGTCTAATGGCAACAATAAAACAAAAATCAACAACAACAACAACATTTTGTCTCTCAGGCAAATAAAGATGTCAAGAAATATAGCCACACAACAGGAGATTACTTACAAACAGTTTGCTCTTGTAGAGGTATTTGCTACGGCCATTTGAGTCTTTCACTTCTTTGCTGAAGACCATAGACATTTCGAAGAGAAAGAGGTGTCGGTCGCGACCCTTTCGAATCAGAGTTTTTGGATCCCACACCTGGAAGGACTCCTGAAGGATCAACTCTCCCTGGGAGTCAATGTTCCCATCAAACCCTGAGGGGGTGACGGGGCGAAAGAAGCGGATGTTTGCATGTTAGTACGATGCATACAAAAATGTTTGTGGGAGGCAAGTTCATTCAAGTTATTTGTGACTCACGGCTGAGTAATTGGGTGCCAAGAGGCGTTTAAAAGTGAGCGACATAAATTCATTCAAAAACAGCAAAGTAGAATTTTAACATTCGCAACCTCAGACAAAGAGATAGAATGTGAGGCGTGTGTGTGTGTGTGTGTTTGTGTGTGTGTGTGTGTGTGTGTGTGTGTGTGTGTGTGTGTGTGTGTGTGTGTGTGTGTTTGTGTGCGTGCATGTGTGTGTGATGCTGAAAGTGATGCAATTCAATAAAAACCCAAAATATCATGTGTGTGTGTATGGGTATGTGTGTGTGTGTGTATGTGTGCGTGTGTGTGTGTGTGTGTGTGTGTGTGTGTGTGTGTGTGTGTGTGTGTGTGTGTGTGTGTGTGTGTGTGTGTATGTGTGCGTGTGTGTGTGTGTGTGTGTGTGTGTGTGTGTGTGTGTGTGTGTGTGTGTGTGTGTGTGTGTGTGTGTGTGTGTGTGTGTGTGTGTGTGTGTGTGCGTAAACTCACCATCCAGCATAGAGAGATGCATGGCATCATTGGCTTTCTTAGGGACGCTGAGCATCACTTCAAGACCATCCTTGATCTCACCTTTGCCCTCCTCGCAGCACGTCAACAACTCCTGCAATGAAAACACAGACAAACACAGTGACACTTCAGCAAACATGTGATCGGCACATTATATGATTGACTAACCACAAAGTGCCACGTCTGTGCTCATGTTTGTTCTTGTCTGACCACATATTTAGTTTCATGGAAAGTTAAAAAGTATGCTGGACCTTGAGAAGCAGCTGGTATTTTGTGATTCTCTGAACTGGTTTGATCAGGTAGGAGGAGATGGAGTTGGCAAGACGATGCCTTTGCTGAATTTCCTGTACATCAAAACAAAGAAAAGACAAATTTTTGGAAGATCTATTCACACTGGAGGATGTAAAGAAAGAAAAGTCCTACATTAAGCACAACTTACATCAAAGTAGGGCCCTGCGTGTTCCAGGATGAGCTGAGTTGAGTCAGGCTTGTTCTTACAGTAGTTCACATACATCTGGAACTTGTCAGCCTTGGAGGGTTAAATAAAAACAGTATGTCATGCATGAGAGATCAACAGGCTTGGATGCTACAGGATAACATTAGGAATTGGAATAAAGTGGAAGTGCTGAAGCATCAAAATAATGTGAAATACAAAGTAACATCCCCTACCCAGGTTACAAAACAATGGCCAACATCCTCTGGAAGCTGCTCATACTTCTCCAACTCCTTCAGGAAGATACTGCACAGAGATGGAAACATTGACAAGGCAACAGATAAGGGAAGGTGCTTGATTACATAATTTCACACTGAATATTTTAATGCTGGTGGTTCTGAATGCAGAACATCACTCATCGCTGCAGCACTGACTTGTGGTGGAACTCATAGAGGTCCTGCATGTTCCCAAAGATGATGTGCTCTTTGTTGACAATGCCAGGAGGAATCTCTTCCACGCCGCTGGTCATTTCCCACAGGTAGGTCTGCACAAACACCAGACAACAATGGATTTAAATTCTTCAGAGTATCTAAGCATATCTCACAGAAACACCCATGTATTTACCAGGAAAATATACCTAATTAAAATATCAATATCACTATAATATAGGATGGAAACATTTATAAGGTTTAAGGATCCCCGTACATACGTTTTCTACAATACTTACATCCATACACTCTCGCAGGTCTCTGACATAGGCCTTTTCTGTTTGAATCAGCTCAGCCATTATAAACCTGAAGTAACAGAGGCATAAAGACATGAGGCAGGATTTGACTGAAGCCTCACTGTTATTGAGGCATTACAGCAAAAAAAAAAAAAAACATGACAGAAAACAAGTGTCTCTAATTGTATTACAAACACAATCTTAAGAAGACAAATAAACAAAGTATTTGAAGACCATAACTTAACATAAAATTACATACTGCAGTAAATTCATCTCAAGCAACCTGCCCTTACAGTGTGAAGCAAATATAGCTGCCATAGTGTAGGTGGATGCATTATAACTCCCTTATGGCTCATTTATGGGTTGTGAAACATATGTACTGTGAGTTCGTCGCTTCATTGGCTCTATCCAGTACAACATTCCCTCATGAACCAGTAATCCAAGCACAGTACATACGGCATATATTCTACATTTTGTCAACATTTTGTGCTAAAAGGACAAACTGATCCCCCAGGCATTGAACTCAGCATCAACACTAACCCCAGTAATGCAAAGTTGACAATATGAAGTAAAAGGCTGGCTGCAGTCATAGAAATATTAAATGGTTTGAAAAGTAATACATAGTAGGTCATAGGGCCTTGGATGCTTGCTGTTCTTACTCTTTCCTTCGTGCTGATTTCCTCTTCTCCTCATTGAGTTCATGTGCGGCATCCCTTAACTTGACCTCTGACCCCGGAGCACTGGCTGGGATGATATCCAGTTGCAGCTCTTTACTCTGAAAACACAGGAGGCAGTGGCTATTATGCAGCACACAACAGGCACAGTGACCATTCAGCAGTCAACACAGCATCTGTGATGTATTTGCTTGCTCTTAGCGGCAGGAGACATGCAGTTTAAACAGAACAAAAGGTGAGATTTGACTCCTGTATCTATTCAGCCACCCGGTACAAACAATTGAAACAGTCCAGGGGTAGCCCATGTCTGTATACGTGTCACATAAAGCCTTTGCTGATTTTAGAAAAGCTGTAAATCATAGCATGTATTCATAAAATAGACAACCAGATACCTATTTTCATAACCTGAAAGTGATGTGTGTATATTTGTATCTCACTTGATAGCCTAATGACAGTACATTAACCTCAGAACTTCACATACAAGATACATATAGCTTGACAGTTAAAAGTATGTGTGTGAAAACATGTCTAATATCATCAGTGATCACTCACAGCCTTGTTCGAGTCAGAAGAAATGCCGAGCGCTGTTTCCAGGCAGGTTCGGTATTTGTCCATGCGGAGAGAGAAGTCCCTGTAGCGCTTGTCCACTGAGGACACCCATTTCTTTATCTCCAGAGCATGGGCGTGGCCCTTGTCACAAAACCCATCCGCCAGCTGGATCAACAGCTTTACCCGCTCTTTGGTTTGCTGTGAATAGAGACATTTAGAGAGGGGGCAGAGATAGGACAGGGGTGGCCGCAGAGAGGCAGCGCCAGTAGAGGTAAGGTAGATGAGAGAGAATGAGAGAGTTAGGAATCAGTGTTGCTTGATGGACACAATGGCTTGTTCTCTAACACAATAACAGTGACACAGCAAAGAGAAATCAGGACAATACACAGCCCTGAGGATGGGCCTCACTGCAGAGCGCAGGGCAGAACAAACATAATCTCAACAGCAGCCATAAAAACTCTATACTCTAACTTTTACACAGAGAAAAACACACACAAACACCTTCGCTGTGATCTGAAAGTCTTCGTGCTCTTTCAGTAGCTCCTGCGTGTGGTGAATGCTCGATCCAGTGGATGTGTGCGTGGATAGGTAAAACTCCCCAGTGTCGTGGATCCACTCCAGGGCCTGAAAAAAAACAAAAAAAACCAACCAATCACAAGTGAGTAAACAGACACCGCAGGGATTTTAGCAATACAATTGGAGACAGCTTCTATCACCTAACCAAACATGAGATACAAAGAGATACAATTAAACGGAAGCTTGTTTTCAGCAAATGGTTTCCCCATGAATATCGTTGCTATGATACTAATGGAAAATTAGGGGGGGAAATGAAATCAACTTAAGTGAAGAAACAGTACTAGATCTTATTACACTTATTTTCTATTTACCATGCAGAAGCAATGGATTACTACTTTAATCTATTCATACATGTAAATTATAATTTTTTGAAATCCTACTCAGTTTGTATTTTTCTTCTGGTCTGTGTACTACATAAGTACCTGCAGGTGAGACCAGGCAGGCCAACCAGTGCTGTCAAACTCTGAGACCCAAGCACTTTGCACTGGCAATACAACCTGGATATCTTCACCAGAATTTCCCAGCTAAGCAAACTATCCTGTGTATTCAAAGTACTCCACAAGATGGAGCTAAGCACCTCTTTTTCGACAGTTTAAAGCACCATAGACATAAATTGAGGCTGAAGTGCCACAGATTTAAGATCAGTTTTGATTTTCATTTAAAAAAAAGGGGAGTTCAAGCCAGATTTTCATAAAACATTCCAGATGTTAGCTCAGTGTGTGGAGCCTTAGGACCCCCTGGCAGTGTATTCAAACTCTTACAAAAAGATTTCTGAATGTTGACATCAAAATGTATCTGACGTATGTTTGATAGAAAACTGTTCAATCCTTTGACTTGACCGATCATTGTAACTCAGTGCTCTTATTCTTAAAAAACAAAAAACCAGAAGAGCGTTCCAAACGAAACGCCAGAGGCTGACATGTTCTATGCTGCCTGCAGGAATAAAGCGGGTGGTTGAAGACATATTTTTGGAAACGCTTTGTAGTAAACACAGTCCTCAAATTTACTGGGCCACATAATGATAGCCATCATGAAGACTGACATTTTTTTTCTTTCTTCTGCACATGCCTGTTTGCCTAAGTCACTTCCAGTATATTTGAAATCTATCATTATGGACAGACTCTGACTCTATGTTTTATTCAGACTTAACAAGGTCGAAGTTACAGCTGTATGCTATGGAGGAAGAACTTACATGCAAGTGTACTTCCACACTGGAAGCAGATCCTCTAACTTTGATTGCATTAAAACACAAACACACACCTGTTTGGCACTGCGTTCAAATACGACATATTGCTGGCACTGGTCCAGCCTTCGTTTCCTCATGGTCCAGAAGTGGAGCACTCTGTTCTCTCTTTGCAGCAGCTCATTCAAAATATCTAGAAAAAAAAAATAACATGGTGGATTAACAATGTAATATATATCTATAATAAGTAACTGGGAATAATTGAAGCAGAAGTGGATTATTGACTTCTTGACTTACTCTTAACCTGAGTCTCAGGAGCCTTGATGTGGGACAACATGCCAGGCATGTTGACACTGTTTCTGTGCAGATACTTGAGGAAAACATCAGCATTGCGCCTCGCTAATGTACAGGCCTGAAAGTGTGTAGAAAAAAAGGACCACCATCATAAAAAGAGTCAGCAGAGAACGACTTTTGATGACATGACCTTTTCTAATATGAAACAAATGTGCTATTCTTACTTTGAGAAAAGCCTCTTTCTGCTCCAGATGTTTGCTGATCATTGGGGTAACATGGTCGGACTCACTGTTGGGGCCCAGTTTATCAGCACCGCCACACCAGTCTTCTTCTCTTTTATACTCCTGCTCGAGGCTTTCCAGCACACTGCACACCTGTGACACAGATTGCAAAGCACAATATATAAAACTTTGCTGTGAAAAGGCAGTAATGATATTTGCATGTCCACCTCTATTGCAACCTGTGCAAATCAGTGGAAAAACAAAGGATCGAAAGAGGTTTTACCGCAAATATATGATCATTTTAAAATTGTTTTTTCAGCTTGTTTCCATGCATAACGCATGAACGTACCTGTTCCGAGGTTTTGTAGAAGGCCACAGAAGCATTAACCAGCTTCAGTCTGTCTTCCATTTTCAGCATCAGCTGCTGCCAGTGGTCTGCCACCTTCAAGTCACACAAAACAAATCAGTTTAGTTTAAAAGCTACTTCACTTTTAGGACAGGGTTTGCATGTTTCCTTTAAAAGATTGCACGGCAGTCATACCTTTTCTGCACAATCTCTGATCATATCCATGTCGTAGTGGTTAGCCTGGAGGAGGGTCTCTGCTTTCTGCTGCACCTGCAGTGCACTCTGATGGGTTTTCTACAGGGAGGATAAGTTCAAGATAAGTAAAAAAAAACATGACATTTTACAAGTTTTTGAATTTCTATATCACAAAGGTCAATTTGACAATCCAACATCTGTTTATTGTTGATCCCACAGGGCACTCGTGTAGGGATCGAAGGACATAGCAACAACACAGTAAAGGCTAAATAAATAAAAGCAGAAGGTCATTATAGTTGTATCATAAAGGATGTCTGTGAGTGAGTGTTCTGGACAGGAAATGAGATAAAGGTAAGGCAAAAATGGATGGGGATTTTTATGGTCCTTGCATTAGATTAAAGTATGGAATTGAACAGGAAGCAAAGGATTTAATTAAATTTTTTTTGATAATGTTTGAGTGTCTGAATGTCTGAGTAAATTAATGTCTGAGTAAAATATATTATATCTGCAACACCTGCTGTGTACATGTCAAGGTTCATGCTTCAGGCTCCCAGGCTTCCCCTCTTTGTAGTTGATTGTTGTTCCCCACCCTGATGTCCTTCACCTCAGGCTGAGTGTGTGACGCACGTCACCTGGTAGCTTTGGTACATAATGGGCTTTTATTGTCTGTTCTGGTTGTCAACCTGACTGCGTTTCTGTGCGGCTGTTCTCCTGTATGTCTGTATTTAGTGTTCCTGTATCCGTATTTTGGATTTAAAAATGCTTTTCTCAATCAAAAACGGCAGAGCCTGGCTTTTTCAGTCCTTTACGTCTGAGCACGAGCACAAACATTCTGGCACGTGCATTTAGATTCCAGTCTCATGTATGCAATAATCATAAACACAGCTTTCCACTAACAGTGAATTTTTATGTGCATGCGAGCTCTGTAGAAATAGGTCAGGTATCGGCCTGCATCAAAATGAGTCAGTCTCGACTGAGTTCAAAGAAATGCACCCTGCATAATCAGTGGTGAAGAGGGGACGGAAATAAAAGAAGAAAGGTAAGCAGAGAAGGACGAGGAAAGAGAAACGGAAAAATATTAGTTATTCATGATTCCATTTCATGTGTGACTCGTGATGCACGTGAGAGGAGGCACAGACAGATGTGAACCCAAAACGAGTTTCAGAAAGGCAAAGGGTTTGAGGGATGAAGGCGACAAAGCAGTGAAAGGCAGGGGTAAGAAAAAAAAATGGGAAATGAAACATTAATAGTGAAATCAATGTAAACTGGATGAAAAGAAATAAGAAGAAAAGATGGGATTAAGTTATGTATGAAGAACAACGCAATGTGCATCTGAAAGTCCCAAGCCTGTGAGCCCCAGAATGTAGTTTGTGCAGGAAAGAAAGAGATCAGCTTTTATTTCCCTTTACCTCTATCGCATGTTGGAATTGTTCATGCTCCTTTTGCAGCTGTTCGGCTTCTTGCAATGAACTCGCGGTGATGAGACCAGCGTTCAACATGGATTCGCCATTTCGGATCCAACCCAGGACCTGCAGCACACACAGAAATATTCCATAACGATTGTTTGAAAAGTCCTTTAAAGACATGAACGGAAAAATGAATTTGTCATTTGTGTAAGCTATTGCTTAGAAATGTTTGTATTGTCATGTTTTATGTTCTCGTCATATTTGATCCATCATATTTCATAAAAATTGTTCACACAAACCATTTTCAACCTCTCAGTGGTCTTTCATCCCCAAACTTCTACGCTTAAAGTTTCTTGTAATTTTCTCATCTATTGTACGACTTGGTCACCTTCTCGCCAGAGGTGTAGTCTTTCAAGCAAACCTCCCTCTCTCTCTGACTCAGCAAGCACACCTGCTGTGTGGGTGATGAGCAGAAGTGCAACTGAAGCGAGGCTATAAAAGTGATGACGCAAAACGACAGACTCCTGTTTCCAATGCCCTGAGGCGGGACAGGTATGCACGTTCGCTATTTAACTTCAGAGGATCCACATGTACAGTACATGTGCTGTGACTAACACACCACCAACTCTAACCCCGCATCAGCAACAATAGCAGTATTATGTAGAATTGAATATTTCTTTATTCCAGATTAGATAGATTGTGCTACTCTCATACATTGCAATACAATATTTCTTTACGCTATAGGTGACACTTTTTCCCACTATGTGGTTTCAATTCATTCTCAAAACGTTCTCATGCTCTTAAAACACTATTCTTAAACCATGCTAAAAAAAACTGTCTATGGCTGAATGTACATCATACTGCATTATTCATGCATCATATATGCACACTATGCAATTACCAGATTATGGCTGTGTCTAACAGGGTGCAGATCGTTTTACAGAATTCTGAGCTTAGACTTTATGAGCTGAACTCTCCCATGGATGACTAAAGCAAGGTCAGTAAAGTGCGGAAAAATTATAAAATCATCTGAACGTGCATTTAATTAAGTTTCATTAGGTGAGTTCAGTGAGGCTTTGGGTCCGTTCTGTGTGGAGTCTGCATGTGTGCGCTATCTCCAGGCGTCCCACTACGCTGAGTTGGATAAAGGGGGTTAGAAGATGGATGGATAGGTTGATTCAATTGCAAAAAGATATTTCTGCAGGTGTCCACTGTTTCATACGTAGCGATGGCTTTCTTTAAACAACCCCTATAAATCTAGCTGAGTAAAAAACATCACTGTTGTCTCACGCTTATGTAGCACGAGAAAACCTGTTCAATCATCATGATACCAGTGCCTCCGAAATGTTTTGGCATAGTACCCTTTGAATCTGAATCCTTTGGTTCAATTTCATCTCTGCTGCTGCTTCTGTTCACTTTTTCATTATTCTAACACAAGCAGGAGCTTCCAGCCCGCTGTTATTTGGCTGCATCACCATAAGAGCCCTTGATGTGAAAATTGCCCGTACGTTTGTTTTTGTTTTGCTCTGAAATATCAGCAGGTAGCATAACTCCAAATGATGGTCTCACTGTTATTGTATTTGAATGCTGACTGCATAATGGTTAAAAAGTATTAAGCAACGTAAGAGGCTTCTACTTCTCTTCCTCTCAGGACTTTTTTGGACTCTGTTTTCCTTTTTTTTTTGCCCACTCCAGACTGAATGAATTTGAATATACAACTCATTAACCATTTGTCAGGTCATGTGCTTCTATCAATTCAGTATGTAGTGAAGTCACTAACTCTGCAGTAAATCAGCATGTCTCAATTTTGATTATAATTTTAATGAAATAACATCGACCTGAGCAGTCAAAAGTCTAAAAAAACATATAATAGGTAAAGTTTTGGGAAAGATCCTGCAGTTAATGATGGCCTGAAATGTTAAGCGTCACATGCCATGATGTTCTCAAAGGATTTTTTTTCTGCAGTCAAATTCAGCTTTCGGCTGGCATATTGTGAATTTTTATGTTTCTAATGACTTGGCCAGTACAGCATATTTCACTTCTTTTTTCACACATCTTTGGTTGCTTTTGATCATCCACTGAATTTTCATGTAAAAAAAAAAATCCTCAAGACGCCAGTAAGAACAGGCAGAACATGCAAACAACACGCAGCAAGACCTGAATCCTGACTCGATATGGAATGTATTGCCAATACAACAAATTAACAGGCTACAATAAAATTACTTAAAACCAGAACTGACAAAATACAACTGCTGATAAAAAAAGCAGAGAGGATATAATACCTCTTTTAGCATTGCTACTTTGGCTGTTTGTCTCTTTTAGAATAGAAGATCTAAAATATTTTTGTTTATAAAGGACTCTAAAGATCCGCAGCTTCTTCCACTTGACTGCCTGACAGAAAATAATCCTTTTAAACATTTAAAAAAAACTAATGCAGTTTCATTAAATTAAACCCCACGCAACACAGAAGGACTGGTGAAGCCACTTTTGTTTAAATTTTTTTAAATAGTATTCCACTTTATATTGAACATTTTGTAAAAGCAGCTTTGTATTTGGACTAGCGCTCTAATTAAAATATTTTACTTTCTGTTTCATTTTAACATTTTATTACTATTATTGTTGTTGGCATTATTATTAGGCAGGAGAGCTAACCACAGTTGTTCTGTATATATAGAGAACAGTTGTGTATACAAACAAAATTCATTCTTCAAAGCATCTTTAGTTATATTTTCAGCGAAATGAAAAAAAAAAAAAAATGAGTATAACTGACAGCTTGTTCATGATCTATATTTATCTGGTCTGTATCTGTCTCTAGGTTTTGGATGGACGTCCAGTGTCTGAAAGAAAGACTTTGGGTAACAAACAGAATGAAGAGAGTGAGACACATGGAGGGACAGGGAGAGAGAAAGAAGAGCAAGAGGCTGTTGACAGTGGATGAGTCATCTACCCATGGTCATGTACAGACAGAACAAACTGTAGCCTTTAGACACACTCTGTTGTTACAGCAAGACAGAATGTAGCCATAAATCCGTAGAATGACTTTCCACTTATCGGGCCGACATTAATCCTATCAAATCAGTATATTAAAAAGGAAATCTCTAAATGGGGCTGTATCCAAAACAAGACACACAAACACTCATGTGTCAGCACATGTATAATGTTTTTTTTTCTCGATCTCATTGTGCAGGGATGACTTGTACATCTGCCAAAATATTTGCACTTCTGAACCACTATTTTAGATTTGCTCAAAGTCCCACCCACACGCCCAACCACCACTTCAGTGTTGTGTTATTGTCTTTCTCTGTTCGACGCTCATGCTCCGTCGTTCTCCGTGTATGTACCTGCTTGACTTCGGCCTGTAGATGTCTTAATTGGACACATTGCTCCAAGTGTCTCCTGTGCTGCTCCGCGGCCAGATCCAACTCTTGTTGCTTCTCATGGAGAAACTCCAGCAAGTCCTGAACCCGGGTGGCCATGTCCACATCTCTGTCACACAAGAGCTCCACACCTGGAAAAGTGATGAGGTTAGGGTTAGCATCTGTCAATTATTTGTTTTAAGGCCCTTCTATTCCATCAAACTTAATGCAATAAATGGGGATGAATTATTACATTTCCAGCTATCTTGCACTCTTTTTTGTGAAAGCAGCAACCATTCATTTTGAATATTAATGGCAAAGATGTCTAATACACCTGACAATTTGCAAATGTACCTTTTTGCCAAAGTCATTCATAGATTATAGCCCTGCTGAGATACCTGCATCATTTGTATGTTCGCTGAGATGCTTAGCACATGACCAGACCTACCTTCTAAATATCAGTAATATGATATGAGTGGCTGTTGTGTGTTTAGTGGTCTTGATGTGTTAATCAACCTTTGGATCAGCTATGTTAACTACCTACATTTACCCCAATCAGCTAATGTGTCTGCTAAAGCTATTGGTTTGGGAATACAGTGAATAAATAACCAACATTAAAGGTTCACTCTGAAAGAAGTCAAAGAAGGGACCCTGTTGCCATAAAAAGTAAGCATTTTTAAGCACGACGTGACCTCAGCACTTGGCCTGAGAATAAATAAAGTGGGTTTAAGTGAATTTCTGTCCTCTCACTCACCGGATGCTTGGACCTCTGTGACATACTGCAGCAGCTCTTGTCCCTGGTGGATGACGTCAAAGGTGAGGTTGTTCATAGTAAGTGCTTTGTCTGCATGATGCTGCAGCCTTTGCTCAGCCAGCGTCAGATCCTCTGTGTCAAAGTCGTTCATCTGCTGGGAAAGCTCTTCATTCCATGACTCCAGGTCAGAAATTATCTGAATTAAAAAACAAAAGCAAAACACAGTTTATATGATGAATGTGAGTTTTATTTCTTTTTTTTTCTGTCGTGAACATGATTTGAACGTGAAAAAGGGCAAGATCAATTTCAGTTTTCTATGATTGCAAGAACATGTTCAAATTCTTCTGCACTTTAATTCTTATTCACTCATTCTCACACAAATAGCAACAGTTTCAGGTGCTGGTCTGACCATAGAGACCTAATATCGCTTTACAATCATTTTCCAGGCATTTTTTTAATTTCTTCTGACAGGGACGTTTCTCATTAAACTCATGACGACCTATTTAAATTGCTCAGACATCAGACTGAGACCAACCAGGATGCACAACAAGCATGAATCCCATCCGCAGAAACATGAACCTGTGTACAATGTGTGCGAAAGCAATGAGAGCCACTTCATGATACTGTCGTGATTGAGGGATTTTATGAGTGCCAGCCCAGACACTTTGACTGCCGTAACTCAACACCTCAGCTGACTTCCATAACAGCGGAGAACATATTATGCTGGGGATGCATGGCTGGCAGAGCAGATGTACTGAGATGTCAGTGCTTGTCGCTGGCTGCCCACACACACTGAATCATGGCGCCAGGAGCACCTTAATCCTGGCACCATCCAGTTTTGCCTTGGAAGCTGTTCTTTTCTTCACCTCTAACTCACAGGTGTATAGATATCACATAAACTGTCACAAGATGATCTTTATATTGCTTAAATTAATGGTGAACTGCTAATAGATTTTTTTTTAATTACATTTGTGCGTTACCCTTGCGCGTAAGCTAATTTTAATATAATTCAAAATGTATTCTGTGGGTCTTGGCATGGAGTGAAATTACACCGTGATGGCGAATATGTGCTTTTGTGATATATATTTACACTAAATATGATTTATGAAGGCAGAATCCATCAAATGATCATATTCCAACAGACGTGCTCTCAATGATGCGGGTGAAAGTTTGTCCCACTACAATTTGACCCTGGTGTCGGTCCAGATCGCACAGATGTCCTGTAACCTTACAATTGCAGGCAATAAATGTGTCAATATGAAGCTACCATAACTTGAGTTATTACCCAGTGGCTACTTACTGTAGTAAAATTCAATCTGTGCGCTTGAATGAAAATGAAAGGGAGAAGGTTTGGCAGCTGCCATTTTCACTTTATAAAATAAAATTCTATCTCACAGAAGACAAAATAAAGTTGAAAGAGTTGGAGTATGTGAGACAGAAAGAGGAGAAGAAACAGGTTAAAAGAAAAAGATGAAGGTTGAAATACTAAGTGGTTAAGCTCAGTAAAATCCGGAAACAAGATTGAAAGTGAGTCAACATGACTACAGAATGTCATGATATAACTATATCTATATCTCTGAGTAGCTACTTTGGTTTTCCAAATGCCAACAACGTGTACATAAACATATACAGGTACTGTGAGTAGAGTGACGAGCACACATGTTTTCTTTTCTTTTCAACCAGTTTAAGTTGCAACATCTGGTTGTTTATTGGACCAGAAGAATCATGTCCATGAGGGAATGCTCATATTTAACTGCAAAACATTTCTATAAAGCTGGAGTCCATTAAAGTTCCCCTCCACACTTTGACATTACCAGTGACGACAAAAATCCACAGACTGCAACTCTGAAAGTCTGGAACATGGGTTTATGCAAAAGCTGTTTTCAAAACCAAGAAAGCACAAGGCATTAGGTCTATTTTATGATTGGAAACTTCTTGGTGCACATCGCATTGAATATTTCAATTCAAAAAGCAAGATAAACTGTAACGCAGCACATTATTCTCTCTCTCCACTGAAAAGTGTCCTAGCCTTGTGACAGATTTCCATAAAATCCCATTCTTTTGGTTGACAGACAGTAATCGTATTACTTTCTGTAAAACTATAACACATAATATCCACTTTAACCAATATGACAATTTTCTAAAACTGGCAACAAGGTGTGACAACACTTACCAAGCACTTATTTTCACCATGCTCTCCTCTCCTTTTACAGTTGAGTAAAACACCCTCTGTGTGTAAGAAGACCATTCCTGTCATTGACCGGTTCTCACGGAGGAAACAAGCCTACCCTGACTGGATTTCTCTTGGTGGTGTAAAAAGATACAGAGCTTCTTGTGGGAGAAGGAGCACTGAGGGATGACTGTATATCTCACCTTAACCAATGAGCTCACCTCACACACACACACACACACAAACACACACACACACACACACACAGACATGGTAGAGCCACGAGGGAGTGTCAGACAGCAAGTGCATGTGTATGGGGGCAGGGCGTGGAGGGAAACAAATGCCTTCTCCACCCATCTTCATGCCCTTGCACTGTGTCATTTTAATCCAGTGTCTCTGTGTGGGCATACGTCAGTGTTCAGCACGGCTCCAAAGCTCCATTCACTCTGACCTGAGACATTTAAAGTTCTTTACAATTCACAAAACAGATAAAACCGCCTCATGGCCGATAACAGAGGCTTTTGAAAGCACACAGAGGAGATAAGCAAAAACCAAATATTTTTCTTATTAATCCTACAGTTTTCACACATTTTAATTTCTCAAACAAATGTTCAATATTTCCCAAAATCATTTGAATGTGGGAGAGAATGCAAAACCACAGTATTTGGAGGAAAAATGAGATGATACATCTCATACTTCTACAAAAAGTGCTAAAAACAGAGAGTACGTCAATGGAGAGTGCAATTTGAAAATCGGAAGCATGTGTTTATAACTTTGTCTTATGTTTTCATGGTTACAGCTGCAGCGTTGGGAGAATGAAGATAACCTTAATATCGAAATGAGGTTTTTGTGGCTCCAAAAGTCATCAAATCATCAGAGCCACATCAGATTTACCGAATGGCTTTTTATGGCAATCCATCTTTTGATGATTATGAATTATATTTGGCCTCTGGATAATGATGAATGTCACATGAACTTCATCAAACTGTTTAGGAAACAAAGTTGCAAGCCAACTGATTGGCAAACTTCTAATAGTGTTGGGTTATGTCCGTCTGTCTGTCTCGTGTATGTTGGTGCTGTTTATGTAGCCCCAGATTCATTGGTACATGCTTATTAAGGAAACTATTTTGGTCTCACTCCTTCCTACTTGTCTTTTGTTTTGAAGGAGCACAACATAAAGTTTGATCTGAATTGCAACAAATATCATCTTGGTCGAGCGGTGCTGTTGCTGCTGCGATGGCCAAGCCCCTCTTGATAAAGACATGTTTGATCTTAATGGGGCTTAACTGGTTTAAAGAACGCTTGAACAAAAAAAGGGATTAAATGTTTTTTGTTTTTTTTCACAAAGCTATTTTCATAAACCACACCCTTTTCTTTACACAATCATGTTCCTTTCTACTTACTCATGGACATTGAGTACTATAAGCCTGCACCCCTGCTTTAAGTTGTTGTATGAGAGCAAGTCATCTGTCAACATGGTGAGGTACAACAAATTTGATTTGATAGCCATGATAACAAGCTGTTATCAGCCTAAACAGAGCACTTTAATGAATGATCTTGCACTTTATTGAAACTGTTTCAGTCGATTGATTTCACAGTGTCAATTGTTTACTGTTCTGTTTGTTTTATTTCTGTACTTTTATCCTGTTTTATTTATGTACTTTTAATTAATGTTGTTTTATGGCTGTACCTGTCTTGTGGACACTGGGGACTTTTACAAATGTATTCCAATGTGGTTTTACTGCAAATGGCAAATAAAATGAATCTGAATCTGAATCTGAATCTAAAAGATTATGAGAAACATTAAAAAGTTTTTTTTTTTTAAAGAAGTTATCATATCTGAGCCCCAGCTGAGTGAAGCACTCATCGTTTTTGGTTTACCTGTATATATTATCTTTTAACATTGATATAATGTGTTTTATTTTACTCATCGGTTCATATCGTCATTATTCTGCTTCATTTCAACCTTTCCTCCCATCCTAAGGGTTGAAAACCTTTATTCCAGATGTGATTTTTAAAGCTCATTAGTCAAACTCTCACCCACTAGTTTCCTATTAAATCTGTTACAAGCCTGCATCTCTTTTTCTGTGCCTTTCAATCTCCGGCTGCGGAGTGCGATACAGTACAGCAGAAAATATAAATACTCATCACACACTAAGCATCACTTTCTCGCCTACTCACATCAATTGCGTCCCTCTCGAAGATGCGGAGCTGGAGGAAGAGCTCCAGTTTGATCTTCCTTTCCTGGAACAGCTCCTCCATCTGGCCCTGGGCCTCGTCCAGCTGCTGCAGCACGCTCTCGATGTGGGCCATCGAGCTGTTGTGAGGGGTCTTGTTGCTTGAGATGGCCGAGTCTCTGTGAGCAGAGGTCAAACAGATGACTTTTGAGCTTCGATTTATTAACATCTCATAGCTTTTAGGGGAAACTCCCGTCATTTGACTTCCCTTCAGCATGGAAGAGCAGGAGTCACCTGAGCTGCTGTATGAGGTCCTCGCCCTCCTTGATGACATTGACAGTTGCCTGCAGGGTGGTCTGCTGCTGCTGGCCGAATCTCTTGATCAGGTCCTGCACTGCCTCCACTGACTCTGCATACACATCATCCAGCAGTTCCTTTTGAAGCTCCTCCAACCACGTCCACAGCTAGCAGTGACGGGGACACAGAAGGTAACAATTGGTTAAAAGTCTAGCAAACAAGAAGAGACAGAAAGAGCAAACTAAGGAAAAGTGTCCTGTTAGTAATCAGCAGACACATGTTGGGTGGTGGTGGTGGGGGAGATATACACAGAGCAGCGCCAGCTAAACACAGACTTAAATTAGCTGCCAAATGGATAGTCAAAACACAAGACAGAAATCAAATCCAACCAGTTCTGCTCTAAGCTGGTGTTTTGTGAATGGTCATCTTTGTAACAGATTAGCCATCTGGGTGAATTGGCTCGGTGTACAAAAGCCCTGGCACATGGTCCAAGCTGCAGGAGAGAGACCTTGGCATTCATTCTTGGTCTCACACCTTCGCTCCCAACACGAAAATGTCTACTTTTGGTATTACTCTCATCAGTCACTTTGTTTTACCTTACTATGCATCTCAATAAAAACTGTAAGTGTAATCCATTCAGGGTTTTTTTACAAAAATATATGAAAGATTTGTTGCTGGGAATTTTAAATCTGCACCAATAGATCAGCAGTTCTTCATGAAGAATGGTTTTTGATGGTTTGCCACATGGTAATCAGCACAGAGGAATCCCCTGTCCCATATTGTAGTTTATTGCTTTCTCCCCACTGTAAAAGGCTGCCTTTGAAAATGCTGGACTGAATCCAACGTCTTCAATAGAACTAAAAGACGTGATGGCCAGGAGGAGAGCTGGAAACATTTCTTTTTACAAACATACGCATGAAGATGAAAACACGTATAGTGATAC